>NC_089234.1:71208094-71508094 GCF_963924675.1 Phocoena phocoena | reverse complement strand
CACCATCTGCCAAATCTCTAGAAGTCTGTCTAGAATGCCAGCATGCTGGATGAAAGAGAGAGCAGTTCAGAGCCCAGAGAGGCCTCAGGTGTTAGGGAAAGTAATTTGGTTTTGTATAAAAGGCATGGTCATCTGGCGAAGAGTACTTATCCTACTAGCAGCACAGTGGTAGCCAAGGGTCTCTGTCAGCAAGACAGGAAAATGAAGCTACTGAACCTGCTGTGGCTCCCACCTGCCTTCCAAGGCCTCTGGGGCCTCTGGGAGTCAGTCCGGAGTTGCCCTGGGTGGGTGGGCAACAGGAATAGCAGGAACCAAGTTCAGCACCCCCCCCACCCGAGAAGTGCCCCAGATAAGTCAGCTTCTCGTGGCCTTGGGGTTGGAATCTTCGGGGTCCCTGGGGGCTAAACCATGGCCAAGGAGCTGCCCTAGCAGGTACTGCCCAAGTGTGACAGGCCCCACACGGGGTCATAAAACACTCGAACAGGACATGAAACAGCATCATTTCAAAAGAGTAGTGTTTGTTCTATCAATCCAGAATGTCCACCGGGAGAGGCAACTAGATTTATGGTGAGAAAGTGCTGTTTGAAGGAGCTGTGTTTTATTTTGCAGTGAAACGACTAGTCTAAGGAAACCGGCGCTACATTTCTGTAGAAGTCTGGAGGTCAAGAACCTGTCTCCAAAAGGCATTTATCAGAACTGTCTGCTCACTCCGAGTGCTTTTTTCAGTCACCACAGGGCAATGTACTGACTTTTGTGCTTTCAGGAGGTCACTAAATTGCTAGCAAGTGGAGGGAAGATGATTACATTTTAGACTTTCTTGTTTGAGTGCAAGACACTACTCAACAGCACTGAAATCTATAGTCTCATAGAAGATTCTTGTAAACATATACCATTTCTCCTATAAGAAAAACCGATAACTGTACGATGCAGGCAACATTTGTTCGCCTGCTCTCAGAGTTCCTCAAAATGGCCAGGTGCCAGGAGGGACGGTGAGCCGTTGGTGAAATCCCCGGGTTGGACAGGACCCCATCTGACTGAATTAAAAACCTCAAGCCTCAATAATTAAATGCCGAACTTCTTCCCCATATTTGAAAACTGTACTATGATTAGGTATATTATACATTATAAATAAAATTTATAGAGACCTACGATTTCTTTCAAATGACTGAGGAGTGACACTCTCAGTTTGGAGGTGGAAACCGAAAGAGTCAAAAAAAAAATCCTATTGTTGCTTTTACTCTCAAGTTCTTAAGATGCTCGTCAAACACTATGAGCCAGTGAGACGAGACCTTTTCTCATTCTGTAACTTGTAAATATGCATTCAAAGGCAAAAATGGAGGTTTCTCTACTGTACAATATTAAATATCTACAATGTCATGGTTCCTTATGGTTAGGAGTGTGTTTAATAAAGAGCTAGCTATTAGAGATGGCTGTCACAAAACATGGACTCTTAAAAATTACGGATAAATTAATGTTCAGTTCTCTGATTATATCCAACAGATACACATTCTCGTCATAAAATATACATTCTCTAGTAAGTTATTTTTGTCCACAGCATATATAAATATGCAAACACAGGTGGTAAAAATCACTTTACGACCAAAGTACAAATCAGTAACTGCTGAAAAGCCAAAATAAAGGTGTTGCAAGTGTTAAGAAAAGACTGACTCACGGCGTTCCACTTTAGAGTGAAACCAGACGATGTATTTGTGCTAAATGAATGGAAATGACGCATTCAGGATATACTTCTTTGTACACTGCGCTTGCTTTTACTGGGCGAACTAAGCAGTCCTCAATGCTAATGTGCTACTTTCCTCTACGCCTCTTTCCTGCCAGCAATAAAGTATTTTGGCCATTGTGCCAAGATGTTCCTATAATGTTCATTTCACATAGTATTTTCTCATAGTACTCTGCACCTTTAAAATATCTGTTCGAACTCTATTTTAGGGGAACGCGAGTAAAGAACGTAAAGGGAAATGAGCTGTTTCTGTCACCATCACATTGCCTTCTGCAGCAGAAATCACACAGCACGTTCTAATCAGCCATCGCAACCACTGGCGGGTAGGACAACAGTTATCGACTCACGTGGGAGGGCCAGTTTGGGTAGGGTAACATCAAGGATAAAGAAAGACTCACACCCGGATATACGATAATTATCTATCCCATGTATGTGGAAAAGGTACAGCCATGTGATCCAATACTTCAGGAGATCTGTTTTACAAGAGACATGGATGTTGAGATATACTGAAAATGACCCATACAAAGTGTATCCGTAGAAAGCTCTATTAAACATTGTCTTGGGCACTGATGCATCCAACTTCCCATTCTATAGTGAGAGCTAGATTTTCAAAGGTCTGAATTGTAGTGCTGAATTACTGGTATGCTTGGTAAACACTATTCTAATGGGGGTTGGGGGAGAGGTGGGTAATAACAGCTCAGTTATTTTCTGCAAATTCATGGGAAAAAAAATATAAAAAAGATATCCCTTTTTATTTTACAAACCTAAAAGCCAGGAAAATGAAGCTCTGGGGCCAAGCAACAAAACCGCACACCGCTGCTGAACTACCAAATAGTCGAATAGCCGACGTCCCAACCAGGGAATGGACGCACATGAAGATTCAAGTAAAACACCGATGGAGAAAGTCGTCTGTTTAGTGTTGTAGACCCACAACACTGGCTGCGTTTCCGACACACGTTTACAACACAATGAATAGTGAAGCCTAGATAACCTCAGTGCAAATAAGTCAGATCCGAATATGCCAGGGAAGGAAGCCTGTGGCGTCTTGAGTCGACGGCTCCACTGCACGAACGAGTCCCAGTGTGAGGTTCGGACTGCGCACATGCATTAAGGCTGGGAGGAGGGGTGCACCGAATGTTGCGAGGGGGCGGGCTGCAAGGTGGCTGCCGAGGGGACCGCGGGCTGCATGGGCGGCGGAGGTGGAGGTGGCGGAGGCTGGACGGGGGTCTGTGTGTTGGGAGACGGAGGCGGCGTGGGCCGTTTGAATTTGTCAGGGCTGTTGCTCCTCCGTGGTGAAGGCCTCTGTAGACAGGACAGGAACAGCAGGTCAGAGCAGGCACAGACGGCTCATCCCTAACCCAGTGTGACTCGGAGCCCAGGATGCCCCAAAGCGGACCCACAGAGACCAAACACCAGCGAGGTCCTTGTCCATCCCTACTGGCTTCTGAACCCGTCAGGAAAACGTCAACAAGGTAGAGTTTACACCGACATCTATGAAAAAGCTATGCAAAATCACTATGAAACGTGCATCGACCGAACGACTGGACTTTCGCCCTTCGATGAGACGGTCCTAAAATTAAAAAAACAGCTGTCACGTCCTCCCCTTAAATCTTTTCTGTTCATTGTATGTCTCCAGCTCCTTCCATCCCTCAAACAAGTTGTCAGTGTCATGAAAGCTACAGCTCAACCAAAAACGTTCCTGCTTTAATGTAAAGCTCATCAAACCAGCAAAACAGATTCAGAAATATCTTACATGCTTTTTTTAGAGAACGGGGTTCTTCTTTTCAAGATTCCCTCATTGGGAATACCCTCAGTTCTACCCTATTCTCAAACCCCTATTAGCGACATTTCTAACCGGTCTATTAGTCAACTAAATAGTCAGCTCTAATGAAAACACTCCCCTGAGTAGCGTCTGAACCGGATACACTTAAGGTTCCTTCTAATTCCAGGAAAGAAAATTCTGGATGAAACTAGAAACAAGTCTAATTCCAGGAAGAATACTGAGGGTCAGTGAACTGTGAAGGTGCGGACAATAAGTATTTTAGACATTGTTAGCAACCAACGATAATTCGCTATGGCAAGGAGCTGGCTAGAGTTCAAACGAGGCATAGGCCGGAGGTCAAATTACGTTTCACAGAGGGCAATATTTCATAGAAAATGAAGGTGAAGTTTTGCCTCCTGGGAAGGATTTTAGTTTCAACACCAGAATGTAGCATCAAACTGTTGGGAGGTCTCTAGAAGTTTAAGGTGAACTGAAGGAAGGAAGGAAGAAGAAGGGTAAATGTCCGAGGACATCAACGTTGGCTCCCACGGAGGACCAGTCGCTACCACCACCAGGAGGAAAGCGCTGCTCCCTGCCCGCCCCATGGATACTCACTGTGATACCGTGGGAGGCTCCCATATGCTGCACATGAAGACCTGGGGAATTGTAATAAGACATTCCGGCTCTAGTCAGTGAAGTCGGTGGCGTGAAACCAACTGTGTGACTCGCATACGAGAGACCTGCAATATAACGACAACTTGTAAGTATTATTACAAACTCAACTATCTGGTGTCTTTAAGCATCTAGGAGGCTTTAAAATGCAGAAGCTCTTAGTCACCCACAAAAATGCAAACAGATGAGAGGAGTGGTGGGCTCACCAAGTGGCCTGCTGGATGGATAACAAGGGATATAAAAGTCAAGCCCTGGTACAGACTAGACAGCCCAGAAATAAGTGCACACGTAAATGGTCAGATCACCTTCAGTGAACGTGCCAGGAATATGCAACGCGGAAAGGGTAGTCTCTTCAACAAACGGTGCTGGGAAAACTGGAGATTCATGGGCAAAAAGAATGAAAGTGGAGCCCTATCTTACACCATACACAAAAATCAACTCAAAAGGAATTAAAGACCTAAACATAAGACCTGAAACCATAAAACTCCTAGAAGGAAACACAGGGGGAAAGCTTTATGACATTGGTCTTAGGAATGATTTCTTAGATAGGACACCAAAAGCACGGGCAGTGAAGCACACATAACCACGTGGGACTACAGCATTCTAAAACGCTTCTGTTCAGCAAAGGAAATCATCAACAGAAAGGTCACCTATGGAATGGGAGAAAATATTTACAAACCATAGATCAGATAAGGGGTTAGTATCCAAAATATATAAGGAACTCCTACAACTCAAAAGCAAACAAATAACCTGATTTAAAAATGGGCAAATGACTTGAATAGACATTTTTCCAAAGACAACATACAAATGGCTAATAGGTACATGAAAAGATTCTCAGCTTCACTAATCATCAGGGAAAAGCAAACCAAAACCATAATAGGATATCATGTTACACCTGTTGGGATGGCTATTATAAAAAATAAAAATAAAAAACATTTTTAAAGTGTTGGCAAGGATGTGGAGAAAAGGGAACTGCTAATGGCAATGTAAATTGGTAGAGCCACTATGGAAAGCAGTATGGAGCTACCTCAAAAAATTAACAATAGAACTACCATATGATCCAGCAATCCCACTTCTGGCTATTATCCAAAAGGATTTAAAACAGGATCTTGAAAAGAAATATGTACTCATGTGTTCATTACAACACTATTCACAGTAGCCAAGATGTGGAAACAACCTAAAAGTTCATCAACAGATGAGTGGATAAAGAAAACATGGTATTACATACAATGGAATATTATTTAGCCCTTAAAAAGAAGAAAATTACTTTAAAAAAGAACATGGATGAACCTGCAGGACATTATGCTAATATAAGCCCATAACAGAAGGACAGATACTGCATGATACTACATACATGAGGGATCTAGGTCAAACTCACAGAAGCAGAGAGCACAACAGTGGCTGCCAGGGGCTGGGGGTAGAGGAAATGGGGGACTGTTGTTTGATGGGCACAAAGTTTCAATTTTAGAAAAAGAATACGTTCTAGAGATCTACTGCACAACACTGTGGTTTGTTTTTTTTTTAATTTATTTTATTTTTGTTTGCGTTGGGCTTGTGGGCTTTTTCTAGTTGCGGCAAGCGGGCTCTTCATTGTGGTGCATGGCCTTCTCATTGCGGTGGCTTCTCTTGTCACTGAACACGGGCTTTAGGTGTGCGGGCTTCACTAGCTGTGGCATGTGGGCTCTAGAGGGCAGGCTCAGTAATTGAGGTGCACGGGCTTAGTTGCTCCGCGGCATGTGGGATCTTCCCGGAACAGGGCTCGAACCCATGCCCCCTGCATTGGCAGGTGGAGTCTTAACCGCTGCGCCACCAGGGAAGCCCCACTGTGCTTTTTAAACAATACTGTACTGTACAGTTAATAATGTGTTAAGAGGGTAGAGCTCATGGAAAGTGTTCTTATGACAACTGAAAAAAACCAAAGTCCAGCCTTGACAGGAGTCCAACTGAGATGTACAAAAGTAGAAGACATGAGAAGAAACAAGAGTAAAGTGGAAAAAATAGAGCAAAGGGGTAAAAATCAGATGCAAGGAAAGGGTAAGTGTCAAAAGATATACCAATAATGACGAGACAAAACCAATGGGTGTGTATAGCAGCCACAAAGCAAACAAAAAATTCACCACTGAGAACTTGGCAACTTCAGGATAGTCAATGAAGAAAACAAAAAGCCCTACATATGCCAATGTTCCCCCCAAAGAAACTGATATTTAAGGAAGAAACACCCCCAGCCCACTATAACCTTCTGCATAGTCTTCATCTAGGACCCCAGAATCAGCTCCAAAGTTTAATGCCCAGATCTTAGTTCCCTGACCAGGGATCGAACCCGTACCCCTGCAGTGCTCGAGCAGTCTTAACGACTGGACCACCAGGGAAGTCCTTAGAGACGCTCTTCTATAGTGTCTTTTGACTTCCACGGTTGAGACATGCAGCCACCACGCCTATCTGTAGTTGTCCTGTCCCAGAATTTGTCTGTGCCCTCCACACCTATTGTAAAGGATTTTATTTCTTGCTGTGACTATGAACTAGTGTGCTGCTTTCTATTTGACGTATTTCCATTTCCAATTGTGGATTTGGTTCACACGTACAAAATGGAGGTCTGGGGTAAAGCACAAGTCTTTGGGAGCTCAGTGGTCATTTACTGGGACTTGTATTTGTATCGCAAGAACTTCGTTCAGCTTGGGGAGGGAAGAAGGGGTTTTCTTTAAACAACTTTGGGAAATACAACCCTAATTCCATTTCTTATGAAAGTGATGAAATTTAAGAGAAAAGCTTTGAATGTAGGTCCTTATCCCAAGATAGAGAAGCTCAGGGGGTTCGATTCATAATACAAAATAAATGAATAAGATCAAGCCCATTGCCCAGTATGACGAGGTTAATAATGATGAATATGTTAAACTGCTAATCACGAATCTTCAAAGACCGCCTATTGCCTGCCCAAATTAAAAAAAAAAGTCCCTTCTCTGGCTATTAAAAAGGCCTGCATTTGGCTCCAAACTATCTCCTGATGTTCTAGGTCAGTGGTTCTCAATACCGAGAATCAAAGCCCTCGTCCGACCCCAAATCAAGTGAATCCGAATCTATGGGGAGCAGGGCCCCAGGGCAGCCGGTGATAAGAACCACAGTGACCTGATCACTCTTGATTCTGACCTCCACGTCTCAGTTCCCACCATGGCCTTTGCCTGGGATGTCTTCTCTTTACTGCAGGACTTGGTTTCTCCTTCTCCCCTTGTCAATCAGGACCTCACTCAGCCTTTGGAGGGGCAAAGAGCCCAGACTCCAGAGCCGACTGCCATATTATCTGGGGCTCTAGTTCTGCCACTTGGTGCTGAGCGACACTGGACTTGAGATCCCTCGACTGTGAAATGAGATTATCACAGTGACTGCATAAGGCTGTTGTGAGGATGAAATGAGTGCCTGGCACAAAGGAAGGGCTCAGCATGTTTCAGCTCATTAACCTCTCCTGCAGGGCTCTTCTCAAAAGCTCTCTAAGCTGGTAGCTCTCTCTTCTTTGAAACTCTATTTAGTGCTTTTTTTTTTTTATTATTATACCTTTTAATTTTATCCTAACTTTTTATTTTGAAATAGTTTGTGATTCGTAAGAAGTTGCAAAAATACTACAGGGTCCCTGTCTACCCTTCATCCAGCTCCCCCCAGTGATATCTTACATAACCAGAGCACACTGTCAAAACCAGAAAATTGACACTGGTCCTATACAAGTGACTAAGGTACAGACTTTACTTGGATTTCATCAGTTTTTAATGCGTTCTTCGTGTGTGTGTGGGTACAGGTGTAATTTTTATCACCTGTATAGATCCAAGTAATTATCACCACAATCTGGATAAAGAACTGTTACAAAACCACAAACAAGCTTCCTTGTGTTGTCCCTTTATAGTCACCCCTTCCCTCTAATCCTAACCCCTGGCAACGACTGATCTGTGCTCCACCACTGTAATTTTGTCACTTTGAGAATGTTATAGATATGAAATCATATAGTATATAACCCTTTGAGATTAGTTTTTCATTTATCACAATGCCCCTGTGATCCATACAAGTTATTGTGTGTATCAAGTTAATTCCTTTTTAGTTCTGGGTAGTATGTCATTGAGTGGGTGTACCACAACTTAACTTTTGAGGGGATATAAAATACATAAAATGCGGGCTTCCCTGGTGGCGCAGTGGTTAAGAATCCACCTGCCAATGCAGGGAACGTGGGTTCAAGCCCTGGTCTAGGAAGATCCCGCATGCCACGGAGCAACTAAGCCCATGTGCCACAACTACCGAGTCTGCATTCTAGAACTCATGAGCCACAACTACTGAGCCCGTGTGCCACAACTACTGAGCCTGCGCTCTACAGCCCGTGCTCCGCCAACAAGAGAAGCCACCGCAATGAGAAGCCCGCGCACCGCAATGAAGAGTAGCACCCACCTGCCGCAACTAGACAAAGCCCACGTGCAGCAATGAAGACCCAACACAGCCAAAAATAAATTAAATAAATTTTTTAAAAAACCTATAAAAAAGGCATTGCTTATTAAAAAACAAGCAAACAAAAAAAATATAAAACTCATTATACTTGGCCTTGTATTATCTTATTTCTTGTGTTTTGCCCCCTACTTCCCTAGGCCCTATAAGCTCTTAGAGGCCAGAGACCATGTCTTAGTAGTTTTTGTTTTCCCTTAATCATCATGCATCTGACCCTCTTGCCCAGGAATACAATAAACAATAAGAATCCCAAAAAACCTAGGTAGAAAATATCTCCTAAACAGAATACTGTGG
The DNA here is from genome assembly GCF_963924675.1 of Phocoena phocoena. Classification (NCBI taxonomy): domain Eukaryota; kingdom Metazoa; phylum Chordata; class Mammalia; order Artiodactyla; family Phocoenidae; genus Phocoena; species Phocoena phocoena. Next base: position 71,499,152 of record NC_089234.1, on the reverse strand, counting down.
CTTTATAAAGCTACTCCTGGAATAGCTTGCTGTGCTATACAAATGCATTAACTAGAGTAAAAATTTTAAGACTTATTTCATTGTCCACAAGCTCAAGACAACAAATTTTAAAAATGACTCATGAAAAGCAATTCATGACCAAAAACCACTGAGCAAAATGCATCAAGATACCAAAGTGTATAATCCATAGAAAACCAACTACCTAAAGGAAAACTGCAAGAGGTCGGGGGGATAGGGAGAGGAGACACTTGAAAACACTAAAATATTAACACTGCCTTCGGATAAAAGGATTCTGGATGATTTTATTTCTGCTTCTTTATACCCTTCCGACTACCCCCAAATTCCCTCTAATAAATCTTTGCTAAAGGAAGAAAAAAAAATAAGCATCGTCGAACCAAACTAAAGGCAGACACCTTCTGTTCCTTTGAAATTTATCTTAGTTCCACAAGTCAGACATGTCTCTGTTAACGTTCATACGCTAGAGATACGACTTCCTCTTTAACGCTCTCTGATCTGGCTCTGTCCCCATCACCCCATCAAGGCTGCTCTCGCCAAGGCCAGCAGTGTTTCCGTGCTGCCAGGTGCACTGCTACTCTCCACCTCTCATTGCACTTGACCTTGGGGCAACGACAGACAAAGCTGACCCCTCCCTTCCTGCTGAAATGCTTTATCTTAACCTCAGTGACATCGGATCCCAGTTTCCCTTCCCCTTCCCTGGCAGCAACTTCCCAATCTCCTTCACCAGGTTTCCTCCTGTACCTGACCTCTAAATATTACATCCTTCAGGATCAGATGGGAGGGTTTTCCTCTTCTCCCTCCATCTTCCACGACCAGGTGATTTCATCTATGTTAGTAGCTTTCTTTAAAATAAATTTTTTTATTTTAGAATAGTTTTAGGTTTACAGAGAAGTGGCAAAAATAGTACAGAGCTCCTGCATCTCACACACTCAGATTCCCCGTTATTATTATTATTATTATTTTTGGGCCGTGCCCCGAGGCTTGTGGAATTTTAGTTCCCCAACCAGGATCGAACCCAGGCCCTCGGGAGTGAAAGTGCAGAGTCCTAACTACTGGACCACTGGGGAATTCTGAAAGATGCCCTATTATTAACTTCTTAAGCCAGTGTGGTACCTTCATCACAACTAATAAACCAATGTTGACACATTATTATTAACTCAGGTCCACACGTTATCTGGATTTCCTGAGGTTTTGCCTAATGTCCTCTTCCTGTTTCAGGAACCCATTTAGGATACCACATGCTATTTGGTTTTCATGTCTCCTTAGGCACCTCTTGGCTGAGACAGTTCCTCAAACTTCCTTGTTTTTGATGACCTTGTCAGTTTCAAGGTGTGGTGATCAGGTATTTTATAGACAGACTGTCCCTCTACTGTCTGATGTTTTCCACGTGGTTAGACTGGGGTGATTCGTTTTGAGGAGGAAGACTACAGAGGTAAAGGGCCCTTCTCATCACATCGTATCAAGGGTACGTACTACTGACATGACTGACCACTGTCGATGCTGACCTTGATCTCCCAGATGAGGCAGTGCCTGTCAAGTTTTTCCTCTGTAAAGGTACTTTCTTTTTTTAAATAGCTAAGAAGTTTTTTTAAAGTATTATTTATTTAGTTATTTTATTTATTTTTGGCTGTGTGGGGTCTTAGTTGTGGCACGCGAGATCTTCCTTGTGGTGCGCGGGCTTCTCTCTAGTTGTGGCACACAGGCCCCAGGGAGAACGGGCTCTGTAGCTGTGGTGCACGGGTTCCAGAGGGCGTGGACTCTGTAGTTTGCAGCACGTGGGCTCTAGTTGAGGTGCGCGAGCTCAGTAGTTGTGGCACGCAGGCTTGGCTGGCCCCCGGCGTGTGGGATCTTAGTTCCCTGACCAGGTATTGAACTCGCGCTCCCTTCATTGTAAGGTGGATTTTTTTACCACTGGACTACCAGGGAAGTCCCAAGGTACTCTTTTTTTTTTTTTTTTTTTTTTTTTTGCGGTACGTGGGCCTCTCACTGTTGTGGCCTCTCCCGTTGCAGAGCACAGGCTCCGGACGCGCAGGCTCAGCGGCCATGGCTCACGGGCCCAGCCGCTCCGCGGCATGTGGGATCCTCCCAGACCGGGGCACGAACCCGTGTCCCCTGCATCGGCAGGCGGACTCGCAACCACTGCGCCACCAGGGAAGCCCCCAAGGTACTCTTTTTTTCCCCCCTCCCTTTTACACTGTATTCTTTGCAAGGAAGTCCCTACCTTTAGCCCACATTTAAAGAGTAGGGAGCTATTTCCACTTCCGTGAAGATGGAGTCTCTATGTCAATTATTTGCAATTCTTCTGTATAGGTGATTTATCTCTTCTCCCGTGTTTATTTACTCAGTCAGTCATTTGTTTATATCAGTGTGAACCAATGCATATTTGTTTTATGTTTGGGTTATAACCTAGTATTACATTATTTATTTCATTGCTCAAATTGTTCCAGTTTGGGCCTTTGGGAGCACTTTCAGTTTCCTCCTGCGTCTCTTGGACCTATCCTCATCTTTCAGAGATTATAATCTACTTTGATGATATTATAGAACTTAAAATACGATTTTCAGACCTAACTTTCTGGCCTTACCAGACTGTCCACGTTCATCTTGTATGTTCCCTGTCCAAGGCCCTAGAAACATCCATTTCTTCCAGGAGCCCTAGTTCTCTTCATTGGAGAATGGAATTAGAAACCAAGATCTGGGTGGTGGGTGTGCCTGTTGCTAGCGGGATGTAGATCCTTTTTACAACTTCAGTATTCCCCATGGCTGATACAGGCATATGAAAATATGTTAACTGGGAATGTCTTTTTCTCAGGCTATATAAAATAGTGAACAACCTGAAAAAAATTGTTGAAAAAATAATACTGTCCCTCTATATAATCCACATATATAAATCCACACATAAGCAAGAAGAAGATTTTTCAGAAGTACTGGGAAATGTACCTTTCAATCAAATTGTGAGATAGCCCTCAAAATATTCCAAGTCAGTGAAAATGCAAGACTGCCAATGTCAATGTTAACCAGAAATGGTAAGGGAAGAAGAAAAGCCAAAATGCTTCAAATGGAAACGAAAACTATACAAACAGCATAATTCCACTAGAGAAGTGATTAGATATTCTTAATACTGAGAAGCACAAATTCTTCCAATAAAAAATAAAGTGAAAAGAAAACTTGAAAATTCAGATTTTGCTAATGTATTATGTACCCAATGGACTAGATCAGAATAGGAGTAATTCTACCGCCAAATAGGAGATTATAATCTACTTTGATGATATTATAGAACTTAAAATACGATACAAATGTCCTCACTAAGGCTGGCTGAGAGAAAAAAAAAAATCTAGGTGTTACTTATTATGATGTAGTTTAAGGGAAAACCACCTAGCTTGTCTATACAAGCAAGCCCCGCATTACAGGAACAGGGCCAGCGAAAGCCAAAATTCTGTGCATGGAATAAAATCTTCCTGCAGAGTATTTGTTACCATAGAAGTTAATATTCCCAACCAAGGCCTCACTTTTGTTTTTTTCTTTCTTCAATGACCACAACACTATATTTAATGAACTGGAAGTTACACGCCTGTAGGTTTAAATAAATCAAAGAGAACATGAATTTATATTAGCATGAATCAGCATCACGATCAACTATAAAAGCCTCCCTCCTTGCTTCTTCCTAACTCATGACTTCCTTTTACATCAATAAATCAGAAAGCAAAGACAACCTTTATCATGGTAACGAAATCCAAGTGCTATTTGGGGAAAACTGAGAGGCGGCTAGGGAGAGAAGCTTCTGGAGAGACCTCAAGGCCACTGCAGAGCAGGAGAAACAGATTCAGGAACATCCTCTGGGCAAGAACAGCTGAGGACTGTGCTGTGGATCCACAACAGAAAGTCCTTTTGGTTCACACACAGCCCCTCTTCCCCCCGCCCCGTCACATGCCAGAGAGCGTGCCGGCCCCAAGTGGACAAAAGCTGCCACACTTCGTGTTGGACTTTTTAAAAATCACCCCTCTTACAAAAACAAGAAGTCACAGCGGCACAGTGCTTGGGCTGGATCCTAAACTCACAAAACCAGGCCCCTCCTGCCTGCCGCTATCCACGGCCACCTGCGAGGCTGCAGCATTTCCCCTTGGTCAACCTGAAGGGCGTCCCTGGTGTCTAATGATTACAAACAGACAAAATGAGATGTCACCCTAACCTGAAGCTGTTTTACTGTCTGAAGCCACAAAACCTTTATTGCTGCCACCCTTCTAAGCCGTCACGTCACTGTATTCTGTGTGAAAGTGCTCCGCCACCGCCCTTCCCCCCTCCCCACACACGTTTTTCCCCAACTCTGTTGAAAATCTGTTTACCAGCGCGCACAAGAACGTCAGCCTGGACACTTCAGTCACAAGACACGATCCCTTGGCCGACTACCTTTGCTTTCCTCCCTCCACCCCACTTGCCCACACACCCCCGCTCCGGCCCCCTGCTTCCTCTTTCTTCCCTGCTGGATCATTTACTTGCCCTCCTGGCCCGAAAGCCCCATGCTGTGTGGGTACCGAGCCAGAGACCCTGGGGAGAGAGTTTTTCAGGGTCAGATGAACACAAGCACGCCTTTGAGGGAAAGGCTTCTGAGGGGCAAAGCCAGAGGCAGAAGCGCAACCAGTTCCTTCCTGCACGGCCTGCCTACTAGGGCCGAGGCCCACTCACCCATCAGTGGAAATAGCAGGACGCAGCTCGTGCTCGAAAGAACACAGGCTTTGTGTGAAGCAAGACACGCCCTGCCTGGCCCCGGCCACTTCCTGGCCACGAGACCAGTAACTACAGACCCACCAAATGACTGCTTCCTCAATTTTAACACGACGCCTGCGTTAATTATTCTGAGGATAAAAAGGAGATGAGGTATGTAGACCATAATGAGAGAACCCATAAAAGATATGCTATGGTGCATCTCCGAAATCTGCCCGAGGTTTTTGTCAAACCACCGGCACTTAAAATCATAGTCAAAGATAGTCTTTTTGATAAGGTTTTTCAGAGTTAAGTTACTTTTTTGGTTCCAGAAAACCACCAGCTGACACTGTTTTAAAATTGCAAGCTAAGACTCAGTTGTGATAGCACTGATCATTTCTGGTGTTTTTGGACAACACGTGACCACCCTCTGTTTACAAGCTTTTCATATGCTAGAAGGGAATGTATTCAGGGATACGTTAAATACAGCAGAAAGAGAGGTAGCTGAGAACACGTACTCACCAGGTGATATCGGCCGGCTAGAACTGGGAGAAGGTGTGTAAGGAATCGGGCTGGACACAGTGCGAGGTCTTAATCCTTGTGCAGACATCTCGTTAAAATACCTAAGAGGAGTGAAGGAGATGGTTAGAGCCACCTGCGTTGCAGTAGTTCCTAAGAAAGCTCCTATGAGAAAATGTTTGGGGTTCACATCTTGAGGTCAAACTCCTGAATGTTTAGAAATCAATGCTGCAGTGGGGAGACATGTATAATATGGACCCCAGAGCCATGCTGTTCCACTGCTTGGCAAAGCTCTCTCCCCAGGGCCACAGGTGAGGGAATCCGGGGTGTTTTCGCTCAGGATGGAGGCCTGGTGACAGAGCTGCGTCATGCAACAGAGAGGACCAGGCTTTTCTCCATCACACTATAGCTATGCAGACATTCACCACCACTGTCCCAAGAATTAGACAAATCCACGTTCTAGTGGCTACCTGTAAACTGTTACTTGAAAGGCAAAACCAAACAAGCCCTCTGAGACGCATATCATCGAATTGGAGACAATGTGATCCCGTGAAATGGATGTCAATTGTCCACAAGGCAGGGCTTGCTTAACTAACAGTCATGTGTTCAAATGCAGAACGTGGAATATAATAAATGACACATGGGCTGAGCACCTCTGCAGGTCACGCCGTGCCGGGTCTGACTCATTACTGGATTCGGGAGTCACATCAGGCCGCACTTTGTGAAAACAAGCACAGAGAGCTGAGGAGGAGGAATTTCTGCTTGAGAGACTCCCTAATAAGCGATCCTTCCCAGGCCTTCTGGCCAAAGGAAGGAACGGCCACATGTGCAGGCGTTTCTATCCCAGAAAACATCTCAGCCCTTATACGCAACCAGTTCACGTGAGGAACTTTTAACACAGGTATTCCTATGCTAGTTTATTCAACTCGAAGAAAACCAGACTCCCAAGGTTTGTTTTTTTTTTCTTTGCTGTACGCGGGCCTCTCACTGTTGTGGCCTCTCCCGTTGCGGAGCACAGGCTCTGGACGCGCAGGCTCAGCAGCCACGGCTCACGGGCCCAGCTGCTCCGTGGCACGTGGGATCTTCCCGGACCGGGGAACGAACCCGTGTCCCCTGCATCAGCGGGCGGACTCTCAACCACTGCGCCACCAGGGAAGCTAGACTCCCAAGTTTGGCATGCACCTTTCAACGAGCTACCTACCACCAATTCTTCCTACTCTCTTTAGCACGGCCCACCACAGTGCCACCAGGCTGGACCTCTTGTATTCTACAGCCAGTGGGGTGGCTAAGACCGCCTCTTGGTCTTTAAGGAATTAAACACACTTGTAGACGTCTCAAGTGTCTGACTATTTTCTTCCTCCCAAATCTGACATCATCATTCCCAGTAGAGAGAGCAGATGTCTTTATTCAACAGCTGTACTCTACCTGGGATAATCTGACCTAAAAAGGTAAGGCAAACCTTCTGGAGTGAATACCAATCCTTGGGAAAAAAAAAAATTTATCTGGAAAGCCTGAAGAAGCTTCAGTGTTGTCACCACAGTCAAAGAAACTGTCCCTCAGAGTATGTCGTAATCAAAATCAAGCACAGGGTACTGTGTGTGTTAATACATGCTCTGCTCCATGTCTTAAGGTAGTTAAAAAAGTAGTTAATAAGTTATCTACTATTGTAGCTTATGTTTTCAATGAAATGGTTTTCAGAGGATAAGAGTTTCAGAAAGAATGAGACACTGTCAGAAGCAGATCAGTGAAATTCAGAGTTAAGGTTGATAGTTTTATGATAGAAACTTCCGAGAAAGAATCCTCTTTATTCTTTTCAAATGAGGAAGATATTTTTTTAAAAAAAACAGTTCTAAGTCTGTTTTTTATAAAGTTTTTTAAATTATAAAAGTAGATCGGGAATTCCCTGGTGGTCCAAATGGTTAGGACTCTGTGCTCTCACTGCTGAGGGCCTGGGTTCCATCCCTGGTCGGGGAACTAAGACCTTGCAAGCTGTGCAGTGCAGCCCCCAAAAAAGACTAGATCTTCATTATAGAAAAATTTACATTTTTCATGAAACGATAATACCACAGCAAATACTGTCCACAGCAAATTAATCAAAAGCCCCTCCCTGGTGGCGCAGTGGTTGAGAGTCCGCCTGCTGATGCAGGGGACACAGGTTCATGTCCCGGTCCGGGAAGATCCCACATGCCGCGGAGCGTCTGGACCTGTGAGCCATGGCTGCTGAGCCTGCGCGTCCGGAGACTGTGCTCCGCAACGGGAGAGGCCACAGCAGTGAGAGGCCCGCGTACCGCAAAAAAAAAAAAAAAAAGCCTTGTTAGCCCTCTGGATCTATTCAATAAGAGAAACAGAGTGCTGATCTGCTAACACTGCCCACATGTGTTCAAACAACATGCTCTGGCATCGACAGCCTGTACTAGTCCTCACAGCCGTTGGCAGACCCTGGTCTGAGGCGCTGGCTGCCCAGCACAGGTGGATGTTGCTTATCTTAACGATCACCTCACTCCCAAGCACACAGGAGGAGGGCAGGTGGGGAAGGAAAGGAAAATCTGGGTGAGCAAGGAGAACTGAGCCGTGTCCTCTAGTTAACCAAAGGATACCTCTCTTATGCCGGCCCATTTCCCAGAGGGCCAGGGAGGGGACTTGACATTGCGACCTGAGCAGATAAACGCACTGCGTGAGTTCTGTTTTTGAAAACCAGCTGCAAAAAGGTTGAAGTTACCAAGTGTGGTAAACCAAAGCCTCTGGCTTTCAACAACTTCCACCCACCCCGCCGTGGACTCTTTCGCCCCCTGGGTGTATGTGCTTCCTCAGGCTGCACCGCACACCACCTGCTCACCAGTACCTAGGGATTAAGATATGCGCCCATGCTCCAGGATGGGACGATTCAACGACACCTGCAAACGCTGCCTCCCGACACAAAACCCGCCTCCGTGTCTGTCCCACTGAGTAATTCGGGAAAGGCCATTTTTTGTGTGTCTTTCTGTGTTTAAGGAGGACGGTCAAACTTCTTCATTTATCCCATTCTCAGCATCCGCACCGAGGCCACGGTACTCATCATCACAATAAATAAACGTTCCTGCCATCTGCTGCCTCATCTTACAGGAGGTGAAGAGGGGCCGGAGCCTGGGCTGGCTGCTTTCCCGAGGCTCGTGAGACACGCACGCACCTTTCGTCATCCATCTCTAAGCTGGACTCGCTCTCGGAGAGCTGCCGACAGAGGGCCTCTCTTCTCTCCATCTCCCTCTGCAGCTTCCTCTGCAGCCTCAGATTCTCTTCCCTCATGTGGCGTTCCTCCTCCAGATACTGCGCCATTTTCTCGGAATCTGAAAGGCCAGAGTTCTCAATTAAACCAGAGTACACTCTTCAAAAAGACGGTGGTCCAGCTCCTGTGCCACAGACCAAGAAGTGCTGAAAGACAGCCATTCTCACTCTCCCACACACAGATGAGATCTGGATTTCAAGTTTATCCCAGGTACCAAGGTTGACCCACAATATGCATTTAGAAAAACATATGAAAAGCAGTGCTGTCAGATTAGGCATCTTCCATCCTGCTTCCCTGCCTTCTAAAGTGCTTTATGTAGAGGAAGGAATGCTGGAGCTACGTGTGGCCCGAGCAGCTCCCAGAGCTCCCTCTATACTGCTGGAGCAGAGAGGGAACGGGGTCCAGCTGGGGAAACAGACTCAGCCCACGGGGCTCCCCTCCAGGCACCAGTTCTGCTGTCTGTCAACTCCAGACACAGCGGGGTAGGTCACCTATGGGAGCACACCCATGGGTCACACTTGTTAGCACACCCCCCAGCGCACTGGGAGGTGCGGGGGGGGGGGGGAGCGGTTTGCACACGGAGAACCAGTGTACTCAACGTGCTAGGTAACAGTTATAAATCTTTTTATAAAACTAGAAACTGACGTAACAAGCAACTTTAGATCAATATTTCAAATCAGTCTAGTTTTTGGTGTTTGTGTTACTATTTCCTGACTTACGCACAGTCTTTCGGAGTCAAACAGCAGGTAAAGACATACATGCAGCCAGGATCTTGGGATGGCACCATGCTTATGACAAATACCCCTTCCTTGGGAGCTGCCCCGTATGCGGAGAGGTCTCTGCTACAGCGCCGGCCAGAGCTAACCAGCCCCAGGGCGAGACACTGGACCCAGGCTAAGCCGGCCAGATCATCCTTCCTGTGAATCTGAAATGTGGAACTGATACCCTGCTGGGGCTCTGGAATCTCGTTCTGCTGAGTTGCCTGGACCCACTATAACCCCTGCCCTTCTGAGTGACCCTGTGCAGGACTCTGTGGCGCCCTCTAGTGTCCTTTCAGGCAAAGGGAAAACATGACCCTTCCCCGCTGTCCTGTGTTGTCACTAAGTATCTTGAATACTTATCTTGGTTATCTTGAATATCCTTATTTCATAAATTCAAATGGAAATACCAACATTATTAAACACTATATTCCTGGGCCGTTTTCAATCTAACCAGAAACCCTGCTGTCTAATCCAGATGCAAAAATCACTTTAATGGAAGGCATGCTGGGAAAATATTTACAAAGTACACTTTTAATATAAATGATTTAAGTTATTTCATCCCAAATAGGTCAGCAGATGGAATTTTTCACTTGCTCTACAGGCATCGCTACATTGACCTCTTGGAGTATCTACTGTTTCTAGACGAGAGGGACAGTTGTCGGAGGAGGTTGCCTTTCTTTTCCATAAATAGGAAAGCTTCACAGAACTGAGGATTCATGAGGCTTTGAGAATAATTACTTAAGAGGAAACACTGTCTTTCAAAGAAAATGGCAATCCTGTAGCATCTGGGGAAACCAGCAGGGGGATCCTTCAACAATAAGCTACCGACAAGAACATCAGTCACCAGGGGTGATGGCTGAAAAGACCTCCTGGCAGTCTGGCAATTAACCCAGAAGCCGGAGGCACCGAGAAGGCACCAGGCCCACAGCCTCTGGGAGTGAGAGACCCAGGCACAGATGGCTGACCCCGTGGCATTCCTTGGGTGCCCTCTGCTGGCTACCGCACACCTGACTTCAAAGGACCATAGATTTACTCTCAGGAGTCTTCCTCTTTCTCCCACAAAGAGCTCCCTAGGACTCAGGGTCCAGAGGTTATGTTGCCCCCATCTTCAGCCATCTCATAGCAGTTACTCCAAGATAGTGTCAACTGAGGGTGACTTACGGACAGTCTCCCAAGAGACGAGTCCTACCTGATCCCAAGGTGGCCTGTACCTTTTAAATTCCCTTTCAGGTTTATGGCTAGAAAATACTAGCCGTATTGGATGGGGTGCCCAGACCCCATCCAAACCACTTAAATCAGAATCCCCGAGAATGAAGCCTCTCCACTGGTCTACCGAAAACTCCCCAGGGGACTCTGTCAGTTGAGAGCTACTGGGAGAGCGGTTCAAGTTCAGACACAGCTGGACTTGGGGGAGAGGGACCAAGTGCCCCAGGAGCTTTCAAAGTGGACAAGGTTATCCAACCTAAGGAGGCAGAGGCAGGTGGATGAGGAAAGCCATTAACTCATACTCTACACCCAACCCAAAGCTACTGTGTACAGCTAAGTGCCACGGCCTTCCCTGTCCTCACAGAATCCAAACAGCACTTTGCAGAAGCCTCTGCTGACATCCGCAGTCTCTCCAGAGACCGAACAGTACAGTAGGAAGGAAGCAGAGGAAGTAAGATATTCTTCCCAAATTTCTTCTAAAAATGTTGTCTGGGGAACAACAAGGCAAGTCTATACAAGAAAGAAAAATATAAACTGACAGCAGTGGAAAGAGCTCAGAAAGGGGCTCACAAGACCTGTGTCTGTCCAACACGGCAAAAACTCAAAAAATATCCTAACCTAAAGCAACTAATATTTGAGAACCCTGTGGTTTGTTTTCACGGAATACACATCCATTATGGTTCTCAAGCCAGGGTACATTCAGAATCACCTCTACTTAAAAAAATACAGAGGACCAGGCTCCACCCCTAGAGTAAAAAAGCCCAGAACCCTGGATGGGGTTAGACAGGACAGTGGACTCCCAAAGATGTCTGCATCCTAATCCCTGGAGCCCGTGTCCAGGTTGCCTTCCATGGCAAAAGAGACTTGCAGGTGTGATTAAATTAAGGACGTGGAGATGGGAACTCATCCTGGATTATCTGTCTGGGCCCGATGCAATCAAGAGTCCTTACACAGGGAAGGCAGGAGGGTCAGAGGGAAAAGATGTGACAAGAAGCAGAGGTGGGAGTGGTACCAATGCAAAGGAGTCATGAACCAGAGAATGCAGACAACCTCCAGAAGCTGGAACAAGCAAAGACACGGATTCTCCCTTAGAGCCTTTTACAAGGAACCAGCCCTGCTGACACCTTGATTTTAGCCCAGTGAGACCTGTTTTGAACCCAGGCCTCCAAAAAATGTGATATAATAAATTTGTGTTGTTTTAAATCACTAAGTTTGTGCTCATCTGTTAACAGCGGCAACAGGAAACTGACCACACTGTACTTCCTAAAGGCTCCCAGGAGAACCTTGATGCACCCATCCCAGATGCACTACTGCACTAGAACTTGAAATCAACTTCGGAGAAGAAAACATAAAGGTAAGAAGCGCTGAAATTTTAAATGCACATTTCATCTGACTCAGCAAATCCATGCCGTGGAATTTACCCTGAAGGTGTTCGTGCACAGGTTTCAAATGTTTGTACAGAGATGTTCGCTATGGTTGTAGCATCAGCACCCAAAGAGGTCTGTTGGTAAGGGATGAGTTAAATAAGTTACAGTGTATCCATACACTCAAATACTACAGAGCCTTTAACAGGGGGAGCGGACTCCCCTGGCGGTCCAGTGGTTAAGACTCCGTGCTTCCAAAGCGGGTTCAATTCCTGGTCGGGGAACTAGGATCCCACGTGCCGCACGGTGCGGCCAAAAGATTCAAAAAAAAAAGGGGCAGGGGGAGTAAGGCAGCTCTGTATATATTGGCAGGGAAAAAACTGTAATACATAGTGAGTGAAAAGAAAAATGCAAAAGGGTATGTTCATTGTGCTACTATTTGTATAAAAGAAGTCTATACAGGGCTTCCCTGGTGGCGCAGTGGTTGAGAGTCCGCCTGCCGATGCAGGGGACACGGGCTTGTGCCCCGGTCTGGGAAGATCCCACATGCCGCGGAGCGGCTGGGCCCGTGAGCCACGGCCGCTGAGCCTGTGTGTCTGGAGCCTGTGCTCCGCAATGGGAGAGGCCACAAGAGTGAGAGGCCCGCGTACCACAAAAAAAAAAAAAAAAAAAAGAAGCCCATACACACACACCCCTGAAGAATATATTAAAAATGTGTTAATTGTGAGAACTGGGCGGCTGGGGATCAGGGGTGAAAGGGAGACATTTTCCCCCTGCATACCTTTCACTGTATTATCTATTCAAATAAGTTGAACGGCCTAAAAACCAAAACAGAAGAAACCCAAGTGAATGCAAAGTGACGTAATCAAGTGTCCAGAAATTAGTTCCTTTGATTTCCAAAAATAAAAAGGAGAAATTTCAAAAGCATTTATTCCTCAACCACCACGAGCAATCGTTAGCTGAGGCCAAATTTCGGTAGTAAAGAAGATAAATACTATTCTCTGCCTAATGCCCCCAAAGTACACTGAGGTCTCCTGCATTGCTTCTGTTAGCACCATCCGAGAGGTGAACACCAGGGAGAAGGTTAGAAATAGTACCTCTGATATAAAATAGATAACTAATGGGGACCTACTGTATATAGCACAGGGAACTCTACTCAATATTATTTAACGACCTTATACAGGAAAAGAATCCCCAAAAAAAAAGAGTGGATATATGTATATGAATAACTGATTCACTTTGCTGTACCACAGAAACTAACACAACACTGTACATCAACTATACTCCAATAAAAATTTATTAAAAAAAAAAAGAAAGAAATAGTACCTCTGATTCTGGACCATCCTGAAATTATGTGATTTTCTAGAAGTATTCTAAACTATTTGCCCTGCCCTACTGTAATTTTTTTTTAAATAATCTATTCCAGGATGACAGACATATAAATATGTACTAGCAATGAAACACAATATGAATTTGATTTATACAAATTCAATAGTAAATATAGGTAAAACTCTATACTTGGTAAGTGGATTAATTCTGTGGACAGATGACCAGTGACACCAAGGCTACGTACGCTGTAACTGGGCAGCTCTCAGTTGCTTCTTCAGCCTCTCCACTTCATTCTTTAAAAACCTGATGTGTCGCATCATGTTTTCTGGAGAGTCGATCTCCATGGAGATGTCTCTAGGCGATGGGGGAGCGGACACCGGCTGGTCTAATTTCTCCTGCAGGATTCTTCATTGAAAAGAAAATTCCAACAATGAAAAACAGTTTGCCTTTAAAACACAAAACGTTGATTTGATGCTCACCATCGTCTATTTAAAAAATACATGAATAAGTTCTCAGCAATCAGAAAAATAAATAAAGACAAAAACAACAAATTCTAGCCGGGAGGTTCATTAACAGCATGCCCATGTGAATCGCCAAAATCCACTGAATTGTTTGACTCCTGTGCCCATTTTCCATCAACTTCTGGTCGCCCTTACCTGACAGTCAAGTCAGAGGGCAGAGCTGAAGGAGCCACCTTCCTTTTTCTCCTTTCAAACGGCCACTGGTAATTAAGCCTTAATGAAAAACAAGTCTGTAACCCTGGCTTCTCATTATCATGCCGGAATACACTGGGCAATCAGAATGATCCGCTGACTAAATGGTCCACATGCTTGGGTTGGAGGGAACGGCGACACGGGAGGAATTTCCGTTCAAGGCTTTCAGTTGAAACTTACAGACTATGACTCTCCTTGGAGAGTGACATCATGTAAAGAGACTGACTTCTCAACTCCCCTCCTGAAAAACCAATCCTGAAGGTATGGCAAACTGGACTGAAGGCCCTTTGCTTCAGGCCACAGCAAAGGTAAAAAGGTAAAAAACAAAAACAAAATGTACTGGGTTAATAACTGGTGGTGCCACCTTCTCTACCAATTATCATTATTTTGAAGCACATAAAACATGAATATTCTACAAAGTGACAATTTCATAATGTTCGATGCAATAATTTGGTACTTATATATATAAAACCTCCCACTGCTTTTTAAAAAGGAAGACAGACTGGCAACAGACCTCTCTGCCCCTTTTTATAAGCTGCTGGGAAGTTTCTGGTTTAGTTTGGTTTTCACCTTTTTACCTTTGAGTTTACCCAAGTGCAAACTGTGAATTACCTTCAGGCCTTGTTGAGAAAACTAGTAGGTTAAATATTGTAATGGTCCCTCTATCTATTATATGAAATAATTTTTCAAGCTTCAATTTATTAACACTACTGTAATAAGGCAAAACACAGCTGATTCGACTACTGCTTGCATAATTCCGTATAGATATACCTCAGATTGTCAGTTTTCTTAAGCCTGTGGTATGGCTCTATGTTGCAAATCTTGAGATGAACTCAATTTATGGAAGTCTATCCAAACCAAGTACTTATGGCAAATGTCTCTGGTTAGCAAACAGAAGATCGTGGTGAAGTAGATGAATATTTTCAAGGAGCTCCCTTTCTACACCCAGACACACGTCCCACCCACAGAACCTCCTGCCATTATTCAAGCTCCGCTCCACCCACCCCAAAGCACATGGTACTTAAATCTAAGGGCCCAACCGGATCTTGCACACAGGGGTTCAAGAGATATGTGCGGCTGAGTATTCCATATCCATGTATATACATTTAACACCAAGAACCCTAACCTTAAATATGTACCGGTATTTCTTTACAGCAAGTCTTAAAACACACAGATGATCATTTTTCTATCAAAATCCCAGCCTTCCTCATGAAGTACCTTCTAGAAATGTGTGATAATTCACAGTACCCAGCACATATCCGAAGCACTTCAGAAAATGAATGGGGAAGCCAGTTCAATTAGGTAAAAAGCTGGAACTGCAACCATCCTCTAGAACAACAGAGGTGAACAACGGCTCCTTAATGAATTTCTTCACAGGCTTTAATACCAAATGAAAAGAAATTCTACCGGGTCAGTGAGGGAGAGGTATAAAGAAGTGACCAACAGGACAGGCTATCAACATTTTTTTCCACTTGTCAAATTAAAATGATGTGCGTCAATCAAGGAATTAAAATGTCCCATTGTCATTCCTCGGTCACACCCAGCAAGCTACCCCACTCCTCCAACACACACATACGTACAGAACACCGAACAGCAAGACTAAACGAACCGCTTTTCAGCTTCAAGTTTATCCATCCTTTTCCAGAGACGATTCACTAGTGCTTCCTGTTCTTGTTCCAAAGTATTTTCAAGGTCAATCTTCTCTCGTCTCAGCTGAAGGAAGGAAAACAGTTTTGCTGAGAATTGCAGACCACTTAAACTTGGTTAATTAGATTCTTTTTGATTGGACCATTAGGACCCCTTTTCATGGAGAAAACTGCAAAGGAACGGCCAATTTTCTGGCACAGATACATTAAGCGCATCTAGTTCTTAAACTTTAATTGAGAACATCGAGACAGGTTCATTCTCTGATGTTAAAGCTTAATTGCTATCTGGTACGTGAATCACAGTGGTTGCTTCAGCATTTATTCAAGGCACATGAAAAGTCTTCCTTAAAGAGGGTTTGAGGAGTTCTGCTTACTAGTTGTCCCAGGACTTAACTGGGTTTGTCCCCCCAGTCCTGCATGTAGTTCAACATTAAACCAGAAAGGTTACAGTACTATTTACATAAATAACTCAAATACCTGAAGACAATTCTACGTAGTGGTTAATTGGTACACATAAATATGTCCTAAGATATAAAAAGCATAGGCAAAGAGGATAAACGCCGAATTCACAATACAGGTTACCTATGGTGAGGTAGGGAAGAAGGAAAATTTGATTTGGTGGTGGGGGGGTGGGCGGTTGCAGAGGGAACCCCGAACTGCATTCTACTTCATAAAAAGAAGCAATACGTGGAAGCAATTAATTTAATCCACTAATGTAAAGCAATATGCAAATATAGAGAACAATGTCAGACACTGGTTAATAGGGATGATATAACAGGGAACTAAGGAGTCAGAAATGTCTGCCCTCAGGGGCCTTACATTGTAGTGGGGGCCAAGACAGTAAACGAAACAAATTATAGACTTTGGTAGAGGGTGAGAGAGAGAGGAAGAAAAAAGAGGGCTAGTGAGGGGGGTAGAAAGTGCCACGATGAACAGACTTCACAGAGCCGGGTAGAGGGAAGGTGTGATATCATTCTTTGTATTTGTCTATATGCTTGAGATGTTAAGTAATTTTAACAGGAATCTTTTTTAAAAGGGGGAAAAGGTGGTGTTACTGCCCCATGCTGTCTCTTCAACCAATAGCAATTTACCTTTTCAATCACAGGCTCAACAAATTATTTTTGATTGCACAGCTGTAAAGACGTCGAAGTAGCAGAGTTCGTATCTTTTTAGCAGGTTAGTTCTCTTTGATCAAAGATCCCTATATATACAGTAAAGTGAGACCAGTTCCATGGACAAAAGGTAGTCTTTTAAAGCAACCAAAGCAGACAGACCTTACTGCACAAGCGAATGAGCCAAGATCACACAGAGTCAGCTGGAAACATAGCTTCGGTACACTTTCTTTGCATGGGAAAAGGCAGAGGAGTCACACTGAGTCGGAAGCATTCTGTGCTGAAGCCTGGAGCCGCCTAATGCACAAATGCTCTTCAAGATACTAAACAGTTCCTACCCGCAGTGAAGGAGAGAAACCCAGGAACACCTCGCAGAACTCCTAAGAACCTTGGCGATCCTCTGACCACATTCTGGGCCAAGCTCTGAAGTACAATTCACAGCCATTCACTTAAAGAAACAAAATGCCATGGCATTTACCCTTTAAGGACTCTACACCCAGGTTTAACTAAGACACGATAGGGGGTACTTGGTAGGTGAGAAAAAAATTCAAGCGAGGCATCGTTTCGTAGTAGAGATGCCTGGTGGAAACTTATGCCCAATGACTTTTAATTTTAGAGTAATCATGCACCCTGCTCATCAGTAACTCTGAAAAGCCAAGTCAAGACAAAGCTCTCTTTGCCCACGTATAACTGACTTGGCGTGTGGCTTTGAGTAGGTACTCACCTGCCCTCATCTACGCTGGCCTTGATGACGGCCGAGGTCCCTTCCAGGGCCACCCACTCTATCATTCTCTGTCAATCTCAAGAGGACAGCTGTCTTCAGTCTGAACTAGCTCCGTAAGAGATTTTTAGAGCCAGAAACAGCAAGAGAAATGATCTAAATCCACCCTTTCATTTAAGAGCTGAGGAAACCACTGGCCTGGGAGACGGTGTGACTCAGGAAAAGTGATGGATGCTGCCAGGAGAGGAATGGGTAGCAGTCACCATGGTGACCAAAAGAGTTGGGTCCCACCCAACCAGTGAGTTCAGAGCATCTTGAGGGGCAAGTAGGATTTGGGGTAAATTATCCAATAATACTGGGGAGTAGCCGAGTAGGGGTAGCTTAGTGAGTCCGAGAGTATGCAGAAGCAAAAAAAGAGAGCAGGAAAAACAGGAGCTGAAAACAAACATGAATCTCAGCTTCTTTTTGGTATCTATTGGTAGAGCTACCAGCTATCAATTTGCTGCCCACTTCAGTGAACCAAGGCCTCCTGGGGGTGCAACTTGGGTTTCCTGTACCAGTTTGCTCTACTAATTTGTTTCCATGAAGCAGGCAACACAGGAAGCCCAGCGCAGCAGCTTGGATTTGGGTGTTTCATTACACAGGCTGGCAGTGCTATGGGAGTCCATATTCTCTCTGGCCTTAGAAAGAACAGGGCTTCCAGTCTTGTTTTTTCAGCTAAAAAAATCTTAACTTTTCAGCATTGCTGAGGAGCTCTTACACTAAAGACCAGAGAAGTTAGAGGAAACGGTACTAATTATGATCATGATTAATTCCCCCTGAAGTTCTTTATCAGAGTTGCCCTTCCATCTCCTGTCCACCTAATCCCACAGCCTAAAAAGAGTCCACACCAGTGCTGTCAATTCGGACAGAAGTAGATTTTCAGTGCTTGCATTGCCCTGAGATCAAACAACCCTCAAATCTGACAGTATACGTTAAATTTACAGCGTGCAAAGTCAGAAATTCTTGCTAGAATGGAAACAGCAGCCCAGCGCTGCATTCCTTGCCTGGGCAGATGATCTTTTCTATGCTGGTCTCCATCTGCAATACTCTCCCCCATCTCCTTCCTCATAATAGCTAATGGGCTTTTAAACTCAGTGTTCGCGCAACAGGCACCTACTCTCTTCCATTGCCAGACATCAAATTCTCAGGCTAACCCAAGCCCCTTCTGACTGCATAGTCTGTGAGCACACGGCAGCAGCGGATAGAGACGATTCGTAGAATATTTATTTGAAAGGCTGCTTTGTAATTAAGTCAGGTCAGTGGCCTCCCAGCCAAACTCTTTACTCCTCTTCAGTAGCCCTTCCTCCCGCTGAAAGTTAATTAACGTGGCACCAAGAGTTGTTATTGTATTCCCCAAATAAATACACAACTTCTTTAATGGATAAACTTAGAGTGTAAAAAGAGAGCTGGCTGTCTGAATTCACAGCCCACCCTAGCTGTGTCTTTGCAGTCGGCAGACACTCACCATTAAAAAGGCAGAAAAAGGGGGCAGCCAAGAGACGGCTCCCAACACCATAGCACTTCTCTCTCAGCGCAGCATTTTCCCATTTAAAGAGAGCCATGATGCTGGGCTGGGGGGAGAGGTAGCGGAAGGGAGTACTTGGCCAAAAAAAAAGCCTGATGAGAACTTTACCATGACCACTGCGCTCAACGACAGAATTTTGAAAGGTTTTAGTGCACCTTTTCAAGCTACTTGGTTTTAGCCTAACTGCCATATTATCATCATTTCTATGGGAAAATATATGTTGAACCCCAAACATCTGACTGAAAAAACGAATTCTGGAAGGCAGCCCATGACAACTAGTCCACGTAAGGGCTACCATATACACGGAACAGAGACACAAAGTTTGTTACAACGTACAGCAAAAAGCACTTAGAATGATGGTGATACAAGAGGTGTATACCAGATGTAAGAAATAGCAGAGTACTCTAAGACCTACGTTGACCAAACTCTTATTAGTTGGCTAATTGTTTTTTGTTTTTTTAAAGAGATTTGGGTAAATCCTAAGAAAACAAATGGGTGTGGGGATTAACACAATCCCCCCAAACTTTCCAAGTTAGGTAGCATCTGAGAGCCATTAACAGTTCAGCCCGATTTCCCATCAATTTATTACATAATACCATAGATGTTCAAAGTGGGGACCTTGGAGGTATATCAGAATCACCTGGGAAAATAAAAATACAATATTCAAAACATGACTAAATCAAAGTCAGAAAAATGAATGCAGTTTCTGTAATGGACTGAATGTTTGTGTCCAAAATTCACATGGTGAAGCCTAAATCCCCAGTGTGATGGTATTTGGAGGTGAGGCCTTTGGGAGGTGATTGGGTTTAGCTGAGGTCAGCAGGGTGGGACTCCCATGACGGGATTAGTGTCCTTTCTAGTCATGAGCGACCCTGCAGCTTGCTGATCTCTGCTCTCTACCAATCGAGGACACACACAGTCAGCAGTCGGCAGAACTCCATCAAGCTAGCACCCTGATCCTCGACCTCCAGCCTCCAGAACTGTGAGAAATAAATTTCTGTTGTTTATAAGCCAGTCTGTGTTGTTAAAACAGCCCAAATGGGCTAAGACAGTTTTGTTTATACTGCAAGAGTAGAGACAGTAAAAGATATTACCTCATTCCATCCTACTTTGCCAATACATCTGAGTTAATCATAGTTTTACTTATATATAGGAAAGAAGTGACTAATAGGATTCATGAAGGGGCTATTAAAACATACCACATGCAAATGATGTGAAAAGCACTGACATCATGCACAATGGTCCTTGCTCTGTGGTAAAGGTCCCTCACAAATTAAAGCAACAGAGACAAGTAAAGTAAAACTCAAACACTGACTCTGCTGCTGTAGCAATCAGCGGAATTTTACTTAGCCCTGGCAGTTTTCCTAGGCTGCAAGACATCTGACCTTTGCCTTCTGGAAAACATATATATATCTTTTAGAAATCAAGCAGCCAATTTGTGTTATAGATGAGACAGGTGTTCACAGACTACAGAGCTCACAAGGTACCTATTTGATCAATCAAGTGCATATGGTTTCAGAATGAAAAACAAGTTCTAGTTCATCGCCACTGGCTTGTGTAATGTTGAGCCCAGAAAGAGCCAATGGAAGTTCATCAGTAAGGAGCAAGAGAAAAGGAGAGAAAGGATGATCACTTTCAAGTCTAGGTGGTCAGAAATTACAGTTCAAAAGAAATTTATCTATGTGCATCAGAAATATACTGACAGGGGGACTTCCCTGGTGGCACAGCAGATAAGATTCTGAGCTCCCAGTGCAGGGGTCCGGGTTCAAGCCCTGGTCAGGGAACTAGATCCCACATGCATGCCGCAACTAAGAGTTCACATGCCACAATTAAGGAGCCAGCCTGCTGCAACTAAGAAGGCTGTGGGCCACAACTAAGGAGCCTGCCTGCCGCAACTAAGACCCAGCGCAACCAAATAAATAATTTTTTTTTTTTTGCGGTACGTGGGCCTCTCACTGTTGTGGCCTCCCTCTCCCGTCGTGGAGCACAGGCTCTGGACGCACAGGCTCAGCGGCCATGGCTCGTGGGCCCAGCCGCTCCGTGGCCATGTGGGATCTTCCCGGACCGGGGCACGAACCCGTGTCCCCTGCATCGGCAGGTGGACTCTCAACCACTGCGCCACCAGGGAAGCCCATAAATATTTTTTAAAAAGAAAAAGAAATATATACTGATAGAAGGAATTCCCTGGTGGCCCAGTGGTTAGGACTCCACACTTTCACTGCTGAGGGCCCAGGTTCCATCCCTGCTCTGGGAACTAAGATCCCAGATCCCACAGCCACGTGGCACGGCCAAAAAATGAAAAAAAAAAAAAAAATACTGATAGAGAACAGAAAAATATGCAAAAAAAAAAAAATCATGAAGAACTATATAGCAAGATAAATAGGGTCGGCCCTTGGGTGAAAGTAATGTTGGTGGTAATTTATCTTCCTACCTTTTCCAGCTCCCACCCAATTTTTTTTTTTTTTTTTTTTTTTTTGCGGTATGCGGGCCTCTCACTGTTGTGGCCTCTCCCATTGCGGTGCACAGGCTCCGGACGTGCAGGCTCAGCGGCCATGGCTCACGGGCCCAGCTGCTCCGCGGCATGTGGGATCCTCCCGGACCAGGGCACGAACCCGTGTCCCCTGCATCGGCAGGCGGACTCTCAACCACTGCGCCACCAGGGAAGCCCTCCCACCCAATTTTTTAATGAACATTTACTATTTTTATAACAAAAAAATTTAAAGACATCTAATCTTAAAAATTAACTATTTCCTAATAGTACATCCATTAATTTAGGATATTAATTCACATATCTAAAATACAGAGTGAACCAATAAACTCTCAGAGGAGAAATGATAGTGAAGGCTTAGCTATCTGGAAGACAGAATTTTCCAGATAGCCAAGAGTTAACTTTCTTTACCATAGCTTATAACTTTTTTCTTCTCAAACACTGTGTTCCCATAAAAATTAGATTTGTTCTTTGAAATGGACAGAACTTCAGGATAATATTAAAACCTCGTTAATATTTAATATGTGAAAACAACACTTTCATAGTTTACCAGCTCAGTAAATTTTGCTTTTGTTCAATGACACTGAAAATGAAGGTCTTTTATGCAATAGATACATATATAATTAGTCAGATTTATATGGTTTCCGAGCTCAAGTTTTTATCACTTTGACATCAGCACAGTATTATACAAATGTGCATAATGGGTTCATAATTCCAGGGGACTCTTTTACCAAATAATTACCATTGGTGGAAAGCAGGTTTCAAAGTCTGGGGTATAAACTCTTTTGCTACATCAAGAGCACAGTGGAGAAATCCTGGGGAAAGAACACATACCATAGTGCATGCTGCAAATACACTATCACATCAAGAAAAAATATCAACAGCCGTTGTTTGGGGAGGATTGTAGTCTAGGTAATTTTTTTTTCATGTTTGTACTTCTGTGTTTACATTTACCACATTTTCTTGAAAGAGCAATGGATTACTTTTACAATGCAAATGCTTGATTGAAAAGGTTTTCAAGGGCTTCCCTGGTGGCGCAGTGGTTGAGAGTCCGCCTGCCGATGCAGGGGACACGGGTTCGTGCCCCGATCCGGGAAGATCACACGTGCTGCGGAGCGGCTGGGCCCGTGAGCCATGGCCGCTGAGCCTGCGCAGCCGGAGCCTGTGCTCTGCAACGGGAGAGGCCACAACAGTGAGAGGCCCGTGTACCGCAAAAAGAAAAAAAAAAAAGACTAGCTTATGTCCTCAAAGACACCGCACATGCAGACTGCCAAAATTCCTACTGTTTTCCTTCCCAGTAACAAAGAAGAGGGATTCCACTGCACATCTTCTGCAGGAACTCTCTTCTGTGTTCTCGGCATCTCTACTTCATGCAACCTGTATCTACATTTTACTGCATTATTTTCTTCCCCATTTCTGTTTCCTCTCACATCCCTGCTTCCCTGCAACAAGGCTCGATTTAGATTTATCCAGCCCATGTGTGTTAATTAACAAACAATTGAACCAAATGCCAAGGAGCTTCAGGTCCTTCTCAGTTGGTTACGCGGGAGGGGGGAATCCTGCTGCAGCAGTAATGCTGTTCCCCTAAGCACAGCTCGGCACAGGGCATCCCTCGTCACTGTCCACAGGTCCACTGGCCTCCCTGGACCAGGCTCCACGAGGCCAGGGACCCGACGTCATCTTTCTTAGCAGAGTTTGTGGCAGACAACAGGCATGTTAATAAAGGTGTGTTGAATTAACGCAGAATGTGTGCCACACAAGTGCAGCATGGACAAAAAAGACAGTCACACAGATCCATGAATTAAAGAGATGGATAACCAGATCAAGGAAGGTGGTGAGACGTTTGAGGCTCAAATAAGATGTATGCTCATTTTCCTGGAAAATGGGGAGGGCAAAGTACCACAGAAATTAGATGAACACTTTGATTACTAAGGGCAGCACATACAATTTTTGGAGTGCTTACTATATGTGAGTCACCAGGGATACAGGGGTGAGGTTAACATCGTACCTTCCCTCCTTTACCTTATGAGGAGCTCACAGAAACGAAATGGTTTAATTGTTAACTGCTGTTTGTGTACCAAGTGGTACAGGAAAAGGACTGAACGTCATGGAAACACTTTGGAGCACAGACCCCAAAGTGACTAGAGGAGCAAACTGGGTAACAGTTAAGTAGGGATGGGGCAGGGGAGGGAGAAAATGGGCCAGGCAGAGGACACAGATCCATGGAAACCTGGGGGCAGGAAAGCACTGGGCACATCAGAGCATGATTTTTAAACTGCAGGTTGTGACCCACTATTGGATTAGGAAATTAGTTCAAGTCAGTTGTCACCTACATTTTGCTAAAAACAAAATAGGATTGAACAGAAAATCAGTGCAAAGCACATAAGCAAGTGTTTCACAGAACTTGTCCCAGTCATAAATACAGTTACAAAAACATCAGTGTACTGGGTCACCACGTAAACTTATTTACTGGTGTGCAATCCACATGGGAACAATTCTGTGCAGGGGAACAAAACTTGCCACCCAAAATAGGTCTATTTGGCACAAGGATTAATTTAGGCTGATTGTGACATAGAGAACAGACTGCGGGGGTTGCCAAGGTGGCGGAGGGGTGGAGAGGGATGGGCTGGGAGTCTGGGATGAGCAGATGCAAACTGGTATATACAGAACGGATAAACAACCAGGTCCTACTGCATAGCACAGGGAACTGTATTCAATATCCTGTGACAAACTATAATGGAAAAGAACATGAAGAAGAGTGTATATATATGTATAACTGAGTCACTTTGCTGTACAGAAGTAATTAATACAACATTGTAAATCAGCTATACTTCAATTTTTAAATAAATAAACAAATAAATGATTTAGGCTGATTCTTTTTAAGGCCCCAAAGAATCAGGAGGAATCTTTGACCTTCCCCCTAACTGCCTAAAAGAATGTAGGTAGAGGACCTGTTCCAGAAAGGGAGCTATCACCATGATAACGGTAGCATGACCTAGGTATGTAGAGTGGGAGGAATCCAGCAAAGCCTGTTTGCTGAAATTCCTCTCTGTGTCCCACTGTCTCTGCCTAGCAAACATTTGTTTGCCCAGTGTTTGCTTTTCCCTCTGCCTGTCAACTGCCTTCCTCTCCTCCTCTGAAGTTCCAAACCTCTGCCCACAACATCCTCTTTTGTCTTTAGTGCTGAAGACAGTGTTAAAGTGAGGGCTTCGACAATTTTGACGAATTTTCTCTCCCACGTATACATGTCATTAAACTTCTGTTGATTTTCTCTGCCAGAAAAACCTAGAAGGGAAGAGGATAATTTCTCCTTCCCCGACAAGACAAATGAAAGAACTTCAATAGGGATGGAGCGCGAGGAGAGGCAGAATGGAAGATTTATTCCCCCAACAAACCTACAAGTTAGAGAGTACGTCTGTTCACAGAAGAGATCAAATCGCTGGCCTGACTTCACACAGCTTATTCAGGTGAAAGGGAGATATGAACCCAAGAGCGTCCCGAAACTACAGCGGCTAAGATACTGTCATTACACGTAGATGCCAATAAATAAAATGACCATTCCAGTCCTAAAGCCAAACTTTAGAAATGGGTGTCTGTGCTTTGGGAAGAAAGGGCATCTCCGATAAGAAAATACACCCCAAATTCTAGAAATAACTGAGAAAACTTTACTGGGCCAACCACAGGAGAAAAGAGTAAGAGGTCTAGTACATGACAGGCATCCCTGTTCGTCATTAAGTGTTAGCTGAATTACATGACTAATTCTCCAACTAATTTATTCCAGATTTTTCTACTGTACTAGCTGATAATAGTTAAGTGTCAAATCCTCCCGTTTATGGCTGTTTTCTTTTTTCCTATAATTTTCTGTGCAAAGTGCACAGAAGGTCCTCACATGTGCTGAGCTGAACTTCCCTTAATAAATAAGCTAATTTGTGCCCTTTCATGCTAGTTATCTTCCGGAGAAGGAAAATCCTTCCTAGTTGACAGAACACATTCTGATGAAGAGTTCTTGACGCTTAGAGAATATTTTAAGTTCGAATGTTCTTATCACCTAAATGTAACAGTGACCACATGTCGGAATAGGCAGTGCCCACCAATGTGTGTTAAAAAGAGCCCTGGGCTTCCCTGGTGGCGCAATGGTTGAGAGTCCACCTGCCGATGCAGGGGACACGGGTTCGTGCCCTGGTCTGGGAAAATCCCACATGCCGCGGAGCAGCTGGGCCTGTGAGCCATGGCCGCTGGGCCTGTGCGTCCGGAGCCTGTGCTCCTGCAATGGCAGAGGCCACAGCAGTGGGAGGCCCACGTACCGCAAAAAAAAAAAAAAAAAGAGCCCTTAAGAGTACTGAAGTCATATTGACTAAAGTAATCCAGTTTATTAGACTAATACTAATTATTAGTGCTGCAAAGACCTACTAATGTTACATTTTTCTGAACATGCTTTTTTACATCTGCTTATAAAGTATCTTTTGGAGTTAAACATTCAGAATGCTAAGTTGTGTGACTTGAAGAAAGCCTCTTGATCTCCCTCTGGGTTTCCTTCTCTGAAAAAGTGCGAGCAGGTATGAGCAGGCTGGGCCACCTACAGGCCAAGCTGGTCCATTTTCCTCGCAAGCCTGCTTCCTAGGCAGCAAGTTCTGGAGGAAGAGGAAGCAGGTGCAGGTAGCTGTGGTTCCAAAGCCTGGGCAGATCTGATGCCCCTGCCCCTGGAGTTCCTTGTGATTTCCCCACTTTCTAACATCCCCACGAGGGGCTGGGGACAAAGTAATGACAGAGTAGCCCTCCCCCGCAATGTGGCCTTCCAGCTCTACAATTCTATGAATTCTCATCCTGCAAAACACCGACAGAACCATTGACAGCCCAGAGCCCTTGATGATCAAGCTGGTAACATTCTCTTCTTAAAGAATGAAAAGATCTCAGATTCTAAGAGAAGAACAAATGCTATCTGACTAATTCGAGGGTCCATGCCGAAGGCCTGACTTTTGGTGAGATTAACTTAAAATTAGGCCTCCAGCACGTGAGTTAATTGGCACCCACCTTGCAAGGAGTCTAAGACTTAGTCCCAAACCCAGATAAGTTCTGCTTTACAGAGAATAGGCAGGTGCCTTCTTTTTCTTTCTTTCTTTTCTTTTTTAATTAATTAATTCATTCATTTATTTTTGGCTGCGTTGGGTCTTCGTTGCTGTGTGCGGGCTTTCTCTAGTTGCAGAGAGCAGGGGCTACTCTTCGTAGCAGTGTGCGGGCTTCTCATTGTGGTGGCTTCTCTTGTCACGGAGCGTGGGCTCTAGGCACGCAGGCTTCAGTAGTTGTGGCACAATGGGCTCAGTAGTTGTGGCTCAGGGGCTTAGTTGCTCCACGGCACGTGGGATCTTCCCAGATCAGGGCTCGAACCCATGTCCCCTGCATTGGCAGGTGGATTCTTAACCACTGCGCCACCAGGGAAGTCCCCAGGTGCCCTCTTAAAAACCGTTACAACCTAAGCTACACCTTCAAAACAAACACGTATGGCCAACATGAATCCCTGGCAGAGACCTTCCAATACCCCTTCTGCAGGTTCAACCCATTAGGTTCAAAATATAGATGATTTTTTTTTTAGTTTCTTTTTATTTTGAATTGGAGCATAGTTAATTAAAGATGTGTTTGTTTCAAGTGTACAGCAAAGTGATTCAGTTATACACACATATATAGATGCTTATTTAAAAATTAACAGCAGCAGCTACCTTATGTTGAGTGCTTATGTAGCAGGCATTATGCAAATCACCTTACACTCTCATTCACTGTACCTGACACAGGTTTGCTATTATTGCCATTTTACAGATAAGGAAACTGAGGCTCAGAAACAGACTGGTTGAGACAACTAGATGCAAAAGAATGAATTTGGACCCTATTTTACACCACATATAAAAATTAACTCAAAAGGAATCAAAGACCTAAATGTAAGCACCCAAAGAAGACAACAGGGGTAAATCTTCGTGACTGCATTCTAAGATATGATACCAAAACGCAGCAACCAAAGAAAAAAATTAATAATTGGACTTCACCAGAATTAAAAAAGCTCTATGCTTCAAAGGACACGCCCAAGACAGTGCACAGAACACCCACAGAAAATGAGAAAATATTTGCAATGATGTATCTCATAAGGGACTTGTATCTTATAAAATACAAGTACTATATGTATAAGAATATATAAGGAACTCTTAGAATTCCATAATAAAAAGACCTTGAATAGACATTTCTCCAAAGAAGATACACAAATGGCCAAGAAGCACCTGAAAATACACTCGACATCATTTGCCTCGGGGAAATACAAAACCACAATGTGATGCTGCTTCACATCCACCGGCATGGCTGCAATGACATGGTGCAGCCACTTTGAAAACTGTCTGGCATTTCCTCCAAAAGATAAACAGAGAGTTGGCATGTGACCCTGCAATTCCATTCTAATTTCCAAGAAAGACTCAAACCCATGTCCACGCAAAAAATCGTACATGCATGTTCACAGCAGCATTACTCATAATAACCAAAAGGCTGAAACAACCTAAATGTCCAGCAAAGGATGAATGGATAAACAAAATGTGGTACATCCATATAATGGATTATTACTTAGCCAGGAAAAGGAATGAAGTACTGATATGTGCTACACCGTGGATAAAAATATCATGCTAAGTGAAAGAAGGCAGTCACACAAGACCACACACTATATGATTCCGTTTATAGGATGTGTCCAGAATAAGCAAATACACAGAGACAGAAAGTAGAGTTAGTGGTTGCTTAAGGGGATTAGGGGATTGAGTGACAAGGTTTCTTTTGAGGTGATGAAAATGTTCTAAAATTGATTTTGGTTATGGTTACACAACACGAAATATACTTTAAATGGATGATTTGTAAATGCTTTAAATGGATGATTTGTAATGGTATGTGAATTATAACTCAATAAAGCTGCTACCAAAAAAATAAACAAATTAAGATATTTAGCAGAGGAAAGAGGTTCACATCTGGTTCCATTCAAGTCCAATACCCAGACCCTGAACCTACCCTACACCGCCTTTCAAAGTACAAGTGACAGCTCTTCAGGCACCTGTCTAAATCCACACTTTATTTAAACTCTTCCAACAAAGCAGCGGCAAGGCACGGGACACATAGGATAATTGCCTTCAAATAGCTTTTAGTTTTAAAAATATGTTTATTGTCAGATAGAAAAGCAAAGGCATGTACCACACACATATATCATTACAATGCATAGTACAGCACGTGCCTTGGCTCTTCTGATAATAATTTCAGTATAGGATATATTATATTATACAGACTACGACATACCGTAAATATTATAATACAGATGATAATCCCAAGTGATGGCCACAAGAGAGGATCAGATCACATCCATGGAAACATGGAAGACATTTATTTCTACAGTAGAAAAAAAAAAACATTCCCCCCTAAACACCGACTAAAACTACTTGTAGTTAAATAAATTCCCCAACATATAATCATCCTAGATATACCCAAAAGAAAGGGGGGAAAGTTTTAGTATGGTGTTACTTTTCTCCATCTTAATTAAAATGAGGACTTGTAATGGTCTATATGGGAAAAGAATCCAAAAAAAGAGTGGACATATGTACATGTGTAACTGATTCACTTCGCTGTACACCTGCAACTAACAACATTGTAAATCAACTATACTCCAATGAAAATTTTTAAAAATTAAAATTAAAAAAATAAAATAAAATAAGGACTTGATATCCCAGATCTGAAGATAATTTCTAGTTTAGGGCTTTGCAATGCACACATTCCATCGTGGAAATCCATTTCTTTGGTGCTGAGGTCTGAAAGAAGCCTTACAGTGGACTAAATCATTAACTTTGGGAGAATGTATGCCTTTGGGCCTCATTTTAAAAGCATTTAGTCACTAAAGTTTCTAAAGAGCCTTAAGACCGTGCAGCCATCCATCCTCTCTCCCAGGGACAGTAGGATCAGTCAACCCTTCTCTTTCTGACTCTAGGCCACTACCTCCACCTTGTGGCCACAACTAAACTGTGGGGGTCAGAGCTCCAAAGTCTCCTCAAGGAGCCTGTAAACAAATACAAGATAGAAGCTACTTCCGTTATTGACAGCCATCACAGGGAAGGTGTTGACCAAGTGAAGTTCTCACAATACCAACCACTGTGAAAATTTCACCTGGCCACTTGGTTAACTCTTGATTAACGGGTACCAGTAACGAGTTCTTGTTATATCAGGGACTTAAACAAGAATCTTCAAAACTTTAATTGGAAAGAACTGGCTATTGCCTACCCTGGAAATTAAACAGGTGAACTTTGGAACAAAATGCTTTAAGCTGGAGGCAGGGTCGGGGGGAGGGTGGGGGACGTGGGGGAGTTTTCTAATTCTAGAAATTGCATCTAAATTCCAAAGAGGACGGGTAAGAATCGATTACTCTGGATATGTGTAAAACAGCCAACCCTTGGAAATGAAGCTTTTTTGTTCTTTAACCTAGAAGGAATGGAAAAATTTCCAAGGCCATTATTCATAGTCTTAGAAAACCCAGTGACGTTCCACCCTTTGATATAGGTAGATACAAGAATAACACAAAAACCAAAAGTCAGTCCAATTAGTTTAAAACAAACCCTGGCTTCCTCTCAAGCCTGACATTCCCGTCACGGTTTCAGTCTCAAGTACAATGATGAAATGAGAATGGTCCTGAGGGTGATTCAAGAACCAGTCAGCATGGAGTAAGACGCACAGAAAGATCCTAAAAGTGGGATAAATCAGACAACTCTGCATGAAGAGCTTGGCCAAATCATCAAAGTGGTAAGTGGGATCCACATCGCAAAGAACTAGAAAATGTGAATACACTGAATTTGACATGGAAACCAGGTGGCAGTAGACTACGGTCAGCCTCTTCTAACTTTGGGAAAAGAGCGTGGGGAAAAGCGCTAGGAGCTTCTGTCTGACACCCGAACTTGGAAGGACTGATAATGGTGGCCCATGATTCTGTGAGTTGGCAAATAAGGACCAGTCTGGCCTCCTAAGGCAAGACCTGTGCTCAAATACCAACGTCTACCAAGGGCAATGGCCAAAGAAACTGTGCGCTATCGCCTTCCGCCTTCTGTACCTTTTTAAGCTTGCCACACCTGACTTTAGTTTGTGCTTCTCTGTTTGCAAATGGAAAACCTAGGCCCAGAGAAGTTAATGAAGTTAATGGAAGGTCACAAAACTCATCAGTGGCTGAACCAGGACGTGCAACTAAGTCTAGGGCTCCATACCCGTATCAACAAATCTAGGTGGGAAAATACAGGGTTCATATAAGATTGCTAATAATTCAAAGACAGAAAATGCTAATTGTTCTGAAGAACGCTTGAAAGAAAAGTTTTAGTTCCATAGCCACACTGTCTCAGGAAATTTCACAGAAACGATCCTGTGGTTAAAAACATATTCTTCCCCCTTTGGCAAAAGGAACCTAACATTTCCTGCCTATAAATCAGTACATCACAACATATCTCCTGAAACTTTATTAGTTGTGGTTAAGAAAAGCACAAGTGCGTGAAAGAGTGAGCAGGTGCTATGCAGATCTGCCAATGTGTACTTCAGAGAGGAAGCCGCCACTGTGGGAAGAAAAAGTTGAAAAACATTTTCCACTGATACTCCTCAGGACCTCTTAAAGCTTGAAAGAACAGTTGATGATATAAGAAATACATATATATATATAACTATAACGATCCTAAAAAGGGTACAGAGAGAACTATACATTTTTACCTGTTCTAACGTAAGCTGCTTAGAAATGGTATCATTCTCCAGTTTCTTAATTTTCTTCATCAGCTTGTTGACCTGGAATTCCTGTTCCTGCTCGAGGTGCTGTTCTAGCTCAGCTTTCTCATGCTGCAACTGGAAAATGAAAAAACACAGATGTGGAAAGCAAGACACTCAAAAGCCATGGGAACAACGGCTCCGATAGCTAGTTAAACCGAGTATATCATAAAAGTTACATTAGTCATTTCTGCTCATATGTCCAAGCGTACACCTAGTAACTTGCTCCTGATTCCTCTAACTTATAACCAAAAATTATAGTGCACAGTCAGAGGCACTTGATCTTAGTGAAAAGGCCGAGAAATGATAGGGCAAATACATCAGAGCATCAAACCATGATTAAACACCGATTTCCATTTTTAAGAACATGTAAGTGGTTATCTCTGTAGGGAACAACTGGGGATGAGGAAAGGAAGAAAACTTACTTTCCAGCATATATATAACCCTTTGGTACTCTTAAATTTTTATACCATGAGCATAAAAATTATTAAAAAATAGAAATTTTGCAACTGTCGGTTTTTATTGAATGAATTACAGTTTACTTGCATTTATACAATGTGTGGAGAGAGGGAAGAGATGCTACAATCACAAAAAATACTTAGTAAATTATTCTGAATGCTGTTTCCCAATGTACTAAGTAAGCATGCTTGGCAAAAATAAGTACAAATAATTAACTTTCTGTAATGAGACCAAACATCACACCTCCTACATCTTTCCTAAAAAACCAAAAGGCAAGGCCTCTTATTTATGAAATTAAAAGATATGGTTATGGTGTTGCTGCAAAAGAAATTAAAAAAAAAATGTACTCCAACCTTCAAAACCAAAAGAGAATAAAAGAAATTCAGTGGACACACAACGACTGGGGTTCTCATGAATCACTGTGCATTATTTCTAATGTTCTCAGCTGGGAGGGGCTGTTGATTCATGGTAGGGGGTGAAGGGAATGAGAGCCACAGGGCCTGGTATTTTCAGAACCATGGACAGATTAAGCAAAAACTACTAAAAACAATGAAGCACACCTAGTTGGATTGCGGGGTCTAAGATGACACCACTCCCTAATTCTACCTTCAAAACCATTTCCTCAGGCAGGCAGTGCGTACCAGGCTCATCACATGCGTTAGGCAGGCATGATCACCCCCAATTCATATGTGACAAAACAGGTTACTGGATCAAGGTAATTCATCTGGAAGGCGGCAGAGCTTGGCGCCCAAACCCTGCTCTGAACGCTAAACCAGAGTTCTCCCACCAGATCCTGAGCAAACCTCAGAGGGGCTGGCTTCACACTCCTCCATCCACAAGTGCCTAGTGCGCCCTTGGCATTCGGAAGGTCAAATGACTAAATGTAGAAAACAGTGAGCCATATACGCTCGCCCAGTGGATGCTATGTTTCTTTGTAAACTCTGCACAGGGTGAGATGGACAACAGAGAGCTCAGTGGGCCTGACGGACCTCAAAAGGCTACACCTAACCATCTCCACATTTGAAACAATTTCCATTGCTCTGAAAGCACCATACTTGGTGTTTAAAAAGAAAACAAAAAAAGTTAAAAATCTGACATCTTCTTCCAACACTGGAAATGTTGACTAAACAGATGCTGTTTTCCCTCCAACTGTTTTTGATGCACAACTCCAAAAAAAACTGGTCAACCTCGCAGGGACCGAGAAAGAAAGCAGATGTGAAGAGGTGCTTACAGCGATGAGTCTATTTTTAGCTAACCCTTTAAAACTCAGTTTCTGCAAGACCAAGCAGTAATTAAAAGAACTAAGAGGAACGCACAGAGAATGAGAAGAGTTTCCAGCATTTTGGACACAAAGACCTGAGTGGGAAAAGCATCACTTACGAGGAAAAAATAGCAAAACATGTACATCTTCAACTAACACCTGTATTCTATAAACATTACCTGTGTGGCATGTCTTCTACCTGAATGTATTATGTTAGAGGCAGCACAATCTATGGTTAAGACATTATCCTTGCCCTAAAATAGTTTATGAACACTAAGCTTAAGTGATACCTACTGGTTTTAGAAAAATGAACTGTAGTCTTAAAATCTTTAAACCATTTGCATAGCTTTTTTAAAATATTAGCTGTGTTTTCCTCTAATATGTTTTCAATTGCTGTCTTTTTTACTTGAAAGAGCCCCCTTCCGCCTTTTTTTAGCGTTATGCTTCTGCCTTGAAGTAAATTAAAACAATAAAGGATGCAATCTAATGTTGAAAAATCTCTTGCCCCCCAAGCAGCAGTTGTCACAGAATATCAATCTGAGCAAAGGTAAGGTTCTCACTGGCTTAGAGGAAAATACTCATATACAGACAGATGGCCTAACACCGTCAATATCTGATTAGGTATTTCCTATAAGAATACAGATTCAACTAGTAATGAAATCTGTAAAAAGCTCTCAATTTGAAAAGGCTTTTTCCTCTCAAGAGCCATACCCTAAGAAAAATTTGACGGTTAAGCTGTCGTTACCAGGACTCAAACGAGGTCCCTGGGTTATGCTAACCCACTGGGAAAATGTCAAGCCATCCTGAGCTCTAACTCTGCCAAAGACTCACAGTTTTCATCATCCCCCAAAGACAGACCTGGAACAAATGGTTCTGCTGCCTGCTTTGCTCTGCCATCTCTCGGGCGACAGGCAATCTAGGGGCAGGGCATGGAGTTTCTGAACAGAATACCAGAAATAGAAAATCTGGTTCTTCCTTGGAACAAAGACACTGCCAATAAGAAAAACACAGAGAAAAATACAGAAACAACCCCCGCCAAAGCAATTATGAGATGAGAATTAACATGGGCAAGGAGAAGGGGGGCAGAGCAGGGAAAGAGAACTTGAGGAACTAACAGCCATAGAGTTTGCCTCATAACAGGTTGCCTGAGAAAAATTCAGAAACCGTTTCTGTATATTCAAGCCATGTGGCCCCAAGAGGACTGGAACCAACACCCTGAATCCACCTGCCTATTTTATTTTATTATTATTTTATTATTTTCTGCATTTTGCCGCGCCTTACAGCATGCGGGATCTTAGTTCCCTGACCAGGGATCCAACCGTGCCCCCGTCAGTGGAAGCACGGCGTCCGAACTACTGGACCGCCAGGGAATTCCCTCCACCTGCCTATTTTAAAGCTGTAGCCCATGACACCATAAACAAAAACCCTAAAAGGAAGCCTGGTTTAGGCTGACCTAGGACCTATCAAAAGAACCAAACTCCGGTTTCATCTCTGAGTAGCATCTTCAACGTGGGCATAAAATTCAAGCCATGATTTTAAATTTCTTACCAAAGGTCTTAACACTTTATGAACGATTTTTAATCTTTCAATTAGGTCAGAGATCCTGAGCTAGAACAAAAGTCATTCAGCCTAAGAAGTAAATAGTCAAGCAAATTCTATTCATGTGTTTGAAAAAAATGCATGTGTTTACCTTCAAAATATCTAAAGCAAAATGCTTAAGTAGATTAAAATTTATTTCCAAAATCAGGATTTTCTGTAAATATACTTCCTATAAAGTCAATCTCAAAGATTATGGAAAACTTTTGGAACTCTTACCTGTGCAATACATTTTTAACATTAACAACAAAAAACCTTACAGAATGGAAATTATGTTATATAACTGATGATCCACTGGCAGCACATTTTCAATGGAATTAGGGTTATATAAATAAAGATTTGTTCCTTAGGATTCAGCATGAAAAATATATTAACATAAGTGAAAAAGCTATAAGCAAAAATACAACTATAAACCTGTAAAATTCTAAGTACTCAAACACGAGCATTTTTTGACTGTATCCACTCACATATGGAGTCCCAAAGCCAATTTCCAGCCCATTAAAAAGCACAAGTATAGCATTAAGTTGATCTAAAAACAGGCAAGCCTTAAGCATCAGTGAATTACCAATAATTGTTGTCTTTCTCATAATTTACAGAAGCTTTCTGGAGCCACTTCAGTAAACCAGGCTTCTTATATCGGAGATTCAAGAACTCTTCACTGAATGGCTTTTCTTCTGGGCAAAAATTCTCTCCACCAGGTAAAGGCACCACCGCAGGTGCACATGGATGCGTCAGGCCACCCACTCAGCACACAGCAGGTGTGCCAAATCCCAGGCTGGGCGAAGTGTGTTTGCAAGTGTGTCTGGGCTTCTTGTCAATCCAGCCAGTGCCAAATGAGGCATGCCTTCCGGCCACCAGCCCCGGGACCCACCCTTCTCAGTGCAACTTGAGGATAAACCCAAGATGCCCCCACCTCTGTTTTCACTAGTCAACACTAATCATTCTCTCTGTGTACCACCCACAGTTCTGCAACCAACGTGCCTGGTTTATTGACAACCACCAAGGACTAGGGCCACTTGCACTGGACCAAGTAAAGCCCACCATAGGACAGTGACCACATTAAGTCATTGGACTGTCAAAAACAATTACAGTAAATCCCCTACACACGAAACTTCAAGTTGCAAGCTTTCAAAGATGCGAACGTGCGTTCGACACATCCAATCACGTAAGTTAGTTCACGTGTCTGGCGTAGGTTGTCATGTACGCACGTCCTCCGCGAGTGGTTGTGCTTTTGTGTACTTTATTTTAAGTACTGTATAGAGTACAGTGGTACAATATCTTTATTTCAAGCCCAGGATGTCCGGAAGCAAGTGTAAAAGCAGCAGTGATAGGGCTTCCCTGGTGGCGCAGTGGTTGAGAGTCCGCCTGCCGATGCAGGGGACAAGGGTTCATGACCCGGTCCGGGAAGATCCCACATGCTGCGGAGCGGCTGGGCCCGTGAGCCATGGCCGCTGAGCCTGCGCTTCCGGAGCCTGTGCTCCGCAACGGGAGAGGCCACAACAGTGAGAGGCCCACGTATCGCGGAAAAAAAAAAAAAAAAAAAAAAAAGCAGCAGTGATATAGCTAGTACTACTGTAGTTTTCAAGGTACTGAAGTGTAAGATTAAAAATGTTTTCTTTTCTGTGTTTGTTTGTTTTTTATGTATTAACATTATTTGTGTGACAGTACTATATAGATGATTGTGTTAGTGGGGTACCTGGGCTAACTCTGTTGGACTAACGAACAAATTGGACTTACGGACGCGCTCTCGGAACAGAACTCGTTTGCATGTGGAGGACCTACTGTATCATGCAGTTAACATGGCCTTTGAGAAAAAAGTTCAGAACTCTCTCACAACACTGAGTCTCTTAACCAACTCTAAACCGTTCTGCTGAGCAGAAAGCCTGCCTCCCACCTCAAACTCAGTGCCTCACCACTAAATGCCTCCTGGGCCCACACTTATGCCCACCTCCTTCCTCCTTCTGTCACTGGTACTATTATTCTCATTCAACACACACCTCATCAGTTACCAAATGGCATTAAGTCAGCCCCCAGAACGGCTGTCAAATATACCCTGTGCTTTCTGTGCTCTAGTTCAAGTCTTTTATTCCTTTTCACCGGGCCACTGCCAAAGCCTCCTAATGGATGCCCCCAGGTCCAGTGTAGATCATGCTAGACTAAACTAATAGAGTGTTCTATTCATTCAATACCCTGCTCAAAACCTTGCAATGGCTCCCTACCACCTGCAGAGTAAGTCCAAACTCACTGGTATGACGTTCAACTCCTCCCATGATCCACTCCTCATGCAAGTTTCCCATGGTTTCCTCATGCTACTTTCACACTCAACCCAAATGACAGTCTAAGGTTTATAAACATTAATGCCTTCAGGGTCCAGGCACCTGGCAAACAAAGAATGATGGGTCTCAGCACAGAGAGTGGTAGTAACTGTGGTTAGAGGCACAGCTCGTGTCTTCTTCTAAACTCTTTCCCTGAAAAAACACATATTAAAAAATGAAGCCTATGGGCTTCCCTGGTGGCGCAGTGGTTGAGAGTCCGCCTGCCGATGCAGGAGATACGGGTTCATGCCCCGGTCCGGGAAGATCCCACACGCTGCGGAGCAGCTGGGCCCGTGAGCCATGGCCGTTGAGCCTGCGCGTCTGGAGCCTGTGCTCCGCGACAGGAGAGGCCACAACAGTGAGAGGCCCGCGTACCGCAAAAAAAAAAAAAAAAAAAAAGCCTATGATCCCAGGCAAACGTGTCTACAGACCACTCCAGCCCAGGGGCTTCCAGACCACAAGCCCTGCCGGTCACACAGGACTACGCTAACACAAGCTGCTGCACCCCGAGCCCACAGCCCTGGTCACACTGCCCTCTGCCTAGGGTACCTGGACCCCTCCCTCCAACTTTCTGAAACTCCCACAGCTCCTTCCCATACGCCCTCAGCATCATGTATACTCCCCGCTCTTCAGGCTGGGATGTGCGCAGTGTGCTTCCGGTGCATCTCCACATCTTGTTCATGGTGTTTTCATATCCTTTCTATGAGCTGCATTCACGGTGCTTTCATATCCTTTCTCTGAGTTACTTCAAAAAGCAGCTAATACTTCAAGGCACTAGTTACTGTGGAGCAAGCACTTTACGCACATCAATGCACTTAACATTCCTAACTCTGTGGTAGACACTACCATCTGCACTTTGCACATTATGAAGCCACAGCTTCGAGAAATGAGGTAAGCTGCCCAGAGTCACACAGCTGGTAACAGGTAGATCCTGGCTTAAAATACAGGCTTCTGGCTTCAAAGCCTTTATTCTCATCCCTGACGTGTGCTGCCACCCTTGAGCACCTGGGTGCACTCTCAATCACCCTGACAGCACTGTGAGCTCTATGAACAGCAGTGACCAGGATTTGCTCAACTCTACCCCAGAGCATCTAGAAAAATGTCTTATCTATGCAAATGCTGACTGGATGAATGGTAATGACCTCACTTCCTACAGACTCTTTCCCCCTAGATTAAGCCTCCGGATGAGCAAAATAACCAGGCAAGTAGAAAGGATACCACTGGCTTGTATATATATGGCCCCAAATCAAGAAATATAACATCGCCAGCACCCCAAAGCCCAGTGCATCCCTTCCAGATCACACCCTCTATCCCCTAGAGGTAACTGCTCTCCTGATTCTTATCGTATTCACTTCTTTGCACCTTTTTTTTTTTTTGCAGTACGTGGGCCTCTCACTGTTGTGGCCTCCCCCTTGCGGAGCACAGGCTCTGGACGCGCAGGCTCAGCGGCCATGGCTCACGGGCCCAGCCGCTCCGCGGCATGTGGGATCTTCCGGGACCGGGGCACAAACCCGTGTCCCCTGCATCGGCAGGCGGACTCTCAACCACTGCGCCACCAGGGAAGCCCTCTTTGCACCTTTTATCTTAAAAGATTTTACTTTATTCCTAAACATTAGTTTTTCCTTGATTTTATATTCTTTTTTGTCTAGCACCTTCTGCTAAATGAAATTGTGATTTCATTCACCCCTGTTATTGAGTATAGCTGAGGTGTGTATTTTTATTGCCTGCTAATATCCCATTGGATGAGTATATCAAAATTTATCCACTCTACAGATGATGGGTATTTAGGTCATTTCTAGTTTTTCACTATTATGAGCAATGTCACAAAGAACATTCTTCTACACATCTGGTGCACACGTGCGAACATTATAAGATATACCTAGGGGTGGAACTGCTGGGTTAAAGACAATGAATATTTCCAACTTCATTAGGTAATGCCAAATTATTTTTAAAATGGTTGAAACTATTTCCATTCTCTGACAGTATGCATGGGGATTCTCTAGCAATATCTTTCTTTCTGTGGTTTATTTCACCTTTCCTGATTACTAATTGGGTTGTGTACCCTTCCATATGGTTACTGGCCGTTTAGCTACCTGTTTATATGAAGAGCCAGTTCAAGTCTCTAGCCATTTCTCTTTGGGGCTGTCTGTTTTTCTTGCTGATCTGTAGTTTTGTGTTGGTTACATATGTTGAAAATACCTTCCTCCACTCTGTGGCTTGTCCTTGCAGTCTCTCTACGTGATCTCCTGTGTCTTTGGCCTTCTTCTCCAGGCATTAATTAATTAATAAAAACATCCCCAAATTTGTATCTTTAGCCCAGACTTCTCTTGTTGAGAGAACCTGCCTATCTGTTACTTACATTTGGATGTCTAGACATCTCAACTGCACTTCTGACCTTGCCACTCCAGGTCTACTCCGCTTGCCATCTTTTCCACCTTAAATGGTGGGAAAGAACTCTATTCTTCCAGTCATTGAGGCCAAAACCAAAGTCTTCCATGATCCTGTCTTTGACTCACACCCACTTCTAATCTCTCCTAAAGTCCTGTAAGGATAGTCCCTCAAAATGCACCCAAAATTCAATAAAATTTTATTTGTAGGTGAAACCTGTGGCCTAGGGTGATGGTACCTTCCTCCAGAAAATTCCATTTTCTTCTGCCAGGCACCAGAGGTCTGGGTCTACCTTAAGCCAAAACCAAAGCTAGCTCTCTAGCTCACCCAGATGATGCAAAACTGGTTCACTCTGGTCCTGAGGGTGTAGCTCTTCATGATTCCAGCTTAAAGCGGGGGTGTCTTTTCTTTGTCCTCACCTGTGGCCAGCCCCGAGCTCTGACTTCTGTAACCCCAGCTCCACACAACTGTCAAAAGCACAATTCAGTTTCTTGGCTGTTGTGTAATGAATAAATAGCAAATGTGCTCAGGACGAAAGGAGCCTTGGGTGCTGGGTCTCCTTCTCAGTTCCTACCCTCCCCAGATCTCCAACAGTTGTTCACGATCTTGTTAGTTCTTTCATTTATCCTCGGTGAGGTTTGCCTGAACTGTCGAACCTGTCATTTTCTAAAGGGAAAGGCGTATATGACTTTTGCAAGGGAAAAAAATAGGTAGGCCCTTCCAGAAAATTAATTACTGTTTAAATGTTGTTTTCTTGTCAGCATCCTCAACACCAAGGACAAGCTCTCACCTCTGAGCGGAGGGCTCCAGTACATGGGGCTTCCCGTCCACTCACAGTACCTAAGGGGCTAAGTCTGAGTTTCCTAGATTCCCAGTAGCATCGTGCTGCTTAAAGCATTAACACCTTTAGGGCTTCCCTGGTGGCGCAGTGGTTGAGAGTCCGCCTGCCGATGCAGGGGACATGGGTTCGTGCCCCGGTCTGGGAAGACCCCACATGCCATGGAGCGGCTGGGCCTGTGAGCCATGACCACTGAGCCTGCGCATCCGGAGCCTGTGCTCCGCAACGGGAGAGGCCACAACAGTGAGAGGCCCACGTACCGCAAAAAAAAAAAAAAAAAAAAAAAAAAAGCATTAACACCTTTAAAGAAATCTGGTTAGGAGGGAGGTTTAAAAAAGATGCTCCACAAATAAGATAAAGAAGTCCTTTAGGCTCTAGAGTTAACCTGCAAAAAAAAATCCATTTCGTAAAAACTAGCCTTTTCTTCTTTGAGGAATAGAGAGTATTTAGCCCAAAGAAAGAATTCATTCTAAGCTGAGACCTTACTGTAAATTAAAATAAAAAGCCCCATCTTTCTTATCTAGTTTATGAATAAAGAGGAAAAAGGAAAGTAAAGATAATTAGCAGCAGGATATAACTCTGTATTTTAAGGTAATTACTAACTGGGCTGAGTGTAAACTGTTTTGAAAATGAAAAAAAATTTTACCCAATAAATGCAAAACATTGCAACATTTATAACTGTAGTTTTGAAATCATTTGAAAAGTGTTTCCAGTGATAGCTCAAGTCCATCTACAGTGGAGCCAAGTATCCTTCAAACACCAAGATTCACCTTTTCAATTAGAAAAAACAATGCTTACCCCCTATCCTGGTGAAGAAAGCAACCTCTCACTCCAGCTTCACCTCATTATTTATTTATTTATTTTTAAATTTATTTACTTTTGGCTGCTTTGGGTCTTTGTTGCTGCGCGGGGGCTTTCTCTAGTTGCGGCGAGCGGGGCCTACTCTTTGTTGCGGTGCACGGGCTTCTCATTGCGGTGGGTTCTCTCATTGCGGAGCACAGGCTCTAGGCGCACAGGCTTCAGTGGTTGTGGCTCGCAGGCTCTAGAGCACAGGCCCAGTAGTCGTGGCACACGGGCTTAGCTGTTCCACGGCATGTGGGATCTTCCCGGACTAGGGATTGAACCCGTGTCCCCTGCGTTGGCAGGTGGATTCTTAACCACTGTGCCACCAGGGAAGCCCACCTCATTATTTTTAATTTCCTTTTCCTTCTACCTTTATTTCCTACCCGTGCTTTCCCGTATTTCATCAAAGAAGTCAGCCTGGGAGGCTTCTAAGCCCTTGCCCTTGCCCTTGCCCTTACACTTTGGGGAGGCTGGCACATTAACTCTGGCCGTAATGACAACACACATGCACACACTTTGAAAAAAAACTCAGTGATTTCTGAAGACTAAAGCACTGCATCAAATTTAGTGTATTTTCTAATCACAGTGCAAATTATGTGAGACTGAGAGATTTCTGGCATGCTGCTAACAGGAAAGTTTTGGCTTATAATTTGCCCTCTGGTGGTTGCAGCATTTAAAATGCAATGAAAACATCCCAGAAGCCTTTTGCAGATGCATTGTGAACACAATGTATAAGCCCCTTGCTCCGTGAAAAGAAACAAAGAACACACAAAGCTGAGGTTCAGATGATTTGGAATGAAAAACAACAACAACCAGAAAACCCAACTTTGCCCCAAATGTTCTGTTAGCTATTAGGTGATGGCCAATTTTCCTGCTCAGCATTAATAGCCCTGAAAAACTAAAAGCCAAGAGGGCCACTGGTCGAGCCAGCTTAATGAAGAACATATTTCAAGAGCTCTTCCCCCCTGCCATCAGGGAACAAGTTTTCACCTGAATGGATGCAATGGCAGTGTTAGCCTTGGTGCCTTTAAAATGAACTAAACAGAGTTTCATACATATTTATCACCCTGACATGTGATTTTGCTGTCTGAACAAACAAAATCACTGCACTGCCGTCTTAGTGACTTGGAGAACTTGAAGTAAAAAAAGGGAGCCTCACGGCTGGACCTAGAGTCTGTCATATAGAGTGAAGTCAGTCAGAAAGAGAAAAACAAATACTGTATGCTAACACATATATATGGAATCTTAAGAAACAGTACTGATGAACCTAGTGGCCGGACAGGAATAAAGACACAGACGTAAAGAATGGACTTGAGGACACAGGGGAAGCTGCGACGAAGTGAGAGAGTAGCATTGATGATATATATACAGTACCAAATGTAAAATAGATGGCTAGTGGGAAGCAGCCGCATAGCACGGGGAGATGAGCTCGGTGCTTTCTGACAACACAGAGTAGGGGGACAGGGAGGGTGGGAAGGAGATACAAGAGGGAGGAGATATGGGGATATATGTATACATATAGCTGATTCACTTTGTTATAAAGCAGAAACTAACACACCATTGTAAAGCAATTATACTCCAATAAAGATGTTAAAAAAAAAAAAAAAAGGCAGCTTCAGATTCTGGTGTACAGGCTTGAGAAGGGAACTGGGGGTCTACACTCACTTCTAATGCCTGAGGACACTCCAGCTGCCCAGAGACACAGCCTTGCAGGGGCTAGGGAAGTGCACGCTGCAGAAAAATCCTGCATCCAATCACCTGGTATTGGAAGAAGAAACTACTTCTCCAGACTGAGGGGAGGAGAGGGAGAAGGAAAATGAAGGTGAGCCTTTGCCTAGATGAACAGGCAGATCTGGGGACTTACCGAAATCCTTCCTCTCAGTTTCACTCCAAACTGCTCGGCAATACATCATTTGGTATTGGCAGCTTCAGCAGTGGTTTTTGCCCACAACTTCCTTCCTTCCCTCCATATATCATCTTTCCATAGATGCTAGGAAACTGCAACTGCTTTAATTCCAGGAGGCATTTTCACCTCGGGGAGCAAGTCAATAATGGTAAAAATAAGCCATGCTACTTAACAAGAGATCCAGGAGACCTTTATTCGTAAGTGCTTTCAACCATCAATAAGAATGTGCCT
Source organism: Phocoena phocoena (assembly GCF_963924675.1). Classification (NCBI taxonomy): domain Eukaryota; kingdom Metazoa; phylum Chordata; class Mammalia; order Artiodactyla; family Phocoenidae; genus Phocoena; species Phocoena phocoena. The sequence continues at coordinate 71,456,116 of NC_089234.1, read as the reverse complement.
CCCCCATAAGAAAATGAGTACAATAATTTCTAGTATAGCTGTAGTGGCATTACTTTCTGAGGACCAGATCCAATTTCAAGTGTGAATCTAAAGAACAAAACTACAAACCTATCTGTTATTTTAAGGTCTAAAGTTTGAATACTGGATTAGAGGGAAAAGATTCAGAGATACATATAATACCTAGCACTCTTATCTCACTCCTGTTCCAGCCTTTTAAAAAAAAGCTTAAAAAAAATATTCATTACCTTTTGGCAGTGGTCTTGGTTGAGAAGAGTGCAGGCCACAAGTGAACAGGGCTTCCCAAGAGCAGGAAGTGAACCTGATGCCTTGGGCTTACAAAAAACTGAGGAGAAAATCCACGAGTGCTAAAACCACCATCAAACTCAGCAACAACAGATCTTGCAGATGGCACTGGTGACGGGTGGTTGGTGGTTAACAGTTAGGCGGCGGAATTAAGGATTTTTTTATTTTTAAGTTTTAAGACTGAGGGGCCAATGGAATGAATCATATCAAGAGTGACAAGACAGTTAAGCCAATCATTAGAGCATTCTGTTTATGCTAGCTCTTAACGATGTGGGCAGTCCAGAATCTTCCATCACTGCAAAACGAGCCTGACTTTGCAAGGAGCTCCCGTGCATTGCTGTCCATGACAAACAGATGCAACTATGATAGTGAAACCAAGTAGGACCCTTCAGGGCCTTACCAGGGAGAGATCTCCATCCTACCCCTGGTCCCTGCTGCAACCCCTGCCTCTTGGTCTGTAGCAAAGCTTTAGCCTCCTTGGCCTTCTCTGAGTTCCAAAGGGCAAATTTAACCAGAGAAGTGAGAAAACGGTCAAGCAAGACAGAATAATAATAGTTTAGCCATAAAACACAGTCAAGGACCTTTAGTTCCTCTTCAAGGGCTATAAATAATATCCTAAGCCATATCCTTGAGTTGTTTTGCAGATACTAAAACCCTCACCAGGTAGAAGAAGTCAGCCGCATGCTGGCCACCAGCACACACAGACCCCAGACCGACTGGAACCAGAAAGTTGATGACTGAGATTCCTGAAATATCACCATTACCTCGCCATCAACCAACGAGAGAATTGTGCACGAGCTGATCATGCACCTTGTAACCCTCTCCCCTCACATTGTCTTTAAAAACTCTTCCCTAAAAGCCATTGGGGAGTTCAGGTCTTTTGAGCACAAGCTGCCTGTTCTCCTTGCTTGGTGCCCTGCAATAAACACTGTACTTTCCTTCACCACAACCCGGTATCAGTGGACTAGCTTTTTTGCGCATCAGGTAAGCAGACTAAAGTTTGCTTCAGTAGCAACTGCAGGACTGTGAGCTGTAAAAGTCAGTGACACAGAAGGAGGTTTCAAAAGGTAAGGACAAAACAGTCATCAGAATTTTTAAATTTCCTTTTTAGGAAGTAAGATATTTTCCGATTACAGAAGTAACGCACATTGCTTTCTACAAAATGAGAAGGAGCATAAGAAAATTCACCTGGTGGGGTGGTGGTGGTGGGATGAACTGGGAGACTGGGATTGACACCTATACACTAATATGTATAAAATAGATAACTAATAAAAACCTGCTGTATAAAAAAAGTTTTATAGATAAAAAAAAAAAAAAAGAAAATTAACATAACCTATAAGCTCAGCACCCAGGTATAATTACAGCTAACGTTTCAGAGAAGAGTCTTTTAGACTTTTTTTCTAACATAAATATTATATATCAAATTCTTCTGGAGAGTTTGCTCATAAAACATTTCTTATAAATTTTAATTACAAATTATGATTAAACTAAAACCTCTCTTCAAGGCATTCCAGGGCTGAATTTAGTTCTAATGTAGGCTTGGCATTAGACTAGAAGGCTCTTTTTCAGACCATTTTCACCAATCAGGTCAATCAATCCCATGGTCTGGGCTCAGAAGGATGTGGATCTTTCAGACAAGAGTGTTCACAAAATCAAGGTAACTATCTTGCAGATATATACAAAAACAAGGGAGGAAAGCTGCATGCTTCTCTCTGTGTGTTTTTGTTTGTTTCAGACGGGCTTAACATATTTGGAGACATTGAACCTATCTTCCAAACCTAACCTTCTAAAAGGGCAAAGGGATTTCCACTCATCTACACTTAAATAAACTTGATTCAGTTTTTAAAGGTATTAGATACCACCTCTATCATAGCAGATGGGAAGGGAGGTATCTCCTCTATAGTAATAATCTCGTTTTGTTCCCAGGACCAAAGAATTCCTTTGAAATGCACATAAAAGCACTGCTCAATCACTATGGGACACAATAGCCATAGAACAAATGACAAAACCAAAATTGTTTCATAAATAGCCTCCAAGCAGCCTTTGGGTGAAAAATGCTAGACACTTCCCTGGTGAACAGGTCAATTTACTTCTTTGTCCATCAGTGTCACCTGCAACACAGGTTCTCTTAGTAGGCTATCATAACAAGGTCTTATCCAGAAGCAAGCGTCCTAGAGAGTCTTAATGAAGTAATTACACAGTTGGAAAAGTCTACTGATACCAATTACTCTAAAAATCTTCCAGATGGAGATTAGTTCTACCATACTGGGTGGCAGAAGATGTGAGCCTTCAACAAAGGACTGGCTGAAATCCTTCAGGAAAGCCTGGGGGGTGCGTACAGTAGGCCTACAGCTCTTCTTCCCTGCATCTATACAAGATCCTTCCAACTGGCCAACGGTAAGAGGGATTCTCGGGTATTTACCACAAAATGGCATGCTGTGATATCTGGTGTCTAAAGTGAGAGATCACCTACCATGCCACAGAACAGACATAGCTCCAGAACTTGCCAGAGACCTCAACCTCAAACTACCTGCCAACTGTGTCCTTTCAAAACGAAGAACCAGGAGTGGGGAATGAGGAGTTATTTTTTAATGGGTTCAGAGCTTCAGTTCGAAAACGTTCTGGGGATGGATGGTGGTGATCGTTGCACAACAATGTGAATGTACAATCCTTAATGCCACTGAATTATACACTCAAAAATGGTTGAGAAGGCAAATTTTGTTTTGTTTATGTTATTTATATTTTACTACAAAAACAAAAAATATATATGGCGTAAGAACCAAGCTGAGATTCATGAGAGATTGTCTCAGAGACATGCTGACCATCCATTTGTCCAGATTCGACAGGTGAGACCACTGACGAGCTACAGACCCACCTAGAGCTCCCGAAACAATAGACTCACACCCTCGTACCGGACGCTTTGTTTTGACTGAGGGCAAACATAAGACCCGGCCATGTGAAGACGAGCGCTCCACATGACAGACTACTCTGGGCAAAAACAGTTTCTTGTGCTGTTCAGTTTGCTTATTATTCAGTACCTTTAGAAAGATCCACGCCCCTCAAAAGAATTTAAGTTTTTGATATATGAAAATTTTTTTCTCTTGACCAAGTAAAACTAGTTCTTTTAATGTAAGAATTGTAAAAAAAATCACTATGTTTTTCCAAGTTATAGCTTTATTTATAGGATGCTCAGAGCTTAAATTTTAAGTTCAAACCTCCTTATGCCAAGTATATTTCTATAACTAACCTCCTTTTCGCTGCACGTGTCTCTTGTGCTTTCACTCTATTCAGCAGCTTATTTTAAGGGACATCCACGTCCTTGGAAAGTAGGTGGGTCACGATAATAAGTGAATGAGAGATTAGTTATAAACGACACGCTACAGACCACTCACAATGAAAAGAAGTCTTTCCAGAGAAAAGGAGTATAACCTGGCTAGGTTTTGACTGCTTTATAATGTACTTTAATCAGACTCCAAATACCAACGGCTATGCAAGTTGAAAACCAAAAAATGTTTCTTGAAGTGTTAAAAATCAGGACACCTGATTACACACTAAATTCAGAAGAGCAAACGATAATCGATCGCATCCTTATATTTCTAGAAGCAACATGCAGAATGATTCGTCTAATGCAGCCAAGGTGAGGTAGAGTCAAAGGTCAAACTAACCTTCTTCCTCGTTTTTTGTCTAAATCAGAATACACAGGAATAAAGAAAAAGTTTCAATGCAGAAATTTCACCATAAATCTCTGCTAGACAATAATGCCTGGGTACCTCTATCCGTCACGTTCCATCAGCTACCATATAAACCAAATTTTGTGCAAGACTGCAATGGTATCTTTATTCAGTAATTAGGTAGGAAAATGAGAAGAAAAGAAAGATGGGGTAAAAGTTGCCTGGACCATTGCATGGTCTTAACACTAAGGTTTCTGGTCTTCTAATATTTTATATGTTAGAAGGTAAGAGAAGAATTTAGGAAGTTTTTTAAAAGCCCCAAATAGCCTTGTGTTGTAATCTCACTAAAATATGTATTTCAATCAAATTAATGAGTGAAATTGTTAGTAATACCAGTGAATAGAAAATACAAGGGAGTGTTCCTACCTTTTACAGCCATCTGACAGAACGGTAATTGTGGTCCTCCTCGGAAAATTTTATACCTCCCCACTATTTTGGACACGCTTTGTTAAATAAGGAAAACTCAGTGTCCTACTCATTCTCAAGTTCATATTAAATACACCGCAAAATATTTGCCCTAAACAAATTCTACTTTTGTACTTTACTAGTAAGCTTCGAGGAAAACCAAACCAAACAGGAAGGGGAGGAGGAGAATCTCTGAACTAGAAACATCAAAACTTCTATGTTTTGTGTGTTGTCTTCTATACACCATTAGCGATAGATGTTAAGTTTCAACATTTGTTATTTGTTCAGTAACGTATTACTCACCCATGTGAACACGATTGTGTAAAATTTTAACTATCACAGATACGTATCTTTTTCTCCCCCCAAATTGACATTTCCCTTTGTGTCCTCATATATTCGTGCAAAAGACCCACTTCTGCTTGCCAAAAATGTTTATGTAGTCATTACAGATTCCACGCTACAGGAAAAGAAATCTCATATTTGGTGTTAATCCTCACAATTCCAAAATACTGCATACAGCATTTACTCCTGCGCCGAGGCCTCAGGCTTATCAGCAGTTTCTTGAAATGCTCAGGGTATAAAGTATCTTACCTTACCTCGGCAGACGAGCTAGGAACCACAGAAGCGCAGTCTTGAGTATTACACTGCTACCATCTTCACGAGGTATTTTTAATCTCTAAAGAATTTTAGCTACAACCTCATCAGCAAACGTTTCAAGCAAAGTGCTGTATCAAAGTCATTTTTTTCCTAGGGAAGAAAACAGGCAGGGAAGAGGAGAGGGGAGAAAAGGTAATTTACCTGCATCAATTTTCTCGAGAGCTCATTCGTGAGGAACTCTTCTTCCTTCTCGTAATTTACAGCAAGGGTTTCTTTCTCCTTCTGCAAAGCCTGAATTTTCTTGAATAAAGTGTTACTGATGAATTCTTCTTCCTGCTCAGCCCGGGCTTGCTGTTAAAATAAAAAAGAGAACAAAAAAATATGTTAAGGAAACAGGAATTTACTAATTGAAATATAGTTCTTATTTCCAGAGAGGGCCCCCATTTTAATTAGAGCTCTATTTTTAACTGTGAACCAATATACCCCAAGAAGCACAAAACAGAGGAACTCAGTAGCAGCCATAAAAGTAAATCTGTTACCCCAAAGGGCCTCCCTGTATTATGCATGGCCCCTCTTCTTAAAGAGATATTCCAAAGAAATTAACAAAGATTGTTTTGCAATTTTTAGAAGCCATCCCAAGTCAATCACCAGACTACAGAAAGCTTCTTCTCGCATAGGGCAGACGGGTCCAGTATTGGAGTATATGCATCGATTCATGACAACTCTCTACAACTCTCCACATCCCAAAGGTTCAGAGGTAAAATACCTAGGCAACATTTTTACTGAAGCAGAGAAGTACCTCTCGCTTAAAAGTGAAATCGCAAAATCATGTCATCTCTTTAAGATGTTACTGAAAGGGTTTCGGTATGCAATTTAAAAAGCAATACAGATAGACATAGATTAATTTACATGTTCGTTGAATAGTTGCTGGAAGGAAACACAGCAAACGGCTAAAAAGTAGTTAACTGCAAAGCAGCAAGAATCCAGGGAGTGAAGGGTAAGGACGGATGAGAGTGTCATTTTTCACTTATTTATTTCCCTACTGGGAATTTTCTGGAGGTGAGGGCACGGACAGGCATTACTGAGCATTAAAAACAGAAGAAAAGGGGGTCAGGCATAATTCCATGGAGATGAAAATATTTTTCTGCAGATCCCTTCCACCACCTATGTTCTAACAGAATAAACAGAAAAACCAGCCATCCTTGAAGGAAATTAATCTTTTCAGAAAAAGGGTACTTCTTTCAAATGGACTCAACTCTATTCAAAGTACTGTTTAAACTGCAACATTTTGATGTGTTAATCCCCAATAATGCATTCCTGTTTCATCTGCCAAGTCCAGGAAGGGAGAACTGCATCAATTCCAAGCCTCCAGTACCTGTCACTTATAATAATACAAGAGAGCTAGAGGGCAGGAGACAATAGGGCACCTACATTAAACAGTTACCACCTTTTACTGTAAAAGGTCCGCCAACCACTCCCAACTCAGCTGGTTTGGATTTCTGTACATACGCACTGACTTCCCCGACACCCAGGGCCCCCTAGAGCCCTGATTTCTGGGGAGCCCATCCTCCCTGCTCCCCATGATAGCAGCAGAGAGAAGGATGCCAGGGCCTGGAACTGCCTGCCAAGCAAATCTACCAAAGAAAGCCACGTGTATGTAGTACTTAGACTGAAAAACAGAGCTACGTAGAAAATGGAAACTTCAGGAGGAGGTGTTGCAGTCCAGTTCTTTAAGAGCATTTTGGGATAGGCCGGGAGATGTGAACAGCAAAGAACACATCACTCATCTAATAAGGTTTTATGACCAGCCAAGCACATCCTGGGAGCAGGCCCTAGGTTCCCAGGCCCTTACAGACTCCGTAATTCATTAGCACTTCTCAAGGTCACACTCCTTACTCCATGGTCAAGGGAACACTGCCCAGGACTGGCACTTCCCCGCTTCCCTTTAAATTAACCTCCAACTCGGCTTCAAAACTCTCAGACCTCAAGATCTCATCCTAGTGCAATGGGAAGGAACCCAAAGCATTTCTTTCAGGCATATCTGACACACATATCCAAGCCCGCAATCTGTCTGAGCTACCTGTTTTTCTGGTTTTGACTGACAAAGTTCTATATGATTTGAATTCTGATTATTCTAAAAGCTACAGGACAAAAATGGTAGAGAGGGGAACTGTAATGCCTTTGCAGGTGACTGTGCACTTAGATTTCAAAAGGTTTGCCATAAATTCATTTCGTTATCAAGTCAGACTCAACTTCTTGCCTATTACCAGGCTTTCCCTATGTTCAATGACTGGGAAATTTACCCACAGACAGTAACAGAGAACCAGACTCAGAGGCCCAGCAGACCACCTCCCCCCTGTGCACAAGGACCCAGAAGTGAGAAGCTGAGAATAAGAGGCCAGGCCCTAAGGGTTTATTCATGAAACTTCCACCTCAGTCCCTCACCCTTCCCATATTTCATCCATCATTAAGTTACAGGGGTAACAGGTCTCAGTGTAATATAAAACAAAACTCTGTGATAGAAAATAGATTAGTAGTTGCCAGGGGCTGGGAGGGGTGGAGGTGGGATAACGGGGAATGACCGCTTCTGAGTACAGGGATTCTTCTGGGGTGTCGAAAATGGTGTGGAATTAGACAGTGCTAACAGGGTTATGTAACCTGGTGAATATACTAAAAGTCAGCGAACTGTACACTTGAAAATGGTGAATTTTATGGTATGTGAATTATAACTAGATTAAGGGAAACAACTCTAATAATTAACAGGGTCCTGTATTTCACAGAGCATTGGGTTTGCTTTGCAATTCTTCCCAGGGAAAGTAGCAAATTTATTATAAAAAGGATCGGGAGGACTTCCCTGGTGATCCAGCGGTTGAGACTCCACGCTTCCACTGCAGGAAGCGTGGGTTCGATCCCTGGTCAGGGAACTAAGGTCCCACAAACATGCCTTGCAGCCCGGCCAAAAAATAAAATAAATAAAATAAAAAGGATTCGGAGAGGGCGATGTTCGAGCTAGATCTGCTCTGAAAGTGCCTTCCAAAATGAGTGATGGTTGTGAGAGACTCGAGCTTTAGCCAACAAAATTCTTCACCACTTTAGAGTAGCCACTTATTTCTAGGCAAAGCCCATTTATAGAAAACTCCACTCTCAGGACCCACCACCAGTGTGAGGAACTGTTCTGTGGAAGCTAGTTAAAGCCTCTCTAGCTTAACGAGGGGTTAAGCAGGCCGGGCACAGATTTTGTTCAAGGCTTCATTTTGCTAAGGTTTAAGCACGGGGACTGTCACTCTGCCTCCCACTGTCATCCCAGAGAAAAACCACACATCTGAAGGGCAAGACTCGAGGCCCCTGAAACATAAAACCCCAGTTCACCCTTCTTCCAACTGGTCACGGGGCACTGTTAGAAATTAACACGTAAATGAGGACAAAAGACAAAGTGCCCTATCCAATACAGCCCCAGAGAAAACTGGTTAAAATACCAGCTCCAGGGGCTTCGCTGGTGGCACAGTAGTTAAGGATCCGCCTGCCAATGCAGGGGACACGGGTTTGAGCCCTGGTCTGGGAAGAGCCCACATGCCTTGGAGCAACGAAGCTCATGCACCACAACTACGGAGCCTGCGCTCTAGAGCCCGCGAGCCACAACCACTGAAGCCCCCGCGCCTAGAGCCTGTGCTCTGCAACAAGAGAAGCCACCGCAATGAGAAGCCCGCGCACCACAACGAAGAGTAGCTCCTGCCTGCTGCAACTAGAGAAAGCCCAAGCACAGCAACAAAGACCCAATGCAGCCAAAAATAAATTAAAAAATTAAATCTTTAAAAGACCAGCTCTAGTGTACTAAGAACCAGAGTAGGCACCATGCATCACAGACAAGCAGGAAGCATCCATCTGGAATTCTCCCTGCAGCTTTCTTCCCATTCTTTGTGCATTATCTTCTCAATCTTAATCTTAAATCCTGGCTTTTTCTTCCCCTAAACTCCAAAACAGGCCTTTTTATTCAGGCCATAAAACAAATTACCTTTCCAATTTATTTCCCCCAAGCCAAGAGCTAGGTAGACAACGGCAAAACAGGCCACGTGCCATTTGCAAGGAACCAGGGGTCAGGCAGGTAGACAGAGCAAAGATAAAACAGGCTAACATGGAATCTCATCAGTTTTATCAATCTATTTCCCTTTTATCTGCAATGCTTTAAAATCAGCAAACCTAAACAAATTCAAAAATAAAACTATATTTCCAAAGCTAAAATTTATTTTAAAATTTAAAATCAAGGTTTGCCTATAATTCCATAAACTCTCAAAAGAAAATGTGAAGCAAAAACTTAGGAACTCTTTGTTTTACATACGTTGGTAGAGTTGAAGATTGGGAAAATCTGGGGGGAAATTTTTAAAAACCTGTGATTAGAGATATAGAGAACAAACTAGTGGTTACCAGTGGGGTGAGGGAAAGGGGGAAGGGGCGTTAGAGGAGTAGGGAAGTAACAGGTACAAACAATTAGATATAAAATAAGCTACAAGGATATATTGTACAACATGGGGAATATAGCCAATATTTTCTAATAACTATAAATGGAGTATAACTTTTAAAAATTGTGAGTTACTATACTGTACACCTGCAACTTATATAATATTACACAGTAACTACAGTTCAATTAAAAATATGATTATATTTTCATGTTCAACAAGGTTCTAACTGCTATGTTCAGAAGCAGAGTGAATGTTGGTATAACCTTATTCACTTATCGGTGTCTGCTACTTTGACCCTCACCCAGCAGGGATCACTCAATGTGTGACGTGAGGACTAGAGTACAAAGCAAGTCTCCATCACTCTTCCCCCATCCTCCAAGAGTCCAATTAAAAAAAAAAAAAAAGGAAAGGGAGAGCACGGGAGAGACAGGAGCAATTTACCAAGTCCTCTGGGAAACACACACACACACTCTCCCTCTCTCTCTCTCTCTCTCTCTCTCTCTCTCTCTCTCTCTCTCAGAAAAAATTCTTTTCACTTGAGTCACCACATATTGAGGCAACCATACTCTAGGTGGGCACAATTTTCTGATAAGGAAATCATTCTCACCCACTGCTCTCACGACTGGGGCACAAATTTGACAGGAGATTCCCATGTGATTGTTTAGTGCTTCTGTTCTTTATCAGTGGTATTTTGGAGATCAGGGGTTAGTACAGAAAGGAGAATTCAAACTCTCTCAACAATAGCACTGCTGAAAATTCAAGTACCAAGACCAAAATTATGTAAAATGATGCAACTCATCATCTGTCAAGAATAAAAAAAAAAAAAGGACAGTTTCCAAAGCAAAAAAATATAGGCACTATCTATTTCAGAGCAGGCATGGGTAAAGGATATAATCAAGAGAAAGTTCAAGTGCCTACCAAGACAACACATTTGCATTTGTTTTAAAAAATTACTTTTAAGTTGAATGCTGACTTGCTTTAATAACAAAAAATCATAATAAATAATAAGATACCTTGAAGCTCTAATGCTTAAGAATCCAGGCAGGCTCTATTTATTATTTTAATTCCTTAAATTTAGGAACCTATTTAAATGTATTCTTCTAATTATTTAAATTTATTATCCCGTTGCTCAGTCACTTACAGTACAAATTTTAATCATCTTAACACATCAGTTCGAAACAGCATCTGAAACCAAACTGTCAGGATAGCAGAAACCACCAGGGCGACCGAGTAACACTCGGTTCTTTTCTCTGCTGTCATATTTATTAGGTGCATCACTGCCCATATCAATTGTTCTGGGAGATGCTCGACGTTCAGCAGAGCTCATGACTGATGGCTGGCACCTCTTATAGGACTCGCTTGAACATCGGTCATACCCATGGGTTTATCAGCACAAACCATTATGGTGCAGTGGTCCTGCACTGGCTAACACTTTAAGTGCCAGTACTGCAGGGGTGGGTGACAAGTGATACATGTGACAAGCCCAAAGTGCACACCTACGTTTCTTCTATTAGAAGAACTAGGGAAATAAAACAGCAAAAATGTGACTTAAAAAAAAGGACTAGGGAGGTGATGTCAATTACACGCCTAAGTATTACAACTCTCTATTTAGTCTATGAAAGCACCAGGTAATTTTGTGCTTCCTTCACACTGCGTACCAGCCCGCAGTAAAAGCAATTAATAGCTGATGGACGAAGGCACTTATATTATTTATTTCCTTCCAGTATTGCCAGCAAATCACTAAGTACCCAGGAGCCAGAAAAGAATCATGATTAGCCCTCACAACTGGGCTGTTCTGCCCCAGACACCACGCCCAGGCCACTGTTCCAGGACTGGAGGGCAAGAGCTCAAACGGCAACAAAGGGTGACTTTCAGGACAAGAGAATCTTGATGTTAAAAAGGACCCTAAAGGTTACCGAGCTTCATCAAGCTACAGTGCCTCTCAAACCAGCTTCAGTGAAAGACCGCGTCCTCACCACCAATCTGCAGGGGACAACGCATCCCTCTGTGCATGTCCTATTAGACATGACGAGAACACAGCTCCACAGACATGCCTCGTCCCATGAATTCAACAACACCCAAACTGGTCCACGCCTGGCTCAGGAAGATAAGTCCACTGGTCACTTGCTTGGATACAGAGCAAGGAGAAATTGCTAGAGAAGCTGCTAAATGTCTGCATGGATTATGGATTAAGAACTTATCTCTCGGTGACAAAGAGTACAGGTCCACAGGCCAAACTCTGAATAATGTCACTGGCGGGGGCATGTGTCTGATGTGCATGTACACCATCAGACTCTGGGGTCAGGCTGCCTGGTTTGCAGGGTGCCTACGGCCACCTCCAGCTGTGTGACCCTCAGGGAAGCCATGGGACCTCTCTGAGCCATTGCTTTCTCCTCTGTAAAGTGAAAATAATGGCACCTCCTTCTGGGTTGGTTATGAAGATAAAGTAACATAATTCACATCAAGAGCTTATGTAGTACCTCGCATGAGTAAGCACTCAAGAGATATTTACAAAAAAGCTTGAGGAGGGGGCATGTACAGGATGATTCATGAGAAATCAGTGAAATCTTACAGAATCTCCACTTAGCTAAAAGGAGAAATGGACAGAATTATGGCACATCCACGGGGCGGGGGGGAACACAGTGGAACCATTTTTTAAAAAATATGGTTTGTATGTACCGTCATAAAAAGATGTCTAGCAACAAATGGCCAAGTGAAATAGCGAAGGTAAAGGTGGAAGGGCCCCAGGTTGAGTTCCCAAACAAAAACCACACATCAGGGACACAAACCGCTATGCATCAGTTAACAGAAACTATCTGATTACGATTCCACGCACAGACACTAACTACCCTATCCTCACGATAAGCAAAGGCTTCAGACATTCAAATTCTCACAAACTATAAAATAATTTTATCTAAAACATGCACAAGGAAACAAGAGGATCACAAATGTGAAAGACATCAATCGACTCAGCATGGAAAATGAAAAGTTGTAACACACAACTAACTAAAGACTAGGATGAGTAACGGTAGAGAAAGAGGGAGGGAGCATATTTGAAGAGATGGTGGCTTCAACTCCACAAACATATGCAAATCTGAGAATACCCCGTAACTAATCTAATGAAAGACCTGAGGGAATTCCCTGGCGGTCCACTGGTTAGGACTCGGTGCTTTCACTGCCAGGGCCTGAGTTCAGTCACTGGTCGGGGAACTAAGATCCCAAAAGCCTCAGGGCGCAGCCAAAAATAAATAAATAAACACAACTCCTCATCCTGTGTCTGTTTTTGCCGAATCTGCCAACCCTATCTGGCTTCCGAGTCTCTCGCGGTTACACCAACTTCAGCTTTGGGGGTATAGCACAATGCTCACACCCTTGCCCCTTCTTTAGCAACAGACTGCTTGTTCAAGACAGTTTTCAAACAGGTTCTTTGGTATTTTCTCATTCTTCCTCTCAAAATTCTTTATCCCCTACTGCAACAGTCACCAGATCCATAGTATACTCAAACTGCTGTTAGGTCCCCACTCCAGTATAACTCCCAAACAACCCTTTCCCCAAAATGAATCATGCCCCCAAATCAGCGACCTTCTTTCCATTACAAAACAAAGCTGTGAGCACCTAGCAGCCCTTTCTTTGCTGAAGAAAGCAATCATATTGATTGCTAAATTATACTAAAATGTGAAAGACTTTTTTCCTAACCCTGATTCTTTTTTTTTTTTTTCTGAGAAGACAGGAGGACATAATAGGATCCCTGCCTGAGTATCTTCATTCAGAACAAGTTCGTTCTATCAGTTACCTACTGCCATGTAACAGGCCATAAGTATTATTTGTCATTATTCTATAGGTTGACGGGTGGGTGACTCCTTGGTTGGTTTCATGGCTCACTCCCAAGGCTGCATTCAGCTGGAGGTTCAGCTGAGCTAGATGATCCACGATCAAGGGGTAGGAAATAGATTCAAATAGACTCCATGTCTTAATGGGAGGAACAGTCAAATACTGTGCTGGTGATTTTCAAGTGACCACACTCAACCAGAATACTTCCCTTTTTCAAAGCTTCTTCCCTTCTTTCGAAGGCACAGATTTCCTAAAATCTCTCAAAGTTTTTCGGTAACAGATCCGAACGAGAAAGGAGCAACTCTAGAATTTGGTTCGTGTGTGCAGTCAGATCTAAGTGGGAGGACTACCTGCACTGGTAATGACCACCAAATTCAGTACAGTCAGAAGCTTTTTTCTTGTTAAGCTTACATGATATACTTGTTCTCTAAACTCCATTCCTCTCTTGCTGACAGCACTAGAGAATGTAGTCTCCTGGCGCAGTAACAGCCCATTTTCCCAATTAAAAACACAGGAATGGGTCCTGCAGTACTATCATGGGTAATCTCAGATCTATCAGCAATAAGTAAAAAGAGATCAGACAAAAAATATCGGTGCCTGTCTCAAGCCACACAGATTTGTAAGAACAGGGCTCACAAACTAGACAGATGCAGAGATATATGGATAGAAATGCAAAGGGAGAAAGGACCACATCAGTGTTGTGTGTTTATGATTCACATCACTGATTAACTTAAATACATGATCTTCACGTTGATTAAAAAAAAAAATTAACTGAAGGCTTTCCTTTTTTTTTTTTAACGTCTTTATTGGAGTATAGTTGCTTTGCAGTATTGTGTTAGTTGCTGCTGTATAACAAAGTGAATCAGCTATACGTATATATATCTCCCCATATCTCCTCCCTCTTGCATCTCCCTCCCACCCTCCCTATCCCACCCCGCTAGGTGGTCACAAAGCACTGAGCTGATCTCCCTGTGCTATGCAGCTGCTTCCCACTAGCTATCTACTTTACCTTAGGTAGTGTATACATGTCAATGCTACTCTCTCACTTCGTCTCTGCTTACCCTTCCCCCTCCTCGTGTCCTCAAGTCCATTCTCTACGTCTGCGTTGAAGGCTTTTCTTTTAATACATTTAAAGAGCTCCACGGGGCTTCCGTGGTGGCAAAGTGGTTAAGAATCCGCCTGCCAGTGCAGGGGACATGGGTTCGAGCCCTGATCCGGGAAGATCCCACATGCCGCAGAGCAACTAAGCCTGTGCGTCACAACTACTGAGCCTGCGCTCTAGAGCCCATGAGCCGCAACTACTGAGCCTGCGTGCTGCAACTACTAAAGCCCATGTCCCTAGAGCCTGTGCTCCGCAACAAGTGAAGCCACTGCAATGAGAAGCCCGCGCACTGCAACGAAGAGTAGCCCCCGCTCACCGCAACTAGAGAAAGCCAAGCCCATGCGCAGCAACGAAGACCCAACACAGCCAAAAATAAATACATTAAAAATAATAATAATAAAAAAATAAAGAGCTCCACGGAAACAGGTAACATTCAACAGGTAAATAATCTCCAGGGGTTATTTTGGCTCAAAAGCCATGGGGGAAGTTATGCATTGCTCTTGGAATACGTGTCTTTAAAACAGGTCTTCGGGCTTCCCTGGTGGTCCAGTGGTTAAGAATCCACCTTCCAGTGCATGGGACACGGGTTCGATCGTGGTCGGGGAACTAACATCCCACATGCTGCAGAGCAGCTAAGCCCGCAGGCCACAACTAGAGAGAGACCAGTGCACCGCAAGAGAGATCCCTCATGCTGCAACTAAGACCTGACGCAGCCTAATTAATTTTAAAAAACAAACAAACTGAGGTCTCTATCATTTTCTTTCACAAGTAAACCACCAATGCCACACTCTCCATACATCTACCTCCACCCAAACACCCTGAGGTTTCTCAACCTGGCGCCGGGGCAGTGACGGAGACCCGGAGAACAGGGATATGAAGTGTCTACAGCTCTTGGGAAATGCGTGTTGCTCCTCTGTTGCCACCTGTGCAGAGTCAGGCAAGCTCTACGCCAAAGAATCAATAGGGGGAGCTGTGGGCAAGTGACCTCTATGGGACAGGAAGGCAGGCCAATTCCGGACAGAAAGACTGAGGAATCCGCCCCTCCTCCACTCTTCCCCTCATACAAGGTACAGTCCCCCAAAATGAGAAATGGTGAAGGAAATGATAAACGACAAAACAAAACAAAATTCGAGCAAAGAATGAACTCACCGGCAGTCAATTTCACCCTGAAGGTAAAGCTGACTGCGAATGAATGATTCCAGATTGAACACTGGTCACGCACCATTCGTCATATGCCTAACTTGAAGCTTCCCTATATCAGGAAACGTGTCCTTCTAACCACATCCCCACTGTTTCTGACACGGTAGGGGTCAGCCTCATTGCTACTCCCAGAGACATCGCTCCCATATGCTCCCCCCTCCCCCAATAATAAGTTCCCAACCAGAACCGCTGACAAGTAAGAGCAAACTACAGTCGTTAGATTTTTTAAATTTACTTCAACACGCATGACAGAGTATCTCGTATACGGTAACCGCTGTGTGGACATGGCAGTGAATAACAGACATTGTCCCCGCCCTGAAGGGGTATATAATCCTTCTAGCAATTAAAGAAAAGTAACATCTTAATCCATACATTTAGCAACTGGCCTTGGAATGGTCTTGGCTCTATAAAATAGCCTGAAGAACGAAGGGATTTAAAATGAGATTAAAAGGGCTTCCCTGGTGGCGCAGTGGTTGAGAGTCCGCCTGCCGATGCAGGGGACATGGGTTCGTGCCCCGGTCCGGGAGGCTCCCACATGCCGCGGAGCCGCGGAGCCGCTGGGCCCGTGAGCCATGGCCTCTGAGCCTGCGCATCCGGAGCCTGTGCTCCGCGATGGGAGAGGCCACAACAGTGAGAGGCCCGCGTACCACAAAAAAAAAAAAAAAATGAGATTAAGATGCACAGAAGAAAAAGCTAAGTATTGTATCCACTACGGTAACAGAAGAAACGGTCTGGCACATAAGCACTCATACACCTGTTGAATAATGAGGAGCGTAATCGTATACAAATATACAAACTTTATATTATGTGTGTGTGTGTATATATATATATATTTATTTATAAATGCATATTTAACTCTTTGGACTCTCTTCTTATAATAAATGATAAAGGCAGTCAACGTTAAAGAATTGATTATACTTCTGGCACTGTAGCAGCCTCTTCCATATGGGCCCTCATTTCATCCACACATTGGCTCCACACATTTTAGCCCCATCTCATATACGGGGAAACAGGGGCTGAGCATGGTAAAGCAACTTGCCCAAGCATCCAAGCTACTAAATACCAGGGCTACAATCTTCCACCCTGGACTGGTTCCAGAGTGCCTAGCTCTTCTACGTCCTACCCCACCATCCAGGAACAACGTCTTCCCCTGGGACAAGGGCTGTAGAACCAAGCTCCAGAAGCCAAACCCACTAACTTGCTAGTAAAGCCAACATCATCTGTGCTGTCACACAGCGACTGAGCATGACAAAGCAGTTCATCTTTGCAAGGAGATACCCCGTAATTTCCCTGCCTGAACAAAGTAAGTAAACGTTAGGTGAATGACAGATAATCTTTAAGAACTGCAAAAGAGCCACTTTTTGCTACTGCTACCATTGCTGCTACAAGAAGGAGACCACATATTTCCTGGTGGCACACACATCATATGTGTACGTGTATGTATCATTCCTGTGTGTTGACAGCAAGTTCTTTTCCCCCTCTCCTTCAGACAGTGAATAAAGGTGTAGCTGTCAGGGGGTAAGGAGAGACATGTCAAAGAGCCCAGGGAGGGTTTCCCTGGTGGCGCAGTGGTTGGGAGTCCACCTGCCGATGCAGGGGACATGGGTTCATGCCCCGGTCCGGGAAGATCCCACATACCGCGGAGCGGCTGCGCCCTTGAGCCACGGCCGCTGAGCCTGCGCGTCCGGAGCCTGTGCTCCGGCAGCGGGAGAGGCCACAACAGTGAGAGGCCCGCGTACCGCGAAAAAAAAAAAAAAAAAAAGAGCCCAGGAAAACAGGTCTGCCTTAGGCAGGTCAGTGAGGATATGGATTTAAGTCTACTGCAGAATAAGGAAAGTCACACTCTGCATGTGTAGAAAAGAGTTAATGCAGCAGGTCGAGCTTCTATCCTTTGAAAGCCTGTTTACAAGGCGGCCCTTGGTTGGTGACTCAGCACTTGGATTTGGGAAGGGTTCCCACCACCCTGATAAAAGTGGCTCACTGTGTCAAAACTTTACAAACAAAATGGTTTGTGATGAACACCTGCTTTCCTTTAGGAATCTAAAATTTTGGTACATGTTAGGCAGAGGGTGCCTACAGGACCAGTCCCCAGTTAAAGAGTCTGGGTGCTGTGTCTCTAATGAGCTTCCCTGGTAGACAGCATTTCACATGTGCTGTCAAAACTTGTTGCTGGGGGAATTAAGTACATCCTAGATGACTCTACTGGGAGAGCACTCTTGGAAGCTTGTGCCTGGTTTCTTCCAGAGTGGAGTGGTACAAGCTATAACCCAAAGTCTGGAATTTAAGTGCAACCTAAGATGGACCTGAGACCACTTAGCCAGACAAATCTCCCCAGATCTCTAGACTCTTAATCGACTCCCTACTCACCAGCTCCCACTGGAGATCATAAAGGCACCTCAAACAACCAATCCCCAACACATCTCGAGTGAACCTTGGTTTTTCTCTCCTTCGCTGCCTTGTGCCCATTCAATCCACCAGAAAGTCCCGTTTCTAACTGAAACAGATCCAGAACGTTCCGTTCTCTTCTTCTTTGGTCTAGCCGCCACCACCTCTCTTCAGGTTTCCAACAGCCGCCTAGCTGGCCCTGCTGATTCTTCCACTCTTCCTTTCATACAATCTACGCTCCATCCTACATCCATAGTGTTTTTAGAGGCAGAAAACTGATCACTTCACTGCCCTGCTTCAAGCCCTCCAAAGGCTTCTCGCCATCCTCAGGAATAGCGATTCCCTCCCATAATCCGCCAGCCCTCCCGTGATGCAGCCCCCGCCTGCCTCTCCCAGACAAGCTCACGGTGCTCGGGCCACACCAGCAAATCTGCTCCCACGTACGCCATGCTCACAATTCCTGTGGTGGGACTCGGGCACTAGCTAGACCCTCTGCCACACAGGCTGGCTACCTGTCATCTCCCACCTCCCCAAAGGGGTCATCCCTGCACCCAACCTAAAGTCAGCCCCCAGTTGCTTGCCATCACAGGACCTTGCTTTCTTTTCATCAGAGCATCTGCTGCTACTGGAATTTTTTCATCCCCTTACTTGTTTGCCACCTGCCACACCTCACCAGAATGTGGGCTTAGGGGGCAGAGCTGGGTCTGCTGGGGACTGATGCGGCCTCAGAGCCCAGAACCGCACCTGGCATAGGGCAAGCGCGCAAACGCTGCGCCAAGAGGCGCAGGCTAAGATGAGGGAAAAAACCTTCTCTTAATCTCTGGACCTTTTCTCCCTCCCCTCCTCTGCTGGCTAGCGGATGGTCAAAGCATTAAGTAGGGTTCGCATGACAGAAAACATGACGGAGGCACTATCACTGCTCTTGGAGGAACTCAGAGTCCGGTCATTCCAGACCCTTCAGAACCTTTCACACCCCGACGTCTGCTTTCACAGACACTGTCACTGCCAAATCACAGCCCGGTACTCGGCAGCTCTAACTTGCCTCCTGCCAGCCTGTCACCACTGCTGGCAATGCTCGAGCTCAGCAGACGGTGAGTGATGGACCCCCAGCATTTACTTACTCCTTCCTCCTTGTGCTAAAAGGACCCTCCCACGTCCTAGATGGACACATGTCCACCCACTGGACTACATCTCCCAGCCTCTCCGCCAGCTAGGTGCTGCCATGAGACTAATTTCTGGTCAGCAGGAGGCGAATGGAAGTGACAGGCAACAACTCAGGAGTCACATCTTTCTTTAAAAAGGAAGCAGGGGGCTTCCCTGGTGGCGCAGTGGTTGAGAGTCTGCCCGCCGATGCAGGGGACGCGGGTTCGTGCCCCGGTCCGGGAAGATCCCACATGCCGCGGAGCGGCTGGGCCCATGAGCCATGGCCGCTGAGCCTGCGCGTCCGGAGCCTGTGCTCCGCAGCGGGAGAGGCCACAGCAGTGAGAGGCCCGCGTACCACAAAAAAAAACAAAAAAAGGAAGCGGGTGTCATCCAGGCTCATTCCTGCATCCCCACAGGCTGGAAGCAGACCTAGTGGTCAGGAACCAGCTCCCACACCAGGGGCCAGGGCTACCCCCTGGCCAGTGAACAACCTCACCGAACCCCGGGCTGTTAAGTGGGTGCAAAGAAACTCGAAGCCACTGGATTTTGGTGTCTCCCTTTCAGCAGTTCAGCATCTACTTTAACTAATACAATTCCTGAAATGAAAACTCATCAGTACAAGAGGAGAGGCAGATCTAAGTTTAGAAAAGAAAAGCTCCCCCAAGATGTAGCAAATTAAAAAGGCAAAAGCCTAGAGCATGTGTATTATGATCCCACCACAAATGAAGTTTTATTTAACAAGGGTATATAAAACGCATTTATTTAATAATAAATATAAATTATAAAAGTTTACTATATTATATAAATGTATGTAAGTATCAAGCATCTAAACCATCATAAGTATTTTAAAAATTAATAGAACTGCACTCCAGAAATGTTAACAATGCCTCCGGAGTTAAGTGACTAATTTGTCACACGACATCCACAAGGCAGACAGCATTGCCTTGTACAGACTAGGCACTCAAGTACTATAAAAATGAATACTCACCTTGCATTTCTATGTGTGTACACACACTCACGTGTACACACACACACACACACACCCGGGAGGGACTGCCTTGTAGGCAAAGGATTTCCGAGATCCAGTACCAAGACTGCACCTGCAACACCTAATACTCATTTTAAAAAGTGGGGTGGGCAGTCTGTGCTCCCTTCCACCTTCTTGTCTGCACTGTGAAGAAACAACTCCACCCCCTCTCCTACCTGGCCCTGGAAAAACCTGCCTAGAGCAGCCCCAGGAAAAACCTGCCCCCTCAGCCGTGCCCATTCAAAAGCCACAGCTGGTGAGGGGGACAAGCGGAGTGCCCTGTGGGGGGGGGGTGGTCCGTGGGAGCAGGGCTGCCTGCTTCCGGGACTCCCCGCAGGCTGAGCTGGGCCTCCACCCCCCTTTGCTGGGTGCTGCCCCCCGCCCCCCGCCTGGGAGCAGAGGAAGAGACCTGTGGCCGGTGCACTCGCGGAGGTGCAGCCGCTGAAGGCGGTCGAGCTGCCCTTGAGGCTGGAGTTGAGGCCCCACGGGGTGCCAGGACTGGGGGAAGCACCTGCCTGTGTCCCGGGGAAAGGCCAGGCTGAAAGCAGGCTTGAGGGGCGGGTGGGATGAACACAGCGGCTGCTGGGACCTGACAGGACTCCCACCCCAGCCTTCAGGTGCCCCACCGCCGTCTTCCCTCACCCGCCCTCAGCACCCCTTCCCCGACCCCGCCGCTCACACAGATGACCAAAGACCTTTCTTATGCCGGAAGCAAAAACCAAAACGTTTTGTTGGCTTTTTCCTTTGTCGCCTCCCGTACCCCCTGCTCAACCAGCTTCCCATCCCGGCCCCAGGCTGGAAGCCCTCCCCAACTTCAGTTATTGTTTTAAACCAAAGTTTACAGTGTCTGCTGGTGGCCTAGACCCTCTCTCTCCACCCTCCCTCCACCACACCCTGAGGACCCTGGGACAGTAGAGGTTGGCGGTCCTGCTCACCTCCCCTCTGCTCTTGCCTGGCCTGGGGGAAGGAAAGCAGGCAGAGGGGAGGAGGTGGGCAGCCCTCAGCACCCCGCGGGGTCCTCAGCCCCTTGGGCGGTGGGCACGAGAGCCCTCTTTCCAACCCTGGGCTGCGTACTGGGGACTCTCCAGACCCCTTTCTCCAGGACCAAGTCCCCCATCGCACTGGGAGTGTGGATTCCAGCAAAGGAGCTGGAAAAAAAGTGAGACTCTCCACAGACCCCCTATGCGGGACCCCAACTTAAGGCCAAGGACTGGGTGTGTGTGATGCTTATGACACCCCAGGCCAGGCCCCTTTGCTGAGAAGACTCCTTGGACTATTTCCCAGGAAAGCCCCACATACACCCCTTCACAAGGCACCCCTCCCCTATGTATTCCCCACCTACGTTCTGTTTGACCAGCACAGAAATATTGAACGTCCTCTATTCACAGGGAAAAAAAACAAAAATAGGGTGGGAGTGGGAGTTAAACTACTGATGCTCAGCCCCTCTCCCGGCACACTGGGCCAGCTCCGAGGGGTGGGCCCCAGGGGTTCCAACCGGCAGCAGAGGGACGGACACTGCAGCAACCCTGGGGAGACCTCAGCTCTGGCCCTGGGGGCCCATTTGCTGTTAATGTTTAATGAACCTCAGCAAACTTCCTTCTCCCCTAAGCCTACACTCCCCACTCTGTAAAATGTGAGACAATCCCTTATGACACAGCAGCTGAGAAAAACCAGTCATCTACTCAAGAGGGACTCTAGGGAAAACCTGTTGTCATTGGAGGAACTGAGGCCAAGGAATTGGGCTGGTCAGTAGGGAAGCGAGAAGCAGAGCCAAATATCCCTCTTCCCTCATCACCATCCTGCCCTGGGGGTGCTGGGCATCCTACCCGGCTTGGAACAGTAACCCCTATGGCATCCCCCAAACTCAGCTGATAACTGGCAGCAATGAGGACAGTGCTGGGACTAAATGTAAGAGAATACAGTTATCTGTTACAAAGTAACAGGCCCCTAGACCAAAGGACTTAGAGGGGAGGAAGGGAGGAAGGGGAAAAAAAAAGGAAAAGAGATTACAGAAAAGTAGAAAACTCCCAAGTACAAAGCAAATAAGTAGTCTATTAGCAAAAACACTGCCAACATTGTTATCCATGCTTTCTAGACCCTATGTTTACATATTTGACAAAACTGGTTCCCATTACAGGTAAACTGTATCCTTTCACCTCACTTACTATATTGTAAGAATTCTCTGTGACTAAATGTTCCTCTAATAATTTTTAATGTCACGAATGTCCTATCCCACTGATGGGCATCTCCCTGACATCCCAGATGCTCCCAATACTTCTGCCATAAGGACTATTACAATGAACATGCTTCAACAATGTCTAATACTGTTCTGGCTGGATATTCCTTCCAGCAGGTTTCCATATGCAGTCTAGATGTGGGGATGTAAGCAAACCACTTCCTACTTTGGCAGCTACAAAGCTGAGTCTGTTTCCTGTACAGTTGCAGGTGAGGAGATGGTAGCCAATCGGCTATCCACTCACACTCTGCTTGCTCCAAGGTGTCTAGGGGTTTGGCTTCTATGCTGACTTTCTGTGGACGCCAACCCCTTCGAAGAGGGGAAAGGCACAATGCTTTGGTTAAGCAGAAGACTGGCTTTGTGACTTGGGGGTTGTTGGTATCTGGAGATGCTCAGGGAGGAGGGAGAGAAGTTTTAACCTGGAGCAAGGGTTTAACTTTCAGAACAGTTTCTATTCTGGTTGGACGCGAGGATGTGGGGGTCAAAGTACTTCAGCTCCTTGATACCCAGGGCTGAGGAACTGCCTTAGATAGGGAAAAAGAAGAAGACAGCAACATTAGACAGTAGATGTGCAGCAATTCTCCCGACAGAACTGCCAAGAAAGCTCACTACCTGGCTGTTAAGAATCAAGGTGAAAACCTAGCTCGCACAGGTCCTCAATCCTTTAAACACAACTCCAAATCCAAGAGATTCTGAAAACCAAAAGCTGCAGCCATCTGGCGGGAAGCCAACCAGCCTGGCCGGCGTTCAGGTGGTGGCAAAGCCTGATCTGAAAGGACCTGAGGCTGTCTGCAGCTCTAGTACCAGCCTTAGGTTGGCTGCCTGTGCGTCTGATGATGGGCTGCGGCTCCAACCCAGCGGAGGTGCTGTGTTACACATGCCTGTGCTCGGTACGACCTTCCCACACCCCACCCAGTTATGGGTTCAAATGTGTGTGTCTCCCCCATCAAAAGATATGTTGAAGTCCTAACCCCAACAGTACCCGTGGATGTGGCCTTATTTGGAAGTAGGGCCTCTGCAGATGGAATCAAATGAAGATGAGGTCATTAGGATGGGCCCTAATCCAATATGACTGGTGTCCTTATAAGAAGGGGAAACAGACACACAGGGACAATGCCATGTGACTGCAGAGGCAGAGGCAGAGACTGAAATGCTGCAGCTGCAAGCCCAGGAACGCCTGGAACTGCCGGAAGCTGGCAGAGGCAAGGAAGGATCCTCCCCTCAAGGCTTCCCGGTGAGCACAGCCCTGCCAACGCCTTGATTTCAGACCTTTAGCCTCCAGAACTGTGAGAGAATAAACTTCTGCTGTTTTACGCCACCAAGCTTGCGGTGCTTTGTTACGGAAGCCCTGGGAGGCGCATACACCCCCATCCCCCGACCCAAAACCCTTAATTCTCAAACATATCTGGCCCCATGGATAAGGGACTGCAGAACAGTCATTTCAAGTGTCATCTGCTTATTCCAAAGTAACTCTCAGTTTCATTCACTCTTTCTGGCAACTGGTATTTATATAAATCTGTGAAGATTTTATAATAAACTTTTCGTATTAAAAAAGAAAAAGGAAGGAGGGAGAAAGAGAACACAGGACACATGCTTAGCCTTTAAAATTAGCAAGACGGGGGTCTTCCCTGATGGCGCGGTGGTTAGGAATCTGCCTGCCAATGCAGGGGACATGGGTTCGAGCCCTGGCCCGGGAATATCCCACATGCCGCGGAGCAACTGAGCCCATGCGCCACAACTACTGAGCCTGTGCTCTAGAGCCCGGGAACCACAACTACTGAGCCTGAGTGCCGCAACTACTGGAGCACGTGCGCCTAGAGCCCCGTGCTCTGCAACAAGAGAGGCCACCCGATGAGAAGCCCACGAATCGCAACGAAAAGTAGCCCCCGCTCGCTGCAACTAGAGAAAGCCCGCACATAGCAACAAGGACCCAATGCAGCCAAAAATAAAAAAATAAAATAAATTTATAAACAAAAAAAATTAGCAAGACAGGACAGTTAAAACTATCCAAGTACATCTTAAATGCTCAATGTGAGAATCAATGTCCCCCATTTCAGTGATGTCTAGGCAGTATTACATTTAATCACAAAACAATGTCAACATCCAAAATGCTGCAAAATTAACCATGGCTAGTAAGTCAGATTGATTATCTACTAAGATTTAATACTGGAAAAGAAACAGAGTGAAAGAAGGAGTTTAATGGTGAAGCGTGTATGCGTGCATGTGTGTGTATCTTCCTTACTCGTTCATCCAGCAAACAGATACCAAAGAAACGCATGTTACATACATCAGAAGCCACAGGGAATAAATAACGCTCTAATGAGTAACAACCATACACTCTAACTGGGATGCAACAGAGGGACAAAATGATCTCCTCTGGGTTCTGAAATTTTCTCTTTGGCACTAAACTTGCCTCCTGTTCTCCTACCCAACCAAGACTGGAGTTTCAGTACTTTGATCATTTTTTTCTGTCAAGCATATGAAAATGAACACTTTGAAATATTCCATTTACAGAAAGGTGGTCCATGGACTAACCAGAGATCCAGAGATCAACGTATGAAGGTGTTCACTGAATTGTCAACCACACTAACACAAGCAACCAATTAATTCATCAACCAGGAGATGCGCATGGGCAGAATAATGCCCCTCCCCATCCCGCCCCAAAGATCCTGACATCCTAAATCCGAGAGCCTGTGAGTATATAGCTTACACGGCAAAGGGGAATTAAGGGAGGAGATGGAATTCAGGTTGCTAATCAACTGACCTTAAAATAAGATTATCCTGGAATATCTGGATGAGTTCATGTAATCACAGGGGTCCTTTAAAACGGTAACTAGAGGCAGAGAGGAGGTCAGAGTGAGGCCAAGTGAGAGGGACTCGTTCTGCCATAGCTGGCTTGGAAGATGGAGGAGGGACCACCAGCCAAAGAACAGAGGCAGCCTCTACAAGATGGATGAGGCAAAGAAATGGATTTTCCTCTAGAGCATCCAGAATGTAAGGCGGCCCTGCCACGCCTTGACTTTAGCTCAGGGAGACCTGTGCTGGACTTCTACAAAACTGTAAGATAATAAACTTATGTGGCCCCAAGCCACTACATGTGTGTAATTTGTTGCTGCAGAAGCAGCCACCGATAAATGATAGTTTATTCTAACGATGGAATAATTATGCTGCTGCCATAATTAAGAACAAGCAACGACTGTCACATGCATTCAACAGGAAAAGAACAGGGTGGGATGAACCACACGATCCCAACTGTGCTTGCTGGAAAGATCCACACCAACCCTCGGATGCATGAGAAATGATGGAAGCACACAAACCACAGCAACAGAGGGTCTTCTGAGGGATGGCACTGATGACACCGTCTTTGTACAGTGAGCCTGTTTTTCAAAGTTTCTGCAATAAATAAGTATTTACCTTCCAGAAAAACGTACTTCAAATCTGGCGGAGATCTGCTCATCTAGGATGACTGTGACAGCTTCCTTCATGACTGAGCCAGGGAAGGCCTGGGATGGACTTTATTGGAGTATAACTGCTTTACAGTGGTGTGTTAGTTTCTGCTTTATAACAAAGTGAATCAGCTATACGTATACATATATCCCCGTATCTCCTCCCTCTTGCATCTCCCTCCCACCCTCCCTATATCCCACCCCTCTAGGTGGTCACAAAGCACCGAGCTGATCTCCTTGTGCTATGCGGCTGCTTCCCACTAGCTATCTATTTTACGTTTGGCAGTGTATACAGGACAAACTATAAGGGGTGATGAAGAACACGCAAGAGGTTAGTAAACCACAGAAGTTCAAAGATTCCTGTCCAGGTGAACTCCAAGGACAAAGAACTGTTTTATCTTTCCCTCTGAGCACACAGTGGCAACATCAAGCACTGGCAGCTCATTTGAAAGCTGCTGATCTATTGAAAACTACTCCACAAGTCCAAGCTGTATCTCCCAAGTTACCAAAAACCATCTGCCTAGTTCTCCAGTTACAACGCCACGTAGTGAGTGGTCTGCCTCAGTGCTGGTGTTCCCCCAAGCCCTGATATTGGTAGTGTGTGATTTTGCAGAATGCAACATTTTTCAGGAACACATAGATCATGTGAGGGCAGAAACCCTATACTCAATTTGATACTTTAAGACCTACAGAGGCACGGAACTGGCTGAAACTGACCAAACCAAAAGCGCTGACCACTCCAGACCTGCCAAATGGCATTGTGAATGTGTCTGATAATTATGCAAAGAACACGGACACGTGGATATAATTTGGTACTATTTACTCATACCAAAACACTCAAGTAAGTTCTGCAATCCTGAAAAAATAGTGGTTGCTGAAAAGCCTTGAGGAGCAATTTCACAATGGCAAGCCATGTGTGTGAGCAACGTGCATGCACACAGACAGGAATGTGTGGACACACCTGTCATGTTTTAAAAAGCATCATCACTGATGTGTGACATGCCCAGCTGCCTCACTGAATAGGTTACCCGCCCCCACTATTCTCCTACCACGAAAGCTTCTGACATTTCTGAAAGCCTTCCCTATTCAGAAAAGATACCATGCCAGAGGTTTTTTTTTTTTTTTTACAGTTAAGTTCCACCAAATTTTTAAGATAAAGATAACTGCCATGTTATATAAATATTTAAAAAAATAAATAAATCAAGGAAAGCTACCCAAAAGTGACCATGCTTCCAAACCTGTACAACAAAAAAGCCAAAGGCCACTTTTGCATAAAATATGTACAGAAATCTTGACTAAAATATTAGCGGAATGAATATGATTGCAGCAATGTATTAAAAGTAAAAATATTACCTAGTAAGGTTGATCTCAAGAATAAGTGGATAGTTCAACATGAGATGATGTATTATTGTATTTCATTACATTAAGATTTTTAAGATATTAACAGATGCAAAACATTTGCCAAAAACTCTACTCACTCGTGATAGCAAACAAAACAAAGCAAAACCCTACGTCCAGGCTTCTACCAAATGCTTTTGTCAGACAACATATTTATGCATAAAGCTCTAGAAGCATTCCCATTAAAGTTGGGAACAAGAGAAGGACACCTGCTATCATCAATATTATTCAACGCCATAGACAACATCTTAACGCAATCAACAGGAAATATGGTGGGGGGGCTTCTTATGTTTGGGTTAGCTTTCAAGGTTAGCTTGTAAGTGGGAAATGGCATAAAGTCAGTTTTCCTTTGATTATGATATGGCTGGGATGGGGTAGGGCATCCTGTTCTGCTTTAAAACAAAAAAACAAAAACAAAAAAACACACGCACCAGTGGAAAGGTACAAGGAAACATCAACAGCCAACCAAGGCAAGGAGAGACGGACCCAGCGCCTACAAATGCTCACGGAATGAGAAAGAGGGGCCAACACTGTTTAAATCAGTACTCTCTTCTGTTTACTACGTATAAACAGCTGAACATGTTAAATTAAACGTATGACCTGATTCTACGCTAAGGGATTAGAAGATGCTAGAAAGGAGGGAACACCAGTCTGTCATTCCAGATGTCATCCACCTAGAAAGTCTAAGGGAACCAACCAATAATTGTTGAGCAACAAAACCAGAAGCCAAGCAACATATTAAAAACACACAAACACAATCATCATGCCTAAATATGAGAAAGTA
This sequence comes from Phocoena phocoena, assembly GCF_963924675.1. Lineage (NCBI taxonomy): Eukaryota > Metazoa > Chordata > Mammalia > Artiodactyla > Phocoenidae > Phocoena > Phocoena phocoena. Next base: position 71,428,071 of record NC_089234.1, on the reverse strand, counting down.
AACCAGAAAAACTCCTATTCATAATGGCAAGAACAAGATACAAGAAAAAAAGATAGAGAGTCCACAAAACCTACATAAAGGAGAGTAGCTTTAAAAGCCTCACTAGAGGGTTAAAATAAAGAAATATGAACCTCAATCAATGGATAAACAGGAGATTTCTTTAAGATGTTAATTCTCCCCAAACTAAAACCTCCACAGGACTTAAGGGCTGAGACATGGAGGGGGAAGTCATCACAGCCGGGACAATACTGAAAACAATGTGTCAGAACTGGCCGCAGGGCAGAGTAAAAACTACTATACAGTTATAATAATCAAAATAGAGTTATTCACACAGGAATACAGTGATTAAAAAATCAGAAAAGAGTGTACCTAACTAAAGCTGTGTATTTATGAATTTAGATGCCATTTCAAGGTATTCCAATGGGATAAGTAGCCATAGACTTAGACAAAAATAAAATTAGAGAGTACATCGAAACATGCACAAAACGTGCTACACAACCCCCAAAATATCTACTTTCTAGCTCCTCTCTTGTTTCTTTCACCTCCTTGCATTGGCTTGAAGCTCTTATTCAATTGCTCCAAACCCTCCTCTCTTCATCCTTTTCCCTTCCTTTCTTAAATATCGTCAGGCTGGATGATGCAAGGTAAAACACCACTCTCGCTGGCCAGTTTCCTATTCTGGTCCACGAAACCGGATGAGAATTCATACACAGCTGCAGCTCACAAATAAGGCTCCGTTTACAAGCATTCAAGCCGCAAAAAGGAGGGGCCAGGAATCAGAAGGTTAAATGCTCTGTCAGACAAGAAAATTAGAAAAGCATGTGATCAAGCCCCATCCCTGGCCCCTGCGAAAAGGGCAGGAGTCTAAGGTGACCCGCATGTGACACACAAGCCCTTAACTCTTCATAAGCGACCAGAATGCAGGGCTCACCAAAGTACTGGGTTGGCCCAAAAGTTCGTTCGGGATTTTCCATAACATCCTACAGAAAAACCCGAACGAACTTCTGGGCCAGCCCAATGCGAGCCTTCTTATCACACCCTACTTTAGAAAGCAATGAGAACACATACAGAGAACAGAATAGTGGTTACTAGTCGGGGGGAGGGCAGAGGGAGGGCCAAGTTAGGGGCAAGGGAGTAAGAGACACAAACTACAATGTATAAAATAAATAAGCTACAAGGATATAGGACACAGCACAGGGAATACAGCCAATATTTTATAATAGCTAAAAACGGAGTTTAAAAAAAATTTTTAAAAACGGAGTATAACCTTTAAAAATTGTGACCCACTATGCTGTACACCTGAAATACATAATACTGTACAACAAATACACCTCAATTTTTAAAAAGTAAAAGAAAGGGCTTCCCAGATGGCACAGGGGTTGAGAGTCTGCCTGCCGATGCAGGGGACGCGGGTTCGTGTCCCGGTCCGGGAAGATCCCACGTGCCGCGGAGCGGCTGGGCCCGTGAGCCATGGCCGCTGAGCCTGCGCATCCGGAGTCTGTGCTCCGCAACGGGAGAGGCCACAGCAGTGAGAGGCCCGCGTATTGCAAAAAAAAAAAAAAAAAAAAAAAAAAAAGACACAAAAAGTAAAAGAAAAATTATGAAAAAGATTTTAACGCAGTCAAGAGGTATTTCAGCACCTCCATGGGGCATCCTTAGATGTAGCTTCCTTAGGTGAAGAACCACTCCCCACCCCCCGCTGCTTTCAGAAACATTTTTTTCTTTGTGGGCAAAGAGTTGTCTCACAACTGTGACTGCTCATTTAGGCCAGGCCATGAGGGAAAGGAAAGAAAAAAAAAGGTAAAAGATGAGGTTGGACTGCTCAAAGGGGAATGCATATCACCTTGTCCACCTCAAATCTCTTTCGGAAGCAAGTACGATATGAATTAGCAGGTTATCATCTCATCCTGAGATCGAACCATTAGATCACAAGAGGCCATTAAAAAATCTGGGTCGGGCGTCCCTGGTGGCACAGTGGTTGAGAGTCCGCCTGCTGATGCAGGGGACGCGGGTTCGTGCCCCGGTCCGGGAAGATCCCACATGCTGCAGGGTGGCTGGGCCCATGAGCCATGGCCGCTGAGCCTGCGCGTCTGGAGCCTGTGCTCCGCAACGGGAGAGGCCACAACAGTGAGAGGCCCGCGTACCGCAAAAAAAAAAAAAAAAAAAAAAAATCTGGGTCACTGGTCTTCCCTGGGGGCGCAGTGGTTAAGAATCCGCCTGCCAATGCAGGGGACATGGGTTCAAGCCCTGGTCCGGGAAGATTCCCACACGCCGCGGAGCAGCTGAGCCCATGCGCCACAGCTACTGAGCCTGCGCTCTGGAGCCCGCAGGCCACAACTACTGAAGCCTGCGCGCCTAGAGCCCGTGCTCCGCAACAAGAGAAGCCACCGCAATGAGAAGCTTGCACACTCCAACGAAGAGTAGCCCCCGCTCGCCGCAACTGGAGAAAGCCCATGCGCAGCAATGAAGACCCAACACGGACTAAAATAAATAAATAAATATTTAAAAAATTGGGGTCGCTGTTATAATTACCCTCACTCAACAGGTAAGGAGAGAAGGGTCTGGTGTGAGTGAGCAATTGCCAAAGGCCCATGTGACTTCACAAGGATCACCTAAAACCACTAAAAACCAGTACACACAGGGCAACCCAGTCACTTAAGCCTGGAAACAAGGATCTAAAGGGTCATGTTCTAAATATACTTTCTGTTTGGAATTCTCATTTAGTATCTTAAGGCATAGGTATCTACTAAAGGTCAATCCTATTTTAAGAACACTCATATTATAAAGTGTAGATTTATGGGAAACAAAAGCCTGGAAGTTTTCCTTGAGAAAGAAAGGAAAAACAAAACGAAACAAACAGCAGCAGCCCCTGATACCCAGGAGCTGATCTGAGGCTCACAGCTAAAGCTCAACATTACCAGCCGATGTGACACAGCTAGGCCGTGATGTTCTCCCGTAGGACATAAATGATCTCACAGAACATCCACGTCAAACAAGGTCACTCTGAGACCACGACAAAATGAGACAAAACAAGATCCCTGTGAAACCCACAAAATACCTAACATCCCCTCTCTCGGCTACAATCAGTGACTGCTGCTTCTTTACCAATTAACCAGTTACAGCTTTCATCTGACTCTACTCTGTCCTCGCTCTAGATAAGATTTATTGAGATACCCAATCAGAGCACTGTCCCCGCTTTTTGGAAACACCCCATCTAGAAGGAACCTGTGCTTTTGCAGACCCTCTCAAGATGAGCCAACCCAAGCCCAAACCCTAGAGTAGATATGCCTTCTACGCACGCTTACTCCAGCCAGTGTTTTTCACTGCAGTGAGGAATATACTCAGTTTGTTCAGTGACAGGTGTGTCCCTGGGGGTCTTTTGTAAAAGGGCACAACCATCACTTTGCAGATTTCTAATGTCTTCTCCCATGAAGATCCCACATATGCTTACTGTTTGATAAAAACAAATGTTATTTCATTTACAAACAAACTTTTCAGGATCCTAGCTATTGCATAAAAGTACATGCCCTCTGTAAGAGAAAATGTCTCTGACGGAGACCCTGAATGCATCAAGAGTTTTACTTCGTTCTTTTAAAAATACCAAAAGGCATTTCCCTGAATATACAGGGAATCCTTTACACCAAGGACCCTGAAGATCCAGAAAGCTTTTTCTTCTAAAGTTCAAAGGACAGCAAACTGTGATGACACCTAATTGACTACATTTTCCAAATTAACAAGTTTTGAAAATTCTAACTGTATACTAAGGGAATTTTGTAGCCCTGGAGTATAAATGGTTTTTCTAGATACTCTAAGTCCCAGGACCCAATGTCAAAAAGGAAGAGAGCAACAACGTGGATGAATCTTCACAGACATAATGTTGGGAGAAAGTCAAATACTAAAGAATATATACTATAAGATTCCAGTTAGATAGAGTTCAAACTCAGGCCAGTGGTAATTCTCAGAGTGATAATGACTGAAGGGAGGAAAGCAGAGTCCAGGGTGTTTCTCCCGTATCTTCATCAGGTGCAAGTTATATAAGTGCCTTTAATCTGTGAAAATTCATCCAGCCGTATGTTTAGCATATGTGTAAATTATTGAAGTTATACTTCAAAATAAGTTTAAAAAATAGGCGGGGGGGACTTCCCTGGTGGTCCAGTGGTTAAGACTCCCAATGCAGGGGGCCCGCGTTCATTCCCTGGTCGGGGAACTAGATCCTGCATGCCACAACTAACAGTCCACATGCCGCAACTAAGAAGTCCGCATGTCACAACTGAAAAAGATCCCTCATGCTGCAACGAAGATCCCACTTGCTGCAACTAAGACCCGGCACAGCCAGATAAATGAATATATTTTTTAACAGGGGAGGGGGAGGGGATGAAGTAGCAGCATGGCGCAGAGCAGCCTCCAGTTAACTGAGAATCTGGAGGTAACACAGGTCCACATTTAAGGCCAGTTTCTTAAAACTCTCTGAGCCTAACCTTTTCCATCGGTAAATGAGAACTGCTTAAACTTCACAGGGTTCCTCTGTGGGCGACATGAGATAACACTCGTACATAGCCTGGTGCCCAGTGCTCAGAACATGGTGATTCCACCAACTGGATATCCCGACATCCAGTCTCCACGCAGGGTCCCCTCCCTACACCTCGGGGAGGAGTGGTCATCTCCGGCATGATCCGAGGAGACGAGGAGCCGGCACAGAGCAGACTGACGTCTGACCCCACCCGCACTCCCTTTATCTCCTCCTCCCCCGACCTGTTCAGCAAGTCTCACCAGGCTCCTCCAGCCACTGGTGCCCTCTGACCACCTCCACGTCCTCTACTAATTCAGGTAATACCCATCCTTTCTCAAAACCCCACAGCACTGTCTGTAACATTCAATCCAGACCCTTCCCACTGTCTTCGCTTTGTTCTCACAGATGTAACCATCAAAAGGGTGCTCACTTCCCACCAGTGTCAGGGGCCGATGGTACCGATGTCACCCAAGGTCTGAGAGGGCAGAGCTCTCCCAGAGAGACCGTGAGGCCTGGGGATTTCTGTGAGAGGCGTGCGTGCGCGGAGTGTGACACGTCCTGTAAGACTTAAGATGAGAAGGCCCTTAAGATGAGCATCGAGGCAGTATACTCAAAAGAAAAAAGGAAGTAGTGGGACTTTAGGTGGGGGAAATTCCACCTGCTTTGTCCTGATGACCCAGAAAGAACATGAGGGGGCTGAATAATGATGACCTGTTCCTCTCTGAAGGGTCAGCTGAGGGCACACTGCAATTTCAGATTCACTTTGAGTTGATTTTGGGGGCGCCTCACTGCGTGGCTTGCAGGATCTTAGTTCCCCAACCAGGGATTGAACCAGCGTCCTCGGCAGTGAAAGCGCTGAGTCATAACCACTGGACCGCCAGGGAATTCCCGAGTTAATTTTTATACATCAATTCATTCTCAAGTTCATGGGGGTTCTCTGCATAAATATATAAGATTTTAAAAGGGAAAGACGTATGAACGGTCACAGGGGGGAAAAAAGGCTAATAACCAAATAAAGCTAAAAGTTACAGAGATGCTAATCAACAGATCCTATGCATTTTGAAAATCTAGTTCTGAGTGTCCTAGCAGCCTAGCAGTTTGTGTTGCCCAAAAGCTGAGGAGCTTTCCTTGGTATTAAGACCTAAGAAAACAATTTCTTCTGTGAGTCTCCATAATGGGGACACCATGTGATAGGGTGGATGGCAGCCTCAAAAATATTCTCACTCTCATGTCCCGCTCCTGGGAGATGCACACTGAGTACTTAGGAATGAAGTGGCCTGATATTTGAAACTGACTTTCAGAGGGTTGGGCAAAAGGAGACAGAGACAGAGAGAGGGAGGGAGAGATGTATGTGATGGAATCGAATGATGTTCAAATTGGTGAGTTCAGGTGTGGAGTACAAGGGTCTTCGCTGTACTGATCGGTTTACATTCTTTTTTTTTTTTTTTTGGCCGCACTGTGCCACACAGCTTGCGGGATCTTACCTCCCCGACCAGAGACTGAACCTGGGCCCACAGCAGTGAAAGCACCAAGTCTTAACCACTGGACCACCAGGGAATCAATTCCCTGATCTGTCTACATTTTTTTTTTTTTTTTTTTTTTTTTTTTTTTGCTGTACGCGGGCCTCTCACTGTTGTGGCCTCTCCCACCGCGGAGCACAGGCTCCGGACGCGCAGGCCCAGCGGCCACGGCCCACGGGCCCAGCCGCTCCGCGGCACGCGGGACCCTCCCAGACCGGGGCACGAACCCGCGTCCCCCGCATCAGCAGGCGGACTCTCAACCACTGCGCCACCAGGGAAGCCCTGTCTACATTTTAAGTGAAAAAAATATTTAACTCAGTAGGAAAAAAAAAAAGGGGATATACTGTTACCCCCAAAGTACAGTGAGTAACAGGGATTCTGAAGGGTCATCTCAAGTTAGTATCAGCTGGGTTCGCTGCCCACGGCACTCTCTCTCTCCATTTCTCTGTACTGGCGATGCCTTCAGAATCCTTTGAGTTCAAACACCATGTGTCTCTCCAGTTCTGCAAAACACATCAGTTCTGCAAAAGACTAAAGTTTACCAATGAAGGAAACACGACAGTGAAGTTGGAGGACCGGAAACTGGGAAGGGAAATGAACGCACCCTTTTGTGACTTCCAAGTGAGAGGATGGCATCAACACCTTGCAAAGGATGAAAGGTTCAAAAACTAAGACACACTCAGAGGTAGCCAATGACCCAGCTGTCACAAGTGACACCAGAAGCTGTGCTAGTACCTTTCATGGGAGCCACCACCTGGCGCAGCTCTGTATTTAGAAATCCAGGCTGTCCTTTTCCTTCTCTTTGCACTTTCCTATTCTATCAACTGAACCCATGTAATAAGCACGAGTCGATGACAGGAAAACTATCACTAACTAATTAGTAAGTTTTATTGTAACGTTGCTCAAATTATATATCCTGTCCAACTGAACCATAATATTAAAAGCTTGTGTTCCTTTTATCAGTTCAACTTACATAAATTGGAGTGAATTCAATTGATTATGTACTTAATGAGGAAATCCACTTTACTCTTAAACTCCCTAAAATATCTTCGAGAACATGGGGCTAAGATTCCTATCATGTTAGTGAACTGATGGAGATCAGGATAGAATCTGTTTTACGAAACTGAACTCTGTACACAGTGCACGCCAGGTAAAGTTTGATGTGTTGTTGTCAGAGTTCAAAACCCTCAACGGAGAGCCCCAAACTCCAAACAAATTTCTTAACACTTCTTAGCATCTTACAAAGACCATCACCTCCTTCTGTCACCTGGGAGAGTGGGCCATGCTAGTGACAGGTCTTAGTGGTACTCCAAAAAGAGTTTTGAACTCCCAACATCTACCAATTCAGATTCTTAGTAAAAGGAGAGTTTGATCATAAAAGCCATGTATCTTTGCTCTCTCACTGACTTCTAAGTTATCAATATGCAGACAAAAGGAGTTTTCAAAGCTAAGAAAGTTGACTAAGTTCAGGGGCAGGGAGGAGGGTAAACAACATGGCACTTATTTCTAAGGAAAACCAATCCCTCCAAAATTCAATAAATAATAAAAGATATTTCCACCTAAGGGATAAAGAAAAGGCCAAAACAGACAAGAGAGTAAAAAGAAGAAAGGATTACAAGGTGCAGAGAGAGATGACAAAAAGCAAAACATGACTCAAGGGCTTCCCTGGTGGCGCGGTGGTTGAAAGTCCGCCTGCTGGTGCAGGGAACACGGGTTCATGCCCCGGTCCGGGAGGATCCCACATGCCGTGGAGAGGCTGGGCCCGTGAGCCATGGCCGCTAAGCCTGCGCGTCCGGAGCCTGTGCTCCGCAGCGGGAGAGGCCACAACAGTGACAGGCCCGCATACCGCAAAAAAAAAAACATGACTCAATACTGCCCAAGTGAATATAAACAAGAACATTAAGAACACATATACTTTGAAACCTGTAATTCCACTCTTAGATATTTATCCCATAGATAATACTCACCAACTATCACTAAGATTTATGCTAAAAAAATTTTTTAAAGAATGTTTACTGTGGGGAATTTCCTGGCGGTCCAGTGGTTAAGACTAGGGCTTTCACTGCTGTGGACCCGGGTTTAATCCCTGGTTGGGGAACTAAGATCCCACAAGCTGTGCAGTGTGGCCAAATAAATAAATAAAAAGTTGCTGCAGGTGTCAAAAAGAAAAAACGAATGTTTACTTTGGCTTTGTCTGTAAAAAGCAAAAGACTGGAAACAATAGAGAAAGAGTTACAAAAATAGAGAGCTCCCATTTCACGGAATCCCATTTCATGGAATACTTTATGGGGGCCCTTTATACAATGAGACAGTTCTAGGCCCGACAGGAATGAACTCATGACATACGCTGCTAAGTGAAAAAAGCAAGAGCCAGAACAGCATGTACAATGAGCTCCCATGTATGTTTTAAGGGGGACAACAGAGGCCCACACATGCATCTGCGTAAAACATATCCAGAAAAAACCCTTAAGAAACTGCCTAAGAAACTAGTGACAGCAGTTACGGCTATGAGGACAAACCAGGGTCCAGGACAAGAGAGACTTAACTTTCATATTTGTGTGCCTTGAATTCCAAAGGCACCAATTATGTGATTTTTTAAACCTACCTTTCCTGAAAATAGAAAACGATTTGCTTTTTCAGTTTTAACATGGAGCCTATGCATTTTTTATCTGTGAAAGAAGAGTCTCAGATGATGTCCGCAAAGTAAATAGCAGTAGAGGGTTCAGCGCTGGGGACAAAACAGGAACAGTTAATAATATTTAATGATGGAAAGGGGGTTAAGAAAGAACACGGAATACAGAATGGGAAAATGCCAGTAGAACTTTCCTGACTGTCTTCGTCTATAGACTGAAACCCACCGGTAAGCAGAGATGTGACAACCTTGGGCAGAAAACACAGAAGAGGAGCTCTCTACCTTACCACCTTGCTGAGCGAGCCCTGTTCAGGTTCCTGGTGCTCTCTGCCGACCAGACCACCCCCTAAATAACCTGATTCTTCTCCACTCACCTCCCCAGGCAGCTGATCCAGGCAGGAGGGAACCTTCCTACCTCTGTCCCCTGCCTATCTAAGACCCTAAGATTAACTGTTCCTCCCCACTCACTTCAACCTCCCCTCTGGCCCACCTCATTGGTAATACTACTGAATCCACCTTTTCACCAGGTTTCCTTTCCATCGCTCACATAAGCAGCCAAGATCTGAAATGTGTACCTGAGACATTAGAGAGACAACCACAGCACAGAAATGTACAGGCTCCAATAAGGGAAGGTCTCGAGGCTCTGACTCACTCAGATACAGGTTGCAGGACTCCTCAACACATTAGTAAGATGCCAAGAAATCCCACTGAGCACAGGGAAGAGCCCCCCCCCCCCCCACCTAAGGATCTAAGACTCTAACAGATGTAGAGAGGACATACCCTCTACCACTTCCCTTTTTTTCTTCCCTTATACAAAGAAAGCCCAGAGCTGGCTACTCATCTTTCAACTTCAAACGGGCACACAATAAAGTGTGAACCAAGGGCGAGGAAGGGAGAAACCCATTTTTGGACACATTTACTATATATCAACAGTCCTCCCATCTTTATTCCTTCTTCAATCCTCCAGCCAAGTGGAGGTTTGCTTAACAAGCAGTAAATCTTTTTGCCACATATGGGTTTAGAAACAGGAAGGCTATTGGCAAAAACACATCCTAAAGAAAAACTAAAAAGGGATGGATTTAAATGCCACTTTTGCCGGCCAAATTTATTCATCTGAAGAATGTTCTAGATTGGCACAGACACTGGAATAAACACCTATTCCTAATTTAAAAGACATATATGCCAGCATTGTTCCTTGAATTAGATGCTCTAGGTACTAAAGGGTGTACAGAAGCTGTAGGATTAGAGGCACGGAAGTGGTCTCAGCAGATCCTACCTTCTAGAAGGCATTCTCTTCCCTTTTGTATGGTGTGTGTGTGGGGGGGGTTGTTTTGTTTTGTTTTTGTTTTTTTGGCCGCGCCATGCGGCTTGTGGGATCTTATTTCCCTGACCAGGAAGCAAAACCTAGGCCCTCAGCAGTCAAAGTGCTGTGTCCTAACTACTGGACCGCCAGAGAATTCCGTGTGGTGTTTTTAATAAATGTTACTCAACAAAATTCTTAAATGATTTAATTTGTATACCTTCGTACGAGTTCTCATACAAATCAGGGAAAAACTACACATCAAAAGACACTTCCATTTTTAGAACACATATTCTCTGAGGGAAGAGGAAGTGCAGAGTACAAAGAACACCGTCTACAAACCGGGAGACCAAGGTTCAAGTTCTGACACTGGCTAAAAGTGTGGACTCGTGTCATTTGATTTCCCTAGTCTGTACTCTGTAAAAGTGAACATCAGACTAGCAATAAGCAACATTTAAGATATTCTCAGCTCAGAAATTTGAAGACAGCCAGAGACAAGGCTAACGAGTAGGTCTCTTCCCTTCAAATGGACATCTTACAGATTTCACTAAGGGTTCAAGGTTTATGCAAAGGAATACACGGTAGCGTCAGAAGAGAGACTACCACCCCTGTCAAAACTGGCCCCACCTACTTCCAGATCCTTCCTCAGGCCACATCCAGATCGTACTCTGACCACATCTTTCAGTTCCTCAAACTTGCCATGCTTCTGTTGCTTTCAGGATTTTTGCATGGCCTGTTATCTTGGCCCAGAACGTGTTTTACCAATCCTCTGCGTAGCTAACTTTTACTCATCTTTCAGATGATGGCAGCCTACATGGCGTCTCTGGGGAGCATCTCCCGGGCTGCCCCAGACTAGTTCAGTTCCCCCATCATATCCTCTGAGAACCACATGGGTATCTTTCAAAGCATCTATCACAATGTAACTTGAAATCAGTTGTCTGATGTCTATTCCCTCCTACCCTTCCTGTCCCCCCCTTAGAATATAAGCTCCAAGACGCAGGGACTGTCCCCCAAACCCTAGCACAGCAGCTGGCCACACGATATCCTCAGAAATATTTGTGAGATGAACAAAGATGACTGGTTAATTGGTCAATATGGAAGATAATTAAATTTAACTTCCAGAGCTTCAAACCTTTCTTTAAGCAGGGGAAATGGAAAATACTGCAGAGTAAAATAAAACCACCAGATAAACAGTCTGAAACTGACCAGGAGAGAGAAATAATGCCAATTAAATGGAAGGTCATTTAAGAAGGTTCTGCAGAGCGGAAAAGGCTACAGTAATAATATCCAAAATGCACATAATTCAGGAATTGATCAGTTCCTCACAGGAGGGGATTTATCCTAATTCAAGATCTTATATGAAATTATAAAGTGATACTGCAGAGAAATATGAGGGGGAAAGACACCAGGAGATGTGCCTCTATTATTCAGCTATGAATTCAAGAAGTTTAATGCAACTTCAAAGAGTATCTAGCATCTTTACTTCTATGATTTCTTCTGAATCTCTCTTAAATGCATTGTTTACCATTGAAACAAAACTGCAACAGAAGTCTGTCCTACATTTTTTTTCAAAAGTGTAAATACCCAGTTTTATCATAACAGTAATTCCTGCAGATCATAAACGGCATTAAGAAAGCATAAACAGGGCTTCCCTGGTGGCGCAGTGGTTGAGAGTCCGCCTGCCGATGCAGGGGACACGGGTTCGTGCCCCGGTCCGGGAAGATCCCACATGCCGCGGAGCGGCTGGGCCCGTGAGCCACGGCCGCTGAGCCTGCGCGTCCGGAGCCTGTGCTCCGCAACGGGAGAGGCCACAGCAGTGAGAGGCCCGTGTACCACAAGAAAAAGAAAAGAAAAAAAAAAGCATAAAGAAATTTCACTGTGGCTTTAAAAACAAAAAAACACTAAAGCCAAGTCAAAAGATAAATGACAAGTGGGAAATGTTTTTGCAACTCAAAATTAGAAAAAAGGGCAATTCTCTGTAATATGGAGAGTACTGAGAAAAATGGGTAAGAGAAAGACCAACATCCCGAAAGACAAATGTGAAAGACTATGAACTAGGCATTGACAGAAAAGGAAATCCAAATGCTCTCACACACATATGAAAAGACGCTGACCCATACCCTTGAGAGAAATGCAAAGAGACTACATCAACTTGACATTTTTTATCTTACCAGACTGGCAAAATCCAAGTTTGATAAAAACGTGGTAGGAGGCCACACACACTCTCTCTCACATCCTGCACATGGAAGCGTCAATAAATCAGTACAAGCCCTGTCGAGGGCAATTTGGTAACATCTATTCAGATTACACATGCATAGGGCATCTGACCCCACAATGACATGTCTGGGAATTTACCCAGAAAGGTAGTATATCTCAGGGTGAAGGGACTCCTCTGGCATCAGCCTGCCTAGGTGTAAATTCTGGCTCTGCCACTCTCTGGGGTGTTGACTTTGGGCAAATCACCCAAGCCTCTCTAAGCCTCAGTTTCCTCATCTGTAAAACAGAGGTAATAATACTGGCTACCTCACAGACTAATGTGAGGATTGAGCCAATAGAAGGAAATGGTTTAAAAGGATAGCCAGTACGTAATATGCGCTAGGTAAGCGTTAACAAATGCAATGTATCCCCTTCTATATACTCACCCACAGACAAAATTATCCATGTTCAAGGTTACGGTAACATTGTTGGTGAGACCAGAGACTGAAAACAAATGAGATACCCAACTGTAGCACCCAGCCATACAATGGATCACTACGCAACTGTAAAAAAGAATGAGGAAGCAATCAGCGGACCGCTACCAAAAAATCTCCAAAATATAATTAAGTGGGAGAGGCACAGAACACAGAATCATTTACACCACCTTCTCTGTAAAAGGGAAGGAGAAAGCACGTCATGAGCTGCCTCTGCTATTCAGAAAATGCAATTAAAAAATAAAAGAACATTTTAGGTAATTACATGACTGACGCAATGCAGGTAGTTAGCTGATGCTGCAGTAGTTAATCATTTTGCAATGTAAGAGTCTATCAAATCAACACCTCCAACCTACACAATGTTTTATGTCACTTGCATCTCAGTAAAGCTGGGGAAAAATAACTAATGGGAAAAAAACACAAAAGAACAGTTTAAAGGGGCAGTAGTTTTTCTCTAGCCTCAGGTGAGATTAATAGGTACTCAAAAATGTATTACCTAGGAACCTTTAAAAAAAATAAAAAATAAAAAATAATGCCTGGCTCCTGTCCCCAGAATTTGAAGGACGTGACACCAGGTATCATGACTTCTGAAGTTCTCCAGGGGATTCAGATGGAGAGCAAAGTCTGGGAACCACACAGTGAAAAGTGAAAGGCTATTGCCTACAGAGGTCAAATTATTCCCACAAAGAGCAATGGCTCCAAAAGTAACCAAAGGCCCAAGCACCCAAGCCCCCAAGCCAGCGGCCCATTTTAAACACTAGCTCACACAGGCAAACGAGAGCAAAGTCAAATAATCTGGACCGTCCCTCGGAGGTCATTTCAACAGGTGAACCGCCCACCATTTCTTTTCCTAGACTCACAGAAGTCAAAGGCCTGGCCGTCCTGCCCCAACCCCCGTGAGGCTTCATTACCCACGTGGACTGGCCCCACCTGGCAGAGGTCTGGCAAGTATCTGGATAAATTCCGGTAAAAGGACACTTGCTACCTGTCACCTCACTCTCCTTCATGCGTTACCGTCAAAGCTACAGTCAGTCCCCCTTGTTTCTAAGTGTGGAAGGACCAGATCCCTTTTTTTCCTTTTCTGCTGAAGAGCTAGCCAAGTGGAAAGCATCCTGGCCTGGGAGTCGGGTCATCACCTTGCAAGCCCACTGTCCCATTTACCGGCACTCCTCCCTGAGCGTTTCACCTGAGCCCCAGATCCTTTGTTGCCCAGGTGAGGTTCCCACTACCTCCCCCACAGACTTGCTGTGAGATTTCTAGTGAAATAGGTGAGTTGAAACCATTCTGTGGATGCTGCACAAGCTGCAGATTTCACAGCTGGAGATTCTGCACAAAGATGCTCATTTTCTACCTGTCCAGAAGCCATCCGTCTGCACACACTGCCCATAGCTCCCTGTCTGCTGCTGTCGAGCCCTGCGTGGCTTCACACACAACATTGCACTAGACTTTCTAGATGCCTGCCCACCTCGCTCTGGCACGATTCCTCCAGGGTGCTCAGCAGACACTTCCCGGCTTCCAGGGAAGACTGCAAAGGAGATTTCCTCGCAGCAGAGCTGCAGACGCCACGATTCTTGCCCTACATGCACAAGGTGGTGACCTGAGACTCAGACCGCTGTGTGCCACGGGGGCTGGGAAGCCAGTCCGCATACTTTCCTGAGGACAGACAGATCTAGCATGACTGGGATTCTTCCGGGGCTCGTACCAAGAAACAGGGCAGCAGGTAAAAGGTCCCAGAGCCTTCGGTCAGCACACTGGTGAGGAAGAGATTTCCATCTGTGCCTCAGGGCACAGGGGTAAAGCATTAAAGCAGAGGGGGCACAAGGATAACACACTTAATTCCAGAAAAGCCTTTGCTGTTTACCTTTCAAACACAAATTTACTACAGTAAATACTACTATTTTTTTCAAACGTGATAATGGTATGGTGGTTATAAAATCCTTATCAGAGATGCAAACTGAACCATTTCTGGGTGAAACCACTTCAAGACTGACCATCTGTTGATCACTGGTGAAACTAAGCGGTTTGTACATTCACTCTACTTTTGTGCATGCCTGAAAATTTCCATCATAAAAAAAGTTTAAACAAAATCCTCCATCATCATAAAAACAGATTTCACAGCAGGGGAAAGTGAGAAATGGATTCTAACAGCATGATCGAGTGCCAGACGTTCGGGGCTAGGAGACAAGCCACGAAGAGTCACTAATGTGAGCAGCTCTGTCTCGTCCCAAGGCATCAGAGCCCTGGGGCGGGAAGGGTCCCAGGCACCATGTGTAACTGGCATTGGCCATAAACTGCTTTCTGGGCTGGCGAGGCACCCCAGCTGTTGTGAGAGGACATGTGCTCTGTGAAGGAGGCAGCAAGGTGCAGAGCTCCCCACTCGGCCTTCCCCGCGGGAAAACTTACTTCAGCCATAAATGAGAACACGGACACGAGAAAGCACTCTGGGAAAGGGGCTTCTGATGCAGAAGAAAGAGGGACAGAACAAGACCGCAGGTACCAATTCAGCCGTTTGGAGCCACCTGCGATGCTGCAAGCGGAGCCTGCTGTTTCCGGCTGCAGTGCTTTGGTCCCTGCAGGTCCTCCTCCCTGGAATGCCCTTCGCCATGAAAACCTACAAGTCCTCCAACATTCTGCCATCTGTGAAGCGTTCAGCGACCACCCAGGCCGACGCCACTCATTCCATTTTCATTTCTGCCCGAGCCAGTCCTGGGCGTGTCTGGCTCAAGAGGCCTGCACTGACTGCCCTTCTCCTGCTCAGCGGGGGAGGGGCAACCTCTGCAGGCTGCATCTCCCTGTTCCCTGGAATCGGAGATCTTCAAGCCGATTCAGCCAATGAAAAGCACAGGCCGGAGGCTGGAAGGGTGGAAGGAGGGAGGGTTGGGGTGTTTCTCCCCTCTCCTCTCCACCTTGGGCAGCATTCCTGTCTCAAGGCCCCCATGGTTCCAGCCCTCTCTCCCTGAGTGACCCCTGCCCTGGGCTCTGATAACACCACCTCTACCCTTTGCCCTCTGGAGGAGGAGGTATAGGAGTGCTGTCCTGCCGCTCCAAACCCCTGGCCTGTCTCACCGCACCTCCCGGTGAGTTGTATTCTCAGCGACTCTATCATTGGGATAACCAACTCCCCGGATTAAATTCTCTCCCTCCTACTCTGCAGGGTCTGTTTTCCTGTGTGAACCCTAAATGGGTTCCATCTTCCTTCAACCATGCTGTGGTCACTGCTTTCTCACCTGTCTCCTAGCAGCCTCTGAGCTCCTTCACAAAGTCTCCTTGAGCTTTGGATGCCCTGCCTTACTCCTAAAAGGACATCTCAAGCATACAGCCGGCACTTAGTAGGTGTCCAAAAACTAAACTGAGTTAAATGAACGCCAAGGACACTTGATCATCTCTAAGCGCTAGAGGCAGGCCGCAGGAAGAGAAAACTTTTGGAAACATCTTTACGGTGGAAGCAGATAGGGTAGGGGGTCCCTGGAGAAAGAGAACCAGGCATGGCTTTCTTGACATAAGGGAAGCCATTTTGGGCCTAAGCCATCCTGTGATCAAAGCCTAGCCACAGTGCTTGCCCTTGAACAGGTTTCAGTAATTAACGATCTTAAAGGAAGTGAGGGAATGCAGAAACAAAGGAAAAGCAGCCCGGAAACAAAAGCTGAGCAATAAAACAGAGTCCTAGTTCCTCCTCAAGGGATATATAATCTGATACCTATCTTTGAGTTCCGCAGGGACAAAGGTCCCCACCCAGGTGGGGGACGGAATGATAATGACCTTTTCTGACCCTCGTGACTTCAATAAACTAAAGCTTGGACTCTGTCAAACTCTGCCCCAATTCTATGCTGAAGTCTCTGCTCAAGCCACTTCACAAATATGCATGTGCCCTTAGCTAACCTTATCCCGAACCCCAGTTTTGCTGTTGGGGAGACACTGCTTTGGGGAAAGATCCCCGGTGTCCTCCTTACTTGCCACAAGTAATAAATCTTTCCTTCTCCCCCTCTTTGGCTTGGTTGTATCTTTTGACCTGAAACCCACCAAGAGGCAAACCCAGTTTTCAGGTAACAAAGGGAAAGAAGAAGGATCCTTGAGAGGAAACTGAGTCTAAGGATTCACTACCCAAGAATATAGAGCAACTGCCCAGATGACAGGACAAGGACTTAAGATTATGAATGTAAAAGACAAACTTTGCTCTACTCTGCACTCCTACAAGGAATTTCACGGAACCTCACAGCTGCAAGTGGTCACAGAAATACAACACAGTGGCGAAGAATGGGGGCTGCAGAGCCGGCCTGCCAATCCAATGACTCTGGCAAGGTAACCTCTGTGTACTTCAGCTCTCTCGATCTGTAAATCTGCACCAACTGTGCCCTGTGGTTTTGTTTCAAGAGCTCAATGAAACAGTGCATGCTGGCTTCATCAGCCATTACCTGAAACATAGCTCCGGGGTTTCAAACCTGACTGCCAGGAAGATGCAAAATGAACCAGCCTGTGAAGCTGACAGACAGAGATGATGCCCAAGGCAAACGAGAGCATCCGTGCCTTTCCTGCCCTAAGACCTCTCTTTCCAAGGGGCTTTCCAAACTCTGAAGCCAAACCACTCACCTGTGGGCCAAAAGCAGCCTGCCAGTTTGCAATCCCTGAACTCTCAACAAGCCTTCTCAGTGAACCGAGGAGAAAACCGAGGCCCCAAAAATATTTGTTATCTGTGCCTGGCCCTACAGTGAGAGGCCGAAAGGCCCTGTTCTCCCTGTGCCACTGCAGGCTCAGAAGGAAAGGAGAAACGAAAGAAGATGGCTGGTAACATGTGGCCAAATAAAGGGAGACACCTGAGACAGACAGTCAAAGACAGCTTGCAGGGAGGAAGAAATAAGGAAGCTGGTGGAGGAAGGACAGAAAAAGTGAAAGCGAACTGAGAGCAGCCTGAGGAAGAAGAGGAGGTGATGCCCTGAGAAGACCCCAGAGCGCCACACTAGGGACTTCCCTGGCGGTCCAGTGGTTAAGACTCCGCGCTTCCACTACAGGGGGCATGGGTTCCATCCCTGGTCGGGGAGCTGAGATCCTGCAAGCCACTCGGTGTAGCCAAAAAAAAAAAAAAGGAGCCACACTAAAGGAGAGGACAGTGTGGGCTAGCTTCACAGAGGAGGAGAGGAGGCAAAGGAAGGGCAAGGAAATCCACCATCACCCCATAAACACAGAAAAGGAAGACACGGAATGTGTCCTGAGGGCATCAGTTATCCCCCAAACCTGAGAGCTAAGACGGCATGAGCCCTTTTTAGAGAAGGCACAGTGGCTTAGGGGGTCAGGTAAGATGCCATGTGATCACAGAGGGAGGCAGGAGCAGAACTGAGTTGTTTGTTTGTTTGTTTCTTATTTTAAGTCTTAATGGGTTTTAGGATTGCCAGATAAAATACAGGATGCCCAGTTAAATTCGCATTTCAAATAAACAGCAAATAATTTTTTAGCACACGTGTGTTCCATGCCACAGTGGGGACATACAGACACTAAAAAACTATTCATTGTTTACCTGAAATTTAAGCACAGCTCCTCAACCTGTGTTTGTTTTTGCTGAATCTGGCACCCCTATCTGGTTTCTGAGTCTCTCTCCATTCCACCAAGTTCTCTCCAAGAACCCAGGGGTGGAAAAACAGAAAGGAGTTAATGCATAAAAGGAAAGAAGGGATGATTCACACAGACGACCTCACGGAGCATGCTAATCTAAAACATGTCAAAGCCTAAGAACAAAAAAATGTGAGTGGTGGAACCCACGGGAATTCGAGAACAAGAGAAAGAATGTACTCATGAAAATCAGCACAGCCTACTGGCTTCCGCGTGTGGGCTGGCAGGTGGATTCCAGGTGCCTTTTCACATCACCTATCAGGTACCAAGGACCCAGAGCTGCAAGGCACGGGGTCAAGGAAGAACCAAACAAATCAGGGGTTCAAGTGATCAGTGCTGTTCTCTCCCTCACTTCAAAGGCTTCGATGGGCAGGCACTCCAAGTAGCCCGGGAGCGAGGCAGGGAGAAACCAGAAGACCCTGCCAGCCTTGGCTAGAGCAGACAGATGACAGCGAAGGCGGGAAGGGCATCCCTGGGTCCCAGACGGCCTACTGCAACTCGTTTACTGACAATGCCAGCTGAGTCCCTGAATTACACCGACTGCCCATCTGTCTGTCTGTCTGTCCTCCTTGCCCCCTCTCATCACACCAAAAGCCTTCATAGCAGGAGAGTAAAACCCCAACGGTGTCCTGGTGAAAAGCACGCTCCTTCAACCTTCACGAAGTCCCCAGGCTACCATTTCTACTGCTAGAGAGAGAGCCAGAGGCAACAGAAAGAAAACCAGTCCCTTGAGGAGCCCCCAGCGAGCAAACTGCCGGCCTCCACAGACCCACTCTGGGCTCACAGGCCGGACGTGGGCACGTGGGCACTGCAAGCCTGCGAAGCTGGGCAGTTTCAGAGAGTCCTGTTTTTGCTTTCCGTTCTTCAGACCAGCCGCTAAGCAGGAGAGGCATTCGTGTCTCAGCCGTCAAAGTCCGCCCTCTAGAACCCACACCCCCATGAAACAGGGTCAAAGGTCACACGACACAGAAGCAGGATGACTGCCTGCTGCGCACAGTGCTAGAGGCAGAAAACCGGGCAAAGGCACACGCTGGGTCTCTTTTCATGAAATAACGGAAGGAGCCCGACAACTGGCCTATAAGAAAACATGGATCTTTTAGGAAACGCGTTTGCCTCCTGCTGTCCTGTTACTTTTACACGGCCACACAGGCTGGTTTCATCCTGACTCACCAAACCCTAGGAAATCGGCCGAGTTCCCAGGCATCCCCAAGTGCCAGAAAAACACAGGCCCTGAGAAGCCAGGCTGCAGAGCTCCCCAGCCTGAGGTCTCCGCAGAGCTTGGTTCTTGCTGCCTCAAACCGTCGCCTCTCAGCTTGCCAGACGCTGCTTTGCACCATCATGTTATATACAGGATTAACAAGAACAGTTTTGATCTTGAAACACATTCTGGAGAACAAGAGAAAGTGTGTATGGGGGGCGGTGTTACTAATCATCTTTAATATCATTTTCTACAAGAATAATAATTCACAAATTACCAAAACACTCTGATGTGCACTGTTTCATCTGATCCTCCTAACGACAGTGGGTGGAAGCAAGACAGGTACTAACCCTAAAGACTCTGGTTTAACCAGGTTAAGTCCACCAAGGCTCAAAGGCTCTGAGGGCTGCATAACATAACTAGCAAGGTAGCTAGAACCTCAACTAACTGGGAGACACATTCTGCAGGGCCTGTGTCCCCTCCCAGTGTCCAGTGATCAACACTAGGGAAGGGGGTGGGGCTACCCAGGGGGCAGAGCTAAATTGAAAACAATTCCACAGATACTCTCACACAGTGGGACAGTGCATAGCAGTGGCAAAGAACCACCGCTACAGGTAACACGGAGGCTGACTAATTAGTCAGTGTAGGAACCAGGATAAGAAATCAAAGAATCTACACACATACAAAATACATTCTGTATAAAGTCACTTGTCATATGAAGTTCAGAAAGAAGCAAAATTAACCTACAGTGATAGAAGTCAGAACAAGGTTACTTTTGGAGGGGTGATGAGTGGAACAGAGCACAAGGGAACTTCGGGGGGTACTGATACCAGCATGCATTTTGATCGGGGTAATGATTTACACTGGGGAATTCATTTGTAAATTCACTAAGCACTTTTCCATAAATTGGTACATTCAAAGCTTGGGTACTTTACTGTATGTTTAACTCCATTAGAGTTTAATAAGAAGTAAACCTGGGCACCCCCCAAAATAAATTCCACCAACGTTACTGAGCAGCTGCTGTGCTAAGGCTATGGAAAAATGCAAATGATGCTTCAAATGGCAGGGTTTTATGCGCCGACCAAGGTACCATCAGACTGCCCAGTTCAAATCCTGGGACACAGAGACAGCAAAACGTTGCTATGAGAATGAAGTGAGTCCCTGAAAGTAAGGTGTTCAGATATGCACCGGGCACAGAGTGAGACCATAATCCGTAGCTATTATTATCATGGAATAAGACAGATCATCTTATAGATGACAAATGACAAAGTACCTGTCTCCCAGCAGTTTAGAAGGGAAACACCAATGTCTGCACTAAGCAGCCAGAGCAGATTATGAAAAGGCAGAAACGCTCCTACTGTCCCCCACCCCCGCCCGCTTCTGCCATTAGCCCCTGGATGGGACCCAGGAAAAGAGCCCATGCCGGCCCTGCTCTGCTCCCCAGTTTCCTTTCTTTCCCCACATTCATGGAATGCTTCCTCCTGCCACCGCCCCTGCCCACACCTACATGAACTTCAATTTCTCCTTCAGGTTTTAGCTTCAGCATCACCTCCTGAGAGAGAGACAGCCCTCCTTGACTGTGGTTCCCACTCCCGGCCTCAGTCAGGGGCCCTCCCCCAGCTCCCCGAGTGCAGTCTCCTCCCAGCTGCGATCCGTGGCACAGCGCCTGGCATACAGCAGGTGATCAATACAGTGCCTGAAAAACAATCCACTCTTACTGTGCTAGTCAGACTATGTTTAAGTAGAGGTTATAACAGAAGTACAACGGGACTTGTTCCAACCTGGGATTGGGTGGGGGGAGAGGAGGTGGGGAGAGGCGCCCAGATGGCTGAGCTATCAGCAGAGGTGGCACCTACTGGGGTACATCAGACAGGGTCAGGGATGGAACAGACCAAGGCCCAATACTGGAGGGTAAGACAGCCAGAAAGGTGCTGACAAACCGCCCCTCTACCCACTGAAGGCACCCTCTTTATCATTGTTTCTTTTCCAAAGCAGAGAGTTTGCTACCCTGGATACACTCCCTGAGGCCTGGGTTGGCATCCTGGGAATTTGCTGTGCTAATGGGGCAGCCCTCACTACTCTAAACGAAGGGATACAACAGTGTGGGAACAACTAAGAGGAAAACGCCCCCAACAGGACAAAAATAAAACTGTTCATAAATTAATTTACGGGTAGCCTTGTGCTTAAACTCTGAGGCCAGACTGGGAGTTCAAATTCCAGCCCCCGCTGATAGCCTTGGGTCTTCAGGCAAGTTACATGACCTCTCTGGGCCTACATTTGCAAATTTGCAGGCTACCCATCAGTGGTGCAGATTAAATGAGAGGATATATGCCAGCCCTCCAGACAGCACCTTTGCCACAGTAAAAGCACTGGGTAAACATTAGCTGTCGTCACAGCAGCACAAAATGACTTGCAAGTAGAGCAATGCTTGGAAGGAAGAATCTCAAGCTTTTTTTTTCTTTTTCAGACTTCCTTAAATTACGGTTTATTCGAAATGCCATCAAGGAAATTAAACATGAGACATTTCATTAAAAAAAAAAAAAAAAAAAGGGCAACCATCATCTACAAGGTTTCTTTCCTTTCCCAGTCCTTTCTCTGTCCCAGAGGACAAGTTTTCACTGTGGGTTAGTCCCTCCCCAGGTTCTCCACATCTGGGTGCTCACTCTAAAGGCAAATTCAGAGCGATGGTGCAGAGCCCAGAGCTGGGGTGCCACATGTTTGCTGAATGACAGAAAAGAACCAGATGTGGGATGGCCAACAGGCAATAAAAATCAAAGTCGGAGCAAGATATCAACAGCACTTTAATTAAAATGCTTTGGGTCCTAATTCACAACTTCAACACCAAGACAAGAAAAAGCAGCTAGCTGCTTCTGTAGATCAGACTAAATTTTTCCCATAAAAAAGACACAAATTTTAGGGCTTCCCTGGTGGCGCAGTGGTTGAGAGTCCGCCTGCCGATGCAGGGGACACGGCTTCGTGCTCCCGTCTGGGAAGATTCCACGTGCCGCGGAGCGGCTGGGCCCGTGAGCCATGGCCGCTGCGCCTGCGCGTCCAGAGCCTGTGCTCCACAACGGGAGAGGCCACAACAGTGAGAGGCCCGCGTACCGCAAAAAAAAAAAAAAGGAAAAAGAAGGTTAAAAGGGTAACTTTTATGTAGTGTATATATTACCACCAAAAAAAAAGAAAAATTACCAAAAAAAAAAAAAAAAGTCACTGGCCCTCTTCTCTGGGTACTTAGGGTATTTCTCAATAATAAGCTACACACACTGAAGGTTTAAAATGATGTGAAATACTTAATATATTTTTCAAAGGACATGGCACCTTACCAGGTAGTGATTTGGACCTAAAGAAGTCCAAATCTCTGCTTTATGGCACATATACTCAAAATTGTATTCTCTGATTAACAAAGACGTTAAAATCATCTAGCCGATTTTTTTCCTCAAATTTTTGTGTTTCTATAATCAGGAGCTACTAAACGAAGCAGAGACACAATGTTTTGACTCTTAGCAAACGTCTGTTTAGATAAATTAAGGCCTGCCTAGTGAAGAACAACAACAAAAACAAACAAAAAACCCCAAACAAAAACAAAAATCTCAATAGAATAAAACTTATTATTTGAGTTGGTATATTGGGATAATTGAAAAAAAAACCCACTGCTTACATGCAAATAATTTCATGAGTTGAGAAGCTCTTCCTATAATTAAACACCAAATAATTTTTCTCTCAAGACTATTTTAGCCCTTCTAATTCAGTCTCAAAAACCTTGACGGCACAAGACTGTTCACTAAGGAAAGAAACACGTGAAGGGTTTAATGCAGGTCTTAGATTTCTAAGAACTCTCCTTGGCTCACCCATACTCCATGTTTTCATTCTTTTACTTTCCTCTTTCCTCCTATGGAAAACTTTTTTGAATTATGAGCTACGTCTGTCTAGCTGAATATGCCAACTCTGCTCCTTAGCAGCGAATGGCCTCATTTGATCCCAAGTGCCCTGAGACGCCCTGAAGGGTATTAACCAGCTCACTGGTGACACAAACCTGGCACCCACAGAGGCTGGTTTGATTTGGAACAGATGCGTGGAAGATTATCCCATCAATCAACACAGCTTTTTTAAAAAACTGGAGTTTGAAATTGTCCATAAACTAGTATCTCTAATTAACTTTAAGGTAAACACAGTTTCCCATTAAAGACTTAAGAAATTTGGTCCATCCAACAATTTCCAGGTAAGGAAAGTGGGTGGGCCCCAGAGTGTAACAGGAATAGATGAAAAAAAACACCTACATGATTTTGATCTACAGGCAGATGTAAATTATGAAATTAAAAACATCAATGCCATTTCTTTTCAATCATCAGCACATAAAGGGAAAATTAAAAACAAACAAAAAGCCTTTCGGTGCCACCTGGACAGACAAATTGAGCAACAGTTCTCCCCACCTCTGCCTTACAAAGTAAAAATAAACTCCAAGCTAATTGAACTGTGAGTGAACATGACACATTGTTTTCCTCAGATGTATTCACCGCATTAGATGAACTTCATTTTGGAAGGTGGAAGGTAAGCCAGCCCTCCCTGGAACCAGTCTGCCTGAACTACCTTTCTTGTTTCCACTTGTACGTTGGTTATTTCTGCATTTCACAACTCTCTGGGCTGCAAAGTGCTGGAGAGGGAAGGACCATTCCCTCTGCTCTGAATTCCCTACAGCACCCAGCTGGGGCCAAGCAGAATGCAAGTCAAGTGCAGTCCTGCTGGAGAAGGCCTTACATTCCTTCTGGGTATTTCAGAGTATTTGGCACACAGTAGGCAGTTCCCAAGTCCTTGGAGGTTGAATCCTATTTCAGGCTGTACTTATCACACGCCATTCCGTGCCATACCGAAGAAGTGAACATTTCCCAGCATTCAACGAGTGAGCATTAAAATGAACTTTAATCACCAAACTGCACCCCATGCATCGCATCTAGGGACTAATAACAAGTAAGGAGGTGAGTTCATTCTAAATAACCTTCAAACTATTAACCCTTTGTTTAATATTAATACTCTCCCTAAAAGAGAAGGCCTACACAGTGTGACACCTCCAGTTTACTGGTAGGAGTAAATAGGGATAAAATCCACAGCTGTGGGCTTGAGAAGCATCAAAGATAAGAAAATCTGACAGCCTTGGAGAAGTAAAATAGGAAGAGTCTGCAAGTTAACCCCACTCCAAGATCCCGACGATTAGAAATATCTTCCAGAACATTCGTTCCCCTGTCAAGAAAATTTCAACCACCACCAAGAAAGCACACCCTGAACCTGTGAACGTTTACTTCGCTAGCTTTGATGATCAATCAATCTAAAAGCAACTGCACGGTGACTGAAAACAAAATACAACACCTATCCACTGAGGGAACAAGGAAGGTGACTGCTACTCCTTGCTCAACCTGGCTGTATGAGTCTAAAAGCTCATATTAGCATTTCTAGGTGTAAATGCTGCAAGGCATAAGTTGAGAAAAAAGAAGAAAAAAAGAAAAATGAATGCAAGTACACACTGGGTGTGACACTCTATCAACACCCCAAACTCCACTCTGCAAGCCACGTGTGGAAATCCACAGAATTCAGCAAGTCTCCCCATCCTGTTTGCAGCAACTTCCTCAGTTTGGAGATTCAGGTGCCTGGTAATTGCCCTGATGCCTCCCCACCCTTGACGGCCATGCTTGTTTCCCAGAGGCCGCTGTGGGGCATTTCAACATTAAATACGGTTATAAGAAACACCTGGAGTGACCTGCCACCATCACCAAAACTGAGGTGGCAAATCTGAACACTTCCAACAAAGCCCTTGGAAAGGTGAACCCAAAGACACTTTGTCCCCTTTTAGAGGTGAAATGTATCATGAACGCCTAGGTATATGCTACAAAGTAGCCTACAACATCATCCATAGTTAGAAAGCAAAGGCTTGGGACACACACTGATTTGTAGTGTTCCACCAAAGTATAAAATATATCCACTCATCCGTCCAACGATGGTGAAGACGGCGTTTGCTGTTGTTCCGGACACAGGTAGCAGAGCAGCTCTATGAGCACAAGGTCAGGAGACAGTCTTGGTGCCCTTGCCCAGTAAAAAACAAAACAAAACAAAAACACCTCATCACCCAATGCCTCTGCGGTCAACCCAACATCCCGTTGAGTGTCTACTGCATGCCAAGCACTGAGGAACGGAAGTGAACAAGGCAAATTCTGCCCCTGAAGGAATGAACACATCTCCCATCTCCCAAAGGGGAGACCTATGTGATGGGGGCCTGGAGAAGGGGCGGTCTCATGAATGGGCACGTAACCCAGCGTGTGGCTGGTAAACAGGCAGCGCTAGCGCACGCTGGGGTCGGGGAGGAAGTATAGTCTACTTGCATTTACTAGGTGAAGGGGTAGGAAAGGACATTTAAGGGCAGGAGGTACATCTTAGAGAAGCCAGAGAAGTCTACTGAAATTCCAGGAATCAGCAGTTCAGCAGAGTGGGAGCTTTGAGAACATGAAGGGTGTGTCTGTGAAGCAAGCAGGGGCTGGAGCACACAGTGCCTGGTAAACCACAGGAAGTTTACCTGGATCCAGAGGGCAATGGAAGCCACTGGAAATCTGTGAGCCAGCAACGGCCAACTTGGATTTCTGCTTCAGACCAGTGTCTCTGGTCTTGAACAAGAGTCACCACAAACTAGATACTGGTGATTCTCTGAACTATTCCCCATCCTCAGCAAAATAAATAAAAGCACTAGAAAAGACTGTCACAACTGTCCTCTACGGTTTTGTGGGGATTTTTTTTTAATCAAATACAAAGAGATTATATGAAACATATAGAAGAAATCTAAGAATAGCCTCTTTAAGAAGACTGGATTTGTGTATGATTAGACCTAACTGTGAGGTCATACTTTTCTCAGAGTTGTGTCTAAAGTTGGGTGTTACCATAAGAATCTAAGAAAAAAAGTTTTAAAGCAGGAAAAAAAAAAAAATGACACACACTACACCTTTTTATAAGGGCAATGTTGATCTGATAGCTTCACAGAGTCTGCCAAAACAAAGTCTTAAAAAATGGAAAATAATGTATTAGGCTTCCAGAACAAATAATCCAAAATCCACAATATTAACTATACAGTGGCTTTTACTGGTTAATGAAATCATTACTCTGTTGATGTTTAAAATAGCCAGGTTTTCTAATCATGCCGTACTAACATGTTTTTCTACTATAACTTCAAAATGCCTTTGTATTTCCCTAAACTTCTATAATGAAAGACTAATTTTATAGATAGAAAAAGACAACTAAATTCTAGTGATTTAACATAGGCATTTATTTTCTAACCAAACACATGGCGAAGGCCTGAAGTGGTATAGAAAACACACCTTAGAGAACTAGAGAACTAGCCACGCCAAGTATGAGACCCTGCTTATACCCTGAGAAACTAGTCCAGAACTTACAAGCCATTCAATTACTGCCCACAATTGCATTTCCTCATCTTCTCAGAGACCGCGACCCCTGGACACATCTTACTACACTGAGTCAGATAGTCTCCGATTACACTTTAACTCACAGGACAAGCCAGATAGACTTAGCCTAACATCTAAAAGCTACTCAACAGCGTGACTGAGCATTTGTTGTTTATTTTCTCCACCCCAAAGGAGAAATTATGATCGATAATAAGCAGTCTGGTTCCACTGCTGATTTACTGGGAGAAATCAGATAATCACTCAAAACATTCCATTCCACCTCTAAGCCAAAGAAAACACACCGGGGGCAAGTGGTAACACCAGACACTTGTAGACATGGATGAAGGGCCTCGTACAGTTGGTTCTTCCCCACAGATGATGTTTACCTCTATCATACAAATGCAGAGAACACAGACCCATGAAACCAGTCCTTTACTAAATGGGTAGCTGGACCAGAGTAAACGTCTACATACCAAAAGAGACAGAAAAGACCACTGGTTAAGAACTTCTACTGGCCTTTGGACTTGGCTTAAAAAAAGAGGGCACAATAATGAGATATTACTACACACCTATTAGAATGGGCAAAATCCAAAACAGACAACATCAAATGCTAGCAAGGATGTGGAGCAACAGGAACTCTCATTCATTGCTGGTGGGAACGCAAAATGCTACAGCCACTTCAAAAAAACTGGCAGTTTCTCAACAAAATAAACACACTCTCACCATACCATCCAGTAATTGTGCTCCTTAGTATTTACCCAAATGAGCTGAAACCTCTGTCCACCCAAAAACGTGTACACAGATGTTTACTGCAGCTTTATTAATAATTGCCAAAACTTGGAAGCAACCAAGTCCTTCAGTAGGTAAATGGATAAGTAAGCTGTGGTACAGCCAAACAATGGAATATTATTCAACACTAAAAAGAAATGAGCTATCAAGCCATTAAAAAAAACATGGAGGAAACTTAAATGCGTATTACTAAGTGAAAGAAGTCAATGTGAAAAGGCTACAGACTGTATGATTCCAACTATATGACTTTCTGGAAAAGACAAAACTATGGAGACAGTAAAAAGATCAGTGGTGGCCAGGGGTTAGGGACAGATGAAATATCAGAGCACAGGGGATTTTTAGGGCACTGGATCTGCTCTATATACTATTATGGTGCTACATGTCATTTTACACTTGCCCAGACCCATAGAATGTACAACACCAAGAGTGAACCCTAATGTAAACTACAGACTTGGGGTGGTTAAGATGTTTCAATGTTGGGTCATTGATTGTAACAAATGTACCACTCAGATGGGGGATGCTGATAATGGAGGATGGGAGGAAGGGCAGGGAATATTGGGGAAATCTCTGCACCTTCTGCTTAAATTTTCTGCAAACCTAAAACTACTCTAAAAAAAGTTTTAATAAAAGCACACTGCTCTCTGCCCAGGGTGTAGCTGATTAGCAAGGTAACTTCCCGAATACGTTCAAGGAAAATGAAAGACATCCATAATCGCCTCTTGTGTTCAAAACATGAAAGTTAATATCACAATTAGAGGAACTAGTGAGAGCTATGAAGGCAAGTACTAATAGGATTCTGGTACCATCTTCCCTTCAAATAAACTCGATAGTGAAAAATCTAGCAAAGCCTTCACTTAATTGAATATCTAGACCTTGTCAAACACTTCCTGGGCAGCTACCAGCAAGGGCTATATTTCAGTTAGAGTTGTCAGGGGCTGTGCACCTTAACCTTGACACAGACTATGACAGTGTTGTTCAATGGAATCCTTACATCCACAGACCCAGTTCATGTGGTCACACACATTTCTTCTCGCAAATTACACACCCTAGAGGTCAAACCCACTAAACACAATCTTCGTCCTAGGTCAGTTAACTCTAACAAAACTCTCAAAAGCTGAAAGGAATCTCTCCTCTGCATTTGCCTTAGTAACACCTGCCAAGTACTAGGGAACTCAGGAAACCACAAGCACTTTATTTGTTTCCCTGATTATATTAATCAGAGATTAAAGAAGCATGGAGAAATTTCTGGTACGTATAGGCTGTCATCTAAAACAATTTTAAAATTTGACTCACTGAGGCCAGAGAACATTTCACAAGGCGTATTTAGTGAAATGTCAGTTTTAGTTGAGGGAAGTGCCAAGGAAGCCACCACCTCGCACACTCTTCTCGCCAAGTATTCAGAGGCCTCTGTTCTTATACACCAGGAACGAATGTGTTTGTCCATGCAAAGCCAACGTGTGGTGTACAATTTACAGACCTACTTTTTAATATGGCCAGGTGTCAAACAGATAACCCTTTCCTAGTCTCTCCACCCCCGCCATCCTCCCTCCCAAACAAAAACAGCCTGAATTGCTCACAGTACGCAAGAAGCCAGAGATTCTGTTTCGTGTAAGTGTTGCTGCTTTTGGTGGTTCACATTCTCCAAGAGACCAATGAACCCTCTCATTTACTAACGCCAACCTTAACTAAATTGCTTCCACCAGCTTCCCCCTCTTCTCAAACCCCCACTCACCGTAGACATCTCTCTCAGCCAAAAAAGCTACTCAAGAGGCTTGGAAGTGGCTGCCTCTGCAAATTCCTCCCCCTTCCTACCAAAAGGGCACTTCAAGAACTTTACAGTCTGCAGACACATGAATATGGCTCCAATGCCATTCACCAGGGCTGGATTAGAGCATGCGGAGTGTCTTTCAACAATCAATTTCTATTCAGGCTGCCCATCACACTGAAACTGGGGTGAAAACCTGCTTTCTAAGCAAATTCAGAATGCCATCCAGTTCCCAAGTGTGAGCTAGCACTGGGAGGGAGTGTACACACACTCTCCCTCCTCCACTGAAGACTTTTTCCTGGCACAGGGGCATCCTAAACTCGCCCCATTTCCTTTCCAGGGTCGTGATCTTTGATCCGTCCCCAAGTTCATGCCTTTTTCTCCATCTGAAGGTTCAGCTATTCTGCAGCAGCAATAGCAATTTATCCCCTTGGTTTCTTGACACTTTCCTCTCTCCTCCTGGCTGTGAATCTGTTTTGATCTCAACAGGGTTGTCTGTATGGGGATCCTGCAAGTTAATGATGTGGCTAGCTGGCAGGGATGGTAGGTGAGAGCACACAATGTACTTTTTCCAGTTATGTTTCGCCTCACCATAGCTAATAGTGGCCTTTCTAAAGGCCTGCTACACTAAAAGGGAGACCTACACCCCTAAACTTCCCCTCTTCGGGGGCGCCTCTGGAGGCCAGGTGGAAACAGAACAGACAGCCCATTCTCCCGTCAAGTATCTGGACTCCGAGGCAAAATATCCCAAGACACTCCACCACCAATGAAGCAAACACACGTACATCTTGCTCAGCAAGGGAGTCAGTCGATCCCCTTCACCCAGGTTTCGGCCGGTTCAGGCTTCGTAGCCTTCACTCTGTCCAGGCTGGTATAAGATGCTGCATTCTCCCGGCTGTACACCGCCGCCGCCACCCACCCCCACCCACCCAAGAAAAGGGCTTCCAACGGAGGTGGGAGCATCAGCTCCGGTACCCGCCCTTCCCTCTCGATCCTGGCCAGAAAAACTCCACTTCCCGGATTCCCGGCCACTCTCTCCCGCCCCCTCCCCGGGCGATCCAGCTATAGCGCCGTCCTGATGCCAGCGAAGTGCCCAGCCCAGCTGCGCACCCCCCGAACCCCAACGCAGGCCCCCGGAACAGGCCCCGGCTTCCTCCCTCTTCCTCTGCCTAGGGCTCCCGGGCTCTGCACGCACCCCTCAAGCAAACTAGGACTGAAAAAAGTCCCACCCCGCCTCCCCAGCCACGCCGCCGGCCTCCAGCTCCGCCCGGGAGGGGCCTCCTCCCCAGAGGCGACAAGGAAACGCGGGTGGTGGTTCCAGCAGCCTCCCCCCGCACCCCGCCAGGGGCCTGGACCCCGGGGAGGGCAGACCCACGCGGCCCCGAAGGGACACCTCCCTCTCCCCCACCCTCTGGGGCCGGCGGGTCTTGGCAGGGAGCGTGCTCTCTGCGGGTCCTCGGGAGCCTCGGGGAGCCCGGGGGCCGCCCGGGTCTGGGCGCAGCGTCTGCCGGGGGCGGGCGGAGGTCGGCGCTGCGGCGCGCCCCTGGGGGACACTCACGATGGTCACGCTGGCTTTGCGCAGGTCGCGGTTCTCCTCCTGCAGCGCCTTGCACTTGAGTTTGTAGGTCTCCAGCTCGATCTTGAGCACCTTATTCTCCTGCTGCAGCGAGGCCAGGCGGTTGGTGAGCTCCTCCAGGCGGAACGGCGAGATGACAATGCCCCCCGACTTCCCACCGCCGCCGCCTCCCCCGCCGCCACCGCCGCCGCCGGCGCCCGAAGTCGACGAGCAAGACGACTGCATGGCGGCCGAGCTGCCGCTGCTGCCCCCCGCCCCGTCCGTGTCGCTCTCGCTGGCGCTGTCCGCCATGGCCGCGGCGGGCTGGGGAGACGACGAGGAGGAGGAGCAGGGAGGCGGCGGCGGCGAAGGCTGGGCTGCGAATGAGTGGGCGCCGGGCGAGCACAGGGGAGCGCCGAGCTGGGAGCCTGGCAGCAGGGCGCAGACTCGGAGTGGCTGCGAGAGAAAGAGAGGGAGCTTCCCGCTGCCAAGGGACCTCCTCTGCCAGCGAACAGAGACCCCGCCCGGGCTCGGGCAGTATTGCACTGGGGCTCGCTCTAGCCGGGCCTGGCGCGCTCGCTAGGCCGCCCTGCAAAGCCGGCCGAAAGCTCCGAGACCCGCCCCCCGCCGCCGCCGCAGCCGCCGCCGCCGCCGCCGCCGCCGCCGCCGCCGCCGCAGCCGCCCTCCTCCTGGCGTGCGCCGGCCGGCTGGGGAAGCGCGGGCCCGGCCGGGGCGGGAAGGCCAGGCCAGCCTACGCGCCAGCCGCTCGCCGGCCACAAGTGTTCCGAGGGTGGGCCTCCCAGCCCCCTGGCCTAACCCCGAGGCCGCCCATTCTCTTCTGGGCTCAGGCCAGCTCCTGGGAGAAGGAAACCTAACGCCCCACTAGCCTCGCAGGTGCTGGGGACACGTGGAAAGGTCAGCCCGGCTCTGGCATCCAGCCCCGGCCGAGCCCGTGGCCCCATCTTCCGCCGACAGTGTGTGCTCCTGTCTCCCTCTGTCTGTTTCAGACATACACGCAACCCTTTTAGTTTGATCTCCGTGAGCTTGCCTGGGAAGCTTCGGATAGCGCTCACAGAACAGAAAGTTACCCTGCAAGGAGCCGAGTAGGGCGAGGCGACAGCAGCCACAGGTTAACCTCGTTAAGAAAAAATTTGCAGAAGAGACACGCCGCCCTCTCTACTCCTCCTCCTAATCTGGTAAACCACACTGCGCGCAATTGTTTAAACAAGGTGCAACTTTTTTCTCTCTCTGCATCTTGCAGACAATGCCAGGACCTGTAGCGCAATAGGATTAAGACAGTAACATTTATCTAATCCCAAAAGAAAAAAAGAGAAAGTGGATTAAAACATCTCTTTTAACTGCCAATTTTCCAAAGTAACTGCAGACAGAGCATTCGGCTATACTAATAGTGGTGACTAAGTGGGAATACAACATAACCATCATTCTTCTTTACGATCATTTAGCCCACTTCTAGGAAAGTTTAGTAGGTCAAAAATAAAACAGAGTAATTATGCTACTGCGGTCTAATTCAGGGTTCTAGTTTTGAAAAGCATAAGAAATTCAAAATCAAAAGTTGTATTTCCCCTCTCCCCTCCCAAACAAAGGCTTACAGGAAATTGGCCCAGCAGGTGAGATGATTCTAAACACTTTACACGGTTGACACAGAACAGCTTTCACTTATGTATAAAAATCAGAAAATGAAACTGACCAGACTAGTTTTATTATCCAAGCTTAGCCAACGGAAGAACACATGGAAACAAAAAATAGGAAAAAATAAAGTGTAAAATTTTTTCTATTGCTTTGAACTCTGGGGAAAGTTTATAAAGTGTTAGGAAGAATAAAGAAGTGGCTTTAATGATTTTTATTCCAACTCCTCCATTATCTTTAAACCTAAACTTGACTTAATGATTACACTGTTATTCAATGGCTAATGAAAATTGGTACCCGGGAGTAAACTGAAACCTCCAAGTGTTCCAAATGACATCGTCTTTTACCAAGATGGCTGCTTCTAGCAGACAGCTCCAAAATGCCAACTGCAATTAAGCCCCAAATTTCTCCTAATTATTTTTTAGTTTAGTACTAGAGGACTTCTGGACTTAGTCACTGTTGCTGTAGCAGGAACAAAAAGAAAACTAGAGAGCTGGCTTTACTCTTCAGAAGCATACAACCAATGTAAATAATTCTGTTAGAAGTGATCCAGTTTAATTTTCACTGAAACTGACTCCTCTCGCTGACTTTTCCTTTTGGGGATCTGCTACATGAGACAAGCAGCTCGTTAAATTGGAAACGGCTTCTGGAAAACTCACTTGCTGGGTGAAATGGAGGAGCAATGCTAGCAGGGAGCAGTGCCACAAGGCGAAACTCAGACTTAACAGCATTCTTTCCACTTTATCCAGCACCGTGATAGAATCTTAAGAGCCAGTCTGGCTTCCATACTTCACAAGTTTCCATTGTTCCCTATCCCACAGTATCTTAAAGCTTCCACTTTTCAAGCTTACTTAGAAACATTCCTTCCAGGCAAAGCAGGGGGCAAGCTGGCTCTCAGCTCTATCACCAACTGCCTCAGAAAGAGGACCTACTGCTACAAGTCAGCAGAGGGGTGGGGTTTAAAGTGCCTGACTTTCTTAAAGGGCCCATGGTTATGGTAACTTAAAATGGATTGGTCTTGAACAGGATCCGGAGGAAAACAGCATCCTGACCTGGTACTCACAGGCAGTAACTGTGTTTAGAAGACTTTAGGGAGAAAGCCATCTTCTAAAGCTTCCCTGCTGATACAGATGGGAATAAACTGGAGAATATTTTTTCACTGTGGTTTTTTATTGTTATTGCAAAGCAGAAGTGTGTCTAATTTTCTACTTATAAAAGTGGTTCCCCTTATAAGCAGACCATTTATCACAACACTGGTTCAGTAATAGCATTACAATGAAAACACTAGTTACAAAACCAATAATATCATTATAAAACTTCTTCCCAGCTTTCCAGGGGAAATGAATCAGAAGACTAAATGGTAGTCTGTGTTGCCTGGAGGAAGAAGAGACAAATGTAGATCGTCACTTCCATTGGAGAAATAACAAAATTTTCTTTTGTCCTAAATTCAAGCTGCAAAAATATGACAACAAAGATAAAGAATACCTAGAGTCTAATTACAAAGCACAACATCGAAATCTGTCTGAGTCCATTTGTGCGGCTGATTTACTCCATGGCCTTGGAACTTTCAATAATAAAGTTAAAATAAGGGCATAAATCATAGGCGATTTTTGTTGTTTAATTTTTAGTGGCTCTAAATAAATTGCTGTACGTATCTAATTACATTAGTGTGAGATACAAGTGATTTCATTCAAACTCTGAAAGGATTTAGTGGTTGCAGAACCCACCATTGCAGTTTTAAAAAGAATTGGAGGAAGCCAAGTATGAGATGGTTATCACAGATTATCAGAATTTGGATAGAATCGTAGAATGTGCCACTGGGGTGCTATCTTTTCTTGAAAGGTAATTGATAGTGTTTATTTAAATATATCTTGATTTAGAGGCTAAGTCTAGTCCCTAAGTCTGGTACAGAATTTCTCACCCTCAGCACTATTAACACTTGGAGCCAGAAAATTCTTTTTTTTTTTTTTTAATTGAAGTATAGTTGATTTACAATGTCATGTTACTTTCAGGTATACAGCACAGTGATTCAGTTTATATATATATATATATATATATATATATTCTTTTTCAGATTCTTTTCCCATATGGGTTATTACAAAATACTGAGTGTAGTTCCCTGTGCTATTGCTCTGCAGCAGGTCCTTGTTTGTTAACTATTTTACATATACTAATGTGTATATGTTAATCCCATCCTCCTAATTTCTCCCTCCCCACCTTCCCCTTGAGTTACCATAAATTTGTTTCCTATGTCTGTGGGTCTATTTCTGTTTTGTAAATAAGTTCATTTGTATCTTTTTTTTTTCAGATTCTACATATAAGTGATATCATATGATATTTGTCTTTTTCCATCTGGCTTACTTCACTTAGTATGATAATCTCTAGGTCCATTGGAAAATTCTTCACTGGGGGCATGGATAGAGGGGCTGTCCCGTGCATTGTAAGACGTATACCAGCATTCCCACCCTCTACCCACTAGACACCAATAGCGTGCCAACCAAGTGTCTCCAGAAGTTGCAAAATTGCCCAAGGTTGAGAACCACTGATCTAGTAGGACAATTACTTTTGCAGGGCAAAAGCAGGCCCACTTTGGAGTGGCTCTTCAGGCAACATATTGATAACATACCAGTGAGCCATTAAGAGAGGCTCCCTCTCATATCAGATTCCCAGTGTCTGGGAATTCCCTGGTGGTCCAGTGGTTAGGACTCCGTGCTCTCACTGCCGAGGGCCCAGGTTCAGTTCCTGGTTGGGGAACTAAGATCCCACAAGCTGCATGGCGCTACAGAAAAAAAACAAAACAAAACAAAACACGAACCAATTCCCAGTGTCAACTAGCCAGGAGATCCTGGACCCAAACAGTCACATCCACACTTACACTTCTTACTACTGTTTGTCTTCAATCACCCATTTCTTTTAACATGCCTTTTCAACATTTACACTTATTAACATTTAACTACCCTTGCATATGCAGTATCCAACCCAGGCAAGAGATAAAACCTACAAGATTAATTACATATCTCATCTCTACCCTCACACTTGTGTTTACTCATTATTTGTTTACAGGAATCAAAACCATTTCTACCAACAGCAGTCTAAAGAACTGTCATCAGTAAATCAAGTGAGAATCAAGATTTTCAACAAAAAATGAAATATATGACTTACATGTCTGAAAATCTGGCAGTCTGAAAAACCTAAAACATATCTTGACACAGATCATACAGAACTGCTGAGCAGGAAATGCTTTTTAAATCCTACTAAATACACAGCAGAGCTTGAAAGAAAGAAAGGGAAATCCCAGGCTCCAAAAGCAAAGAGGAAAGCTGGAAACAAACCAAATGTCCACCTACAATATAAATCCTGTTATATTCATGCAGTGAAGTAATATACAACAATAAGAATAAACAAACTACAACTCCAAGAAACAATATGAGTGAACCTCAGAAATACAATGATAAGCAAAGGAAGCCAGATTCAAAAAATGTATGCTGCGTGATTGCATTTATATAAAGTTCAAACGTAGGCAAAATTAATCTATGATGCTAGAAGTCAGAATAATGATTCTTCTGGGGAGGAAATAGTGTTTGGAAAGAATATTAGGAGATTTCTAGTAATGTTCTTTTTCTTTATCTGGGTACATGTTACATAGGTATGTTCACTTGTGAAAAGATATTGAGTTATATATTTATAATCTGTGCTTTTCTATATGTATGTTATACTTCAATAAAATGTGTGAATCAAAAAGGGAAGGGGCAGCGCACTAGAAACCAGAGCAGTAACCTGGTGGCTGAAACAGGAACAGTGGACTTGTGAGTCTTCCTAACCATGACATTTGAGTTTAATGCCCACCAGGGACAGGACTTTGAGGCCTTGAGGCCATATAAGGCAGGAAGATGTATCTAAGATACCTACAAAATACCAGACTGTCAAAGAGCTACACCATACTGAAAGGCTGGATTGGAGGGGAATGTCTTCCTACCAGCAAACAGGAAGATAACAAGAAAGATTGTTTTCCTTAAACTGGGTTCAGAGTTTAAAAGAAAATCTCTTTGGAAAAGTTACAATCTAGACCCAACCCTCATGGTGTTAAGGGCTTCACATATATACCTCATACTAGCTACCTCATCCAGAAATCCCCGAAATGATATAATATCTTAAAAGTTGGGCTGGCATGGGAACTCTTTGGGTGATGCGGTGTTCTATATCTTGACTATGGTGACGGTTCCACAAATGTATACATTTGTCAAGTCTCATCAAACATACTTTAAAAGGGTGTTTATACTCTGTGTAAAATCCAACTAAAAAAATAAACTGACAAAAAATAGTTGGCATAGGGATGGTAATATCCCTAGTGCACCTGGCAGAAACAAATACAAATTTACTCTGGAAGCAGTCTCAAAATGAAGATGGGATTACAACGGAAAATTATAAAACACACAGAGAAAGAATCCACCTTGAACAAAAATTAGCAAACAATAAACAA
The DNA here is from genome assembly GCF_963924675.1 of Phocoena phocoena. NCBI lineage: Eukaryota > Metazoa > Chordata > Mammalia > Artiodactyla > Phocoenidae > Phocoena > Phocoena phocoena. The sequence continues at coordinate 71,390,945 of NC_089234.1, read as the reverse complement.
CAGGATGTTATCACTATCCCTAGAACTTTAATTAAGACCAGTGTTGGACAGAGTTGGATTGGATAAAATTAAGTATGTTTAAAATAACTAGAGCCACAAAGGAAGGAATAGAAAGCATAAGACAGAAAAAAACACAATCAGAATTGAAGACAGAACAATCAGAATCACAAAATTATTAAATAGAACATTTAGAACTTAAAAACATAGTATGGTAAAACCCATTAACCAAAGACTAGGAACACACCTGCAGTCAAAAAAAACTAGCTTCATCTAGCTTGCTATAGCAAAGGAGAATGTACACCAGAACAGTTGTTGGAGGGCTTTATTATAGAATTTGTACTTGAACTTGGTGAACTAAGCAGGGTTTAAGAAAGCAGGTGTTGGTTTTAGATCAGATGTTGTTGAGGAGCGGAGGAAATCTGGTGATTGAATATCTTGATAATTTTTATGTAAAAAGCAGAAGTATTAAAGCATGGCTGGAGTTATAATTGTCAAAGAAGCAGTAGTCACTCACATTAGTCAAGGGTACTATGTTTAATTATTCTTATGGCTTCAGAGTGTACTTCTTTCTGTCTTGTTCCAAACACCTAGATGGAGGGGTGTTATCTGGTCATTGTTTTTACTCTATTAGCATTGTCGTTTTTCAGTTATAAACACCTGAACTTCCACCTGATCAGTTTTTTATTTTATTAAGTGATTAACTTTTAAAACCCTCAAGGAGTTAAATTATTTAGCAGATTGACATAGCTGAAGAGAGAATTAGCAAAGTAGAAAATAAATCTGAGGAAATTAGAATGCAGCATAGAGACATACAGAGTTATAAGAGCAGATAGGAGACTTAGAGGATAGAATGACGAGGTCTAGCATACATATTATAGATATTTAGGATGAAGATGCAATATTCAAAGTGATAATAGCTGAGAACTTTCCATAATTGTTAGAAAATACAAATGGTCCTATTCAGGAGGTAAAATGATAATGGCATAGGATAAATAAAAATAAAGCTATATCAAGAGAAATTCATGCATATACTAGTAAAAATTCTGGAGACCAAGTGCAAAAAAAATAAAAACGATCTTATGTAAAACCAGAGAGAAAAAAGAAAACAGGGATTACCTATAAAGGACAACTACCTAAAATTAGAGTGTCAACATATTTCTGGGTTCTTTTCTTTTCTGTTTTTTGGGCTATGCTATACAGCTTGCAGGATCTTAGTTCCCTGACCAGGGATCAAACCCAGGCCCCCACAGTGAAAGCGCCAAATCCTAACCACTGGACCACCAGGGAATTCCTGTCAACAGATTTCTTAATAGCAACAATAAAAGCCAGAAGACAGTACAATAATAACATCAAAACGCTAAGAGAAAATAACTGTACTACGATTCTATGCACAGCTATACAACTGTTTAACAATAAGACTCAATTAAAGACACTTTAAGACAAATGCAATACCACTAACAAAGTCCAGCTGAAAGGATTTCTAGGTGTTCTACTGGAAGGAACAAGATACAAGAAAGAACCATGAGCAAAGAAACCTGGAAGGAAGTGGATAAATTTAAATAAATACTATCTACATAAATATATAATAATAATAATGTTGAATAATGGGAGTTTAAAAACCAACAATAATAATAATTACTATTTTAGGGAGAACTAAAATACTAGAAAACAACAACAAATTAGTAGAGAGGAATTAGAGTTAAGGCGTTCTAAAAACTTTATGTTTAATAGGAGAGTAGAGATAATGACTCATGTTTTTGTTAAGTTGAATAATGCATGTTAAAAATTTAAAGTAAACCATTAAAGGAATAGAAATGGAATTTTTAACTTCCAAATCAATCAAGGGGAATAAGAGAGAACAGCAAATGCTGATCAATCCACTAGGAGGTTTAAAAAAATAAAAGGAGGGCTTCCCTGGTGGCGCAGTTGTTGGGAGTCTGCCTGCTTATGCAGGGGACACGGGTTCATGCCCCGGTCCAGGAAGATCCCACATGCCGCAGAGCAGCTGGGCCCATGAGCCATGGCCGCTGAGCCTGCGCATCCAGAGCCTGTGCTCCACAACAGGAGAGGCCACAGCAGTGAGAGGTCCACGTACTGCAAAATAAATAAATAAATAAATAAGTAAATAAATAAAAATAAAAGGAGTAAAGAGAACAGAGAAAATCAGAATGAGTAGAAATCACACACATGAACACAAAAATTAGAGAAATTTATGCAAACATATGAGAAAGCATGATAACTGTAATTGACCCTACCTATAAAAACGTAGCAATAATCAGATTGGGAAAAAAGAAAGAAAAATTCAGCCTTTTTTAAATAAGACATTAAAACTAAGGACTTAAAAAAATTAAAAGAATGAAAAAAGGTATATTATACAAAAACTTACCAAAACTGAAGAAGCCATATTAAAATAAGCCCCTCAAAGAAATCAAAAGCGCTATAAGCAGTATAAACTATAACAGAAAGCAGACACGTAATAACTAAAGAAACAAATAGAAAGGAAAATTTAACGAAGTGTTAATGCACCTAGTAATATAGCTTCATATACGTGTATTAAAAATTAACAGAATTATAAATATAAATTGACAAATCCACAATCATTGTATGTGATCATAGCACATATCTCTGTTGCAAGATTAAGCAAATGAAAAATTAAAAAGAATGTGGAAGATTTGAACACAATTAACAACCTTGATCAAATGTGTGTGTGTGTGTGTGTGTGTGCGTGTGTGTGTGTGTATACCTGCACCTGACATTAATAGAACAAACATTCTATTCAGGCACACAATTTACCAAAACTGACAATGAACTAGGTCTCAAAGCAAGTCTCAACACATAATATCTCATATTTATTAGGCACTTACTCTGTGCGAGGCACTGGCTAAATGCTTCAGTGCTTCACACGTATTAACTTGTTTAACCCTCACAATAACCCTACTGGAGTAGGTATTATTATTATCCCCATGTTAAAGATGAGGAAACTCAGGCTAAAAAGAAATAAAGAAAATTGCCTGAACTCATCAACTGATAAATTGGACTGCTGTTCAAACTAATGTAGTCTGCAGATATGCACTTTTTTTTTTTGTTCAGAGAGAAAATTTTAAAAGATAGGTGCAAGTACATGTTCTAATCACCCTGAATTGATAAGTTTTGGCATTTGATCATATTTCTTCTAGTATTTTCCTTTTTTCAAAAAGACATAGAACCCTTATAGTTAAGTCCCCTTTAACAACCATTAACAGTTCGATTTCCACCCTCTTCTCCATGATATATATGAATCCTCCCAGTTTTATGTGTACTTTATATATTTATAACAGCCAATGTGCCACCATTAAAAATGTTTAATATTGGTATTGGTGACCATGTATGTGCAAATGTGCACATATACATGGACATCAGTTTTAACAGTTACATGGAGAAGGTACGGCAGAGCATCCTGAGTAGAAAAAAAAAATAGCTTATCCTGTAGGAAATACATCAGAACTGTTGTCTTTTTCTTTCTAAGGAGGAGGTGTTTATCCTAAAGTAAAACAGAGACATCATAATGCTTCACTCCAAATAATTTTCCTACATAACCACAAAACAATTATTATCCCTAATAAAATTAACTGTGATTCCCTTAATATTGTATAATACTGTATCGATATCAAAATTTTCCCAGTTGTCTCCAGCATGTCATTTACCGCTGGCTTATTCAAATTAAGATTTAATCAAAGATCACACATTGCATTGCACTTGGGGCTTTTCTGTCTCTTCAGTCTCTTTTATCTTAATAAAGGCCTCCCATCACTTTTTCGTGTCATTAAAATACTGAAGATAATTGTAGAGTATCCCACTTCTAGGTTTGCCCAATTTTTTCTTTAGATATTGTTTTAACTTTTTTCTCTGCCCTTTGTATATCTTGTAAACCAGAATTTAGGTCTAAAGCTTGTTTAGATTCAGGTTAAATATTTTTAGCGTGAATACTTCATACGTGAGTCTATGTGCTTCACATCACAATACATTAGGAAGCACATAATGTCTGATTGTTGACTAAAAATGGATGGTAAGATTAATAACTGAGTTAAAGAGATGACACTCAGGTTCCACCATTGCAATGCTATGGTTTACCTTTTTTTCCCGGCAAATAGTTGGTGGGGTGGTATTTTGGCAATGGATACGTTGTCATCCTGTCTCCCATCATCACTTGACCTAATGGTTTCAACATTCATGGATGACCTAGGTTCAAAGAGTCATTTCTTTAAGGGTTCCAAAATGCTTATTGTCTAGTTCTGTCCTTTCTTCTACATCTATATTAGCTGTCATTCTTTTTTTTTTTTAATTCATTTTTGGCTGTGTTGGGTCTTCGTTGCTGCCCAGGCTTTCTCTAGTTGCGGCGAGCAGGGGCTACTCTTCATTGCGGTGCGTGTGCTGGTGGCTTCTCTTGTTGCGGCGCACAGGCTCTAGGTGCGCGGGCTTCAGTGGTTGTGGCGCACAGGCTTAGTTGCTCTGTGGTATGTGAGATCTTCCCGGACCAGGGATCGAACCCGTGTCCCCTGCATTAAGCGGGCGGATTCTTAACCAGTGTGCCACCAGGGAAGCCCAAGGGCATATACTCTTAACAGCCACGATCTCTTGCTTCTCCAAAGAATCAGTAGCAAGATTTCTGATCATAATGCAATTAAATGAGAATTATTAATAAAATATGATGAACATAATATGTATATTTAGAAATTTAAAATAGTTTCTAAATAATTGTGGGTCAGAAGTGAATTAAATGTAAAAATTAAGACATTTATAACAATGATAACTTAAAATCTACCCATCAAACATGTGGGATGTTGTTAAAGCCGCAAAATAACAGAGGAACAGATAGTAAGATTCAGCAAGGAAGAAAAGATAAGGGGCAAATACCTATAAGCAATTTTATGGCAAGAAATAAAAAATTTAGACAAAAGGTACATTTTTGTAGGAAAAAAATAGCTTGCCAAGAACAAATAGAAAACCTGAATGTAAACATTTAACAAATTGAGTCAGAAGTTTAAAATGTTCCCCCCAGAAAACTCTCCCCTGTCGTCTGAAAGGTTTATAAGAAAACGCTACCAATCAAAGAACAAATAAGCCCTGTCTTATACAAAGTGTTCCAAAAAGTAGAAAAACAAGGAAACAACCCACAACTATTTTATGAGGATTATAAACCTGATACTAAAACCAGACGAGGGTAGTACATAAAAAAAAAAGAAAGAAAGAAAGTTAAATGCTATTAGACTGCTAAGTATTCACCAAAATTGTTCGTATCTCCCAGCTTCCCTTGCAGTTAGGTGTAGGTATATGACAATGTTCCCGAAGTGGAATATAAGTGAAAGTGATATATGCCACCACCACACATGGAGACTTAAAAATTTCAAGCACAAGCTTTCATGTTTTTTTCCTTTATGACTATCTGTAATGATGACCTCCAGGTCTACCGTAAAGAACCCAAATTCAAGATGGCAGAGCCCCTGTCAGCCTCCATCCCTGAAAGACTACATATAGCAGATAAGATATTTGCATCTCATATGCAAAGGATTAGTATCAGAATATAGAAACAACTCCTATAAGTGGATAAGAAAAAGACAAACAATCCATTAAGGAAAAAAAAGGCAAAAGCTATTGATCGGACAATTCAGCAGAAGTACAAAACCAAATTGTCAATAAACAAAGGACAAAATGCTCAATCTCACTAGTAATAAGTGAAATCCGAAATAATATTACAGTAAGATACCCTTGCATAACCTTCAAATTGGCAACAAAATTTAAATCTAACAATAGCAAGCGTTGGTGAGAACATGAGGCAGTGACAACTGTCTCATTCATTGCTGACAGAAGCATAAAGAGGAGAAAAATTTGGTAATAACCAATCAAGTTGAAAATGCACATTTCTTATAATCCACCAATTCCCTTCCTTAATATACATTCTAGAAAACAATTGCATGCAAACACAAAGAGACATTAACAGAATCTTTGCAAAGAGCAAAGAGCTCTTTGTGAAAGAGCAAAACATAAGAATAAATAAATGTTCATCAGCAGGAAAGAAGATGAACGCATTCTATGCAGCAAGAAAACTAAATTCTCTAGGACAATATGTATCAACAAGGATAATTCTCCCAAACATGTTAAGGGGAAACAAAACAAGTAGCAGAGACATAGTACATATGATACGATTTACATACAATTCAAAAGTAGGCAAAACAATGACCATTTGTGAATACTTACATATGTAGTAAATATAAGTAGTAAATATACAAAAGCTATATATAATGATAAACACCAAATTCAGGATAGTGATTGCCTCTAGGAAGGCAGAGAAAATAACAGAGGGCTTCAACTGTGTCTGTAATATTTTATTTCCTTAAAAAAAAAGTATAGAAAGGATTAGATGTAAATGTAAGAAAATGGTAAGATTTGACAAGGGTAGATCCTGCGTGCCAGGCTGCTCAATATTTTTCTGTACATTTAAAATACAATTGACCATATGCTTATGAATTTGCCTACTCCCTAAAATTTATTTGTAATTCCCAGATCAATACACACATGGGGCTTTTTTGGTCACTGGAAGGCATGCACAGTGTCAAACAACTTGAGTCACTTGATACCCATATTCCCAGCTGAGACAGAAGGCAGCACTGCCTTACAAAGTCCTTTCTGTGGTCTGTTTAGTGCTTCGTGTTTTGCATTTTTGTGGTTTTTGTTGATGGTTTCACTACTTAAAATGGCCCTCAAGTGTATAAGAAAGCTGTGCCGCCTAGTGTGTTAGATTTGGTGCCTGCAGGCATGTTATGTATAGTGGTGTTGGCCATGAGTTCAGTGTTAGTGAATGAACAATTATATATTGTTCATTAAACGAGGTGTCTTTAAAAAGAAGCACACATAGGGCTTCCCTGGTGGCGCAGTGGTTGACAGTCCGCCTGCCGATGCAGGGGACACAGGTTCATGCCCCGGTCCGGGAAGATCCCACATGCTGCGGAGCGGCTGGGCCCGTGAGCCATGGCTGCTGAGCCTGCACGTCCAGAGCCTGTGCTCTGCAACGGGAGAGGCCACAACAGTGAGAGGTCCGCGTTCCGCAAAAAAAAAAAAAGAAAAAAGAAAAGAAACACAGATAGAGCAAGCTTATGTATTGATAGGTTGATGAAAAATTGTGACCAGAAATTCACAGGAACCTAACCTTGTTCTTGTGAAGCAATGACTCGTAATTCAATGTTTGCTAATTTGCTACGTCGGGGACAGGGAAATTTCCCTCCTACCTCCCTTGAGCTCTTCTGACTGATTTAATAATTCAATTGACACAAGACATATAAACAGGAAAACAAACAAACAAACAAACTGGAGAGCTCATAGAAATGGGAGTCCTGAACTGACCAAAGCAGGCTGTCTATATATCATTTTTAGATAATTATTTGTGAAGATTTAATAAAGGTCCTTGTGCTTAGGGTAGCAGACTAATGAAGAAGTAACAAAGTTTGTTTATACATCTTTCTTAGTCTTGAATTCCATAACTCCGGTAATAAGGATACTTTCTATCCTCCTGTTATAGGAAAGATACTTTCACATGGGAGATTTATTTCTTGCTTTCAGGGAGAAAGAGTGGGGTCAGAATGCTTTTCTATATCAATTTTTTTCCACCAGCTGTTTCTCAAGTAACTTTAAATCAAAATAATCAATATACTATTGGGCCGTATCTTGGGATGATCTGCTCTGAGCCCCAACAGCTGATTATTCAGCATTTACAGAGAGAGTATAGACCATAATTACCATGAATAACAAGAATCAACTGTGTTTAATTTAAAATATTACAGCATAGGGCTTCCCTGGTGGCGCAGTGGTTGCAAGTCCGCCTCCCAATGCAGGGGACGCGGGTTCGTGCCCCGGTCAGGGAGGATCCCACATGCCGCGGAGCGGCTGGGCCCGTGAGCCATGGCCGCTGAGCCTGCGCATCCGGAGCCTGTGCTCCGCAACGGGAGAGGCCACAACAGTGAGAGGCCCGCGTACAGCATAAAAAAAAAAAAAAAATATATTACAGCATATATTTCCACGAAAGGTGCAAGCTGTGGTATCTCCTTGCAATTCCACTCCTAGGCGTACACCCAAAAGGACTGAAAATATATGTTCATACAGAAATGTGGATGCAAATGTTCGTAGCAACGTTATTCACAATGGCCAAAAAGTTGAAATAACCCAAATGTCTATGAACTGATAAATGGATAAATTAATGTGATATACTCATACAATGAATATCATTCAGCCATCAGAAGGAATAAGACATGCTACAACATACATGAACCTTGAAAACTTTATGCTGAGTGAAAGAAGCCGGACATAAAAGGCACATTGTATGACTCCATTTTCATGAAATGTCCAGAATAGAGAGATCTATAGAGACAAACAGTAAATTAGTGGCTTCCAAGGACTTGGGGAAGGGAGAAATGAGGGTTGACTGCTAATGGGTATTGTTCAAGGCCACATATACAAAAAGGAAGCCTTCACAGTTCATCAGTTTTTAAAATGCATGTTCTCATATGATGAACCAGTGATCACAAAGCAGGGTCTGCTGAGCCTGAATGACCGTCTCATCCAGGTTTGTTATTCTTTTCTTTCCTTCCTTCCTCTGTCCCTCCCTTCCTTCCTTCCATTTTGAACTTTCCACTGTGGAAGTTTTACCACAGGTTCAAAATAGACTCTATAATGGACTTCCTATTCATTTAGAGAGTATAGTGGAGGGTCAGACAGATCCATCACCTACCTTCAACAATTATTACATGGCCGATTTTTTTTTAATCTACAGCCCCATTTGTTCTTGTGTTAGGTTTGGTACTCTGACAAATAACTGTGAAGACGGGATAAAATGACCAAAAGATTTACTGGGGAAAATACTTGAGGGAAAAGGGGAAGAGAGCCAGAGAAGGCTAGGAGAGCTGCCAGACTGCAGCGCAAGCAGTGGCACTGTGGAGAAGAGAAAGGAGGTGGGGTAGGAAAAGTCTTAGATTTCAGCGCAATTTTAAGAAATTTTCAGCAAAGTGAATTTTTGAGCCAAGGTGACATGTCAGATGAGTCCCCACCTCCTAGGAATGGGCCTGCCTTAGATCTCTGCTGCATTCAGTCATTGGCCAGGAATAGTTCATGAGAAGCATGGACTATGGCCTTAGTGTAAACTGGTAATGTCAGCGTGAGCCTGAGCCTGTGTGTCCGGAGCCTGTTCAGCTGGGTGCAGTTTCCTACATTAACCTAATGTTTTCACAGACAAAATTGCACATACATTCAAAGTTTGCATCATGCTCAATAACTTCTTAATAAATCAATTGCATGGAATATTGCGTGGAAAATTCTCATTTTCAATACAAGTGTTACAGTAAAACTGACAGAATGGCAAAGGGTATTTCCACGTCCCCTTCAAGTAACACTGAAAGCATACATTGAAAAAAAAGGGGAGGGCTTCCCTGGTTGGGCAGTGGTCGACAGTCCGCCTGCCGATGCAGGGGACGCGGGTTCGCGCCCCGGTCCGGGAACATCCCACATGGCGCGGAGTGGCTGGGCCCGTGAGCCATGGCCGCTGAGCCTGCGCGTCCGAAGCCTGTGCGCCGTGACGGGAGAGGCCACAGTGAGAGGCCCGCGTACCGCAAAAAAAACAACAAAAAAGAGAAAAATATGGGGAGCCTGTCAGGTCACCAACTCACTTCCACTCCAGAAAAATTATGGGCTGGAGTTCAATCTTATATCTTTGATGTGCATGTATTTATTTCTACATGTTTGTCAGAAAGAATGAGGTATACTCAAACGTGCATTTGAAACTATTTGGAGACATTTATATATCACCTGGAGACTTACCTTTAATCCTTTGATTTTTCAGGTTGTTCACCGTGAACACGTTATTTTTTCTTTTCTTTCTCTTTCCCCCAAAGTTTGTCAATTTTAAAAGAAATTTTTCTTTTAAAGATTCTCTGAATGGTTCACCACTTAGGAATATATTTCTTTTGTCCAGAAATGTACTAATTAAAAATTTTAAGGGGCTTCCTTGAATTCCCTATTCCCCAGAGGCAAAAAAAAAAAAAAAAAAAAAAAAGAAACATGATGTTGGCAATATCAGTACAGTAACAAATTTATAAGGAAAGTTTTCTTCATATTTCTGTAATTTGGGAACGAATGGGGCAGTAGAAGAAATGATATCAAATGGATATAGGAGATTCAGTCACATAGGTTTTGTTTTTATTTTACTGTGATATATTCATAATTCCAATCCCCACAACATTCCCTGGAATGACTATTTATTGGAGCCTACTCAAAAATAAATTTTATTTTTAAATTCTCCCAAGTTCTCCCTTTTTCCATGTTAAACAGTTATGGTTCCTCCAGCCATTTCTCATTTGGTACAATTTTAAGTTCTTTCACTACCATCTTTGTATTTCTTTTGGAGAAGCTTCTGTTCCTTAGTGGCCCAGAGCTCCTCAGTCTTGGAACTATTAACATTTTAAATCAGATAATTCTCTGCTGTGGGAGACTGTTCTGTGCTCCACGCGTAGTATAGCAGCATCCCTGGCCTTTAAGAACTAGATGCCAGTCATACAACCCCTCCCTCCCCTAGTTGTGACAAACAACATTGTCTACAAGTGTTCCCTGGGGACAAAATTGCCCTTGGTTGAGAACTACTGGTCTAGCCACTGAAGAAGAACAAAGAAGAAATTCCGAATGTAGCAAAGACTTTACATTTTCTATTTGAAAAACAAAAGGCCCTTGCACTTTGGGAGGAGCAGATCGCTCTCCAGAGTAAGGTAGGATTATTTGTGGTTTAGAAAGGACAGGATGAGGAGAGCAGAGAGAAGAAGCTCACCCCCCAGGAAAGTCTTAATGTTTTCCTGCCTGAAGGCATTTCAGTATAGAAATGTCTCATATGTGATCATAGGATCTGCTACCATGCTTACTCTGTTACAGATCTCCGTAAATTCTACTATATCCTGGAAAGCTTTGGGTCAGATTATATGATTTGTGAACTTAAGAAAGGGACTCAGTTCCTCATCTGGGTTGACCTAGTGCAAAATACGAATACTTTGTGCCTGGAGCCTGGAGACTGTGGAATCTACAGAACTCTCCTTTGACCTTCCTTGAGATGTGGACTCCAATCTTATCAGGTTCTTAAGAACCTGTTCAATTCCAGCTGACATCTGTGTATTATGTGCATCTTAACCATCAGAGCAGAAGAGGTCTGTAACCTCTCTTGTTTTGGACACCTATTAATACGAAACTGAAACAGGAGGGAAGGGGGCAGGGCATCACCTTTAAAAGAATGACTCAGCTGTTGAGGACACGACATAAACTGGTTAGAATCAACTAGGTCCAAGATGGTGGGAGATTCAACTTCCAGTGGACCTTGAGCCTCATTATACGCTCATTGTAATACAATAGCTAAATGACTCACCCACAGGTGCCACGACACTTCTGAGGCCAACCATAAAAGGCCAAGAAGTAGACGTGGGCAGTGGTCCAATTCCTGGAAATTCCCTCACTTTTCCTGAAATAGTTGGAATAATTCTCCCACTCATTAGCCTGTGAAATTACCCAGCCCATAAAAGCTAACCACCCTGTATTTCAGGGCCTCTTGCCTTCTGAGATGGCCCACACTCTGCCTGTAGAGTGTGTTTCTCCCATGCCACTCTCACCTTCCAAGATGACCCCATGCCCTGGGGCCACTCTCGCCTTTTGAGACGGACCACATTCTGTCTGTGGAATCTGTCTCTCTCTAAATAAATCCGGTTCTTATCTCTCGCTTTGTCTCTCACCGAATTCCTTCTGTGCTGAGACATAAAGAACCTGAACTTCAGTAGGTCTTGAGACCAGGTGTGTGATTATAATTAAAAGACAGTGGGTTCAAATCCCAGTCTGGGTTTTAGCTGGGTTCGGGTCCCAGCCTGTGGGTTCAAGTCCCGTCTTAGTTGTGCGGTTTCAAAACCAAGTGCTTCTGCCAAGTTCACGATTAACCTCTCTATCCAAAACGCTGCTCCCTTTCTGGTCCCACACCTGTTCCCCTCAGGACTGAGGAGTATCAAAGAAAGGGGGGGATTGAAACTGAGCAGCACCCTGTGCGGGCCTCCTGGCCACAAAAGCTTTACCATGTCCCCCATTTCTTTTTTTTTAAGTTAATTAATTAATTAATTTTTGGCTGCGTGGGGTCTTCGTTGCCGCACCCGGGCTTTCTCTAGCTGTGGCGAGCGGGGACTTCTCTTGCTGCGGAGCACGGGCTCTAGGCACGCGGGCCTCTGTAGCTGTGGCACGTGGGCTCAGGAGTGGCTCGTGGGCTCTAGGGCACAGGCTCAGTAGTTGTGGCACACGGGCTTACTTGCTCTGCCGCATGTGGGATCGTCCCAGACCAGGGATTGAACCTGTGTCCCCTGCATTTGGCAGGCGGATTCTTAACCACTGCACCACCAAGGAAGTTCCTCCCCCCCCCCCACCCCATTTCTTGTTTGTAGGAAAAAGGTTTCAGCCTCCTAGACTTTCACTGAGTTCCTAAGGGCAGATTCAAATAGTTACTAATTAGCAGAGTGAGGGAATGCAGAAACAGAGGAAAGGCAGTCAAGAAACAATAGTGCAGCAATGGGGCAGCATCCTGGTTCCTCAAGGGATACACATAACAATCTGATACATCTCTGAGCTCTTCTCCAGGAACTAAGGCCCCCAGACAGGTTGGAACCAGAAGACTAATGACTGAGATTCCTGGAGCACCACCTTGTTACCTCCTCACCAAGCAATCAGAGGAAGGTCACACGCCCTGCAGACCTCTCCCCACGTTTTACCTATAAAAACTCTTCCCCTAAACCTATTGAGGAGTCAGGGGTTTTTTGTTTGTTTGTTTGTTTGTTTTTTGCGGTACGCGGGCCTCTCACTGTTGTGGCCTCTCCCGTTGCGGAGCGCAGGCTCCAGACGCGCAGGCTCAGCGGCCATGGCTCACGGGCGCAGCCGCTCCGCGGCATGTTGGATCCTCCCGGCCCCGGGCACGAACCCGCATCCCCTGCATCGGCAGGCGGACTCCCACCCACTGCGCCACCAGGGAAGCCCTATCTGCACTTTTCTTCACCACAACCCCGTGTCAGTAGATTGGCTTTATTGTGCACAGGTGTGTGGACCTAGTTTGGTTTGGTGACAAATATACTCTAGTATTTTTCTCCCAGACACATTGCAGTGATGATTGCTTTATATGTGTGTGTGTGTGTGTGTGTGTGTGAGACAAGTATTATTTAGAAGCTAAGAGCATTGACTCTAGAGTTGGACTCCTTGAATTCAAATCATGGCATTGTCACTTTACCTCTACCACTATGCTATGCTGTCTTTAAACTTCAATGTCCTCTCACTCCAAATAATAATATTATTTGTCTCATGGGGCTACTTGAGAGGATTAAATGAGCTTGTGTGCATAGCACGTAGCAGAATCTGAAAAGGTGTTAGCCTTTGACAAATGTTGGCTAGAATTATTTAGTCCTAACTCACCTTTATATACGTTTTCTTTCACAGGTGCTAACTCTCATAATTCTCCCATCATGGGCTTATGCTTTTGTTGTTGTTTGGCTCTAAGTGCAGGAATTTACATTCATCTCTCATTAATCTCATCTTGATGAGAGCATGGCACTCAGAATCAGATAACTTTGGTTTCGATTTCAACTCTACTTACATCTTACCAGAATTATGAAAATTAAATCAAAACAGTATGTGGCGGGCTTCCCTGGTGGCGCAGTGGTTGAGAGTCCGCCTGCCGATGCAGGGGACACGGGTTCGTGCCCCGGTCCGGGAAGATCCCACGTACCGCGGAGCAGCTGGGCCCGTGAGCCATGGCCACTGAGCCTGCGTGTCCGGAGCCTGTGCTCCGCAGCGGGAGAGGCCACAGCAGTGAGAGGCCCGCGTACCGCAAAAAAAAAAAAAAAAAAAGAAAGAAAACAATATGTGGTAAAAGACTAAATCAGTGGTTCTTAACCAGGGGTGATTTTTGCCTCCCAGGTGGCACTTGGTGTTGCCGAAATTTGGCCTCTGTACACCTGTGCCGGATTAAATCTCGGAGACAGAGTTTTGGGTGAAGTAGGAAGAAATAGCTTTATTGCTTTGCCAGGCAAAGGGGGCCACAGGAGGCTAATGCTCTCCAAACTGTGTGTCCCACCCTGGAGGGGGCAGTGAGGAGTCTTATAGTGTTCAGGGAGAAGGGCGTGATCAGCTCGTGGACATTCTTCTGATTGGTTGGTGGTGAGGTAATTGGGAGTCAGCATCACCAACTTTCTGGTTCCAGCTGGTCTGGGGTCCACGTGCTTGTGGGCAGCAGACTGTTAACTTCTTCCAGCTGGTGGGGTTTTTAGTATCTGCAAAACAGCTCAAAAAACATAGCTCAGAATATTATCTACAGCCCTTGAGGAAAAACTAAAGGTCTTTGACTTTGTTTAATGGCTCAAGTTTTATTATTTTGTCTTGCTTGACTGTTTTCCTTTCTTTCTGCATTTTCTCACTTCTCTGATTAAATTTATTCTTTGACTAAAGTTTTTCTACAGACAAAAGGCAGTCGGAGGACATGGGTTGGGGTACTCTGGGAAGGTCTCATAGGGTCCTGCTCAGTTACATTGGCAGTGTTTGGAGACATTTTTGGTTGTCACAACTGGAGGCTCTCACTAGCATGTAGTGGGTAGAGGCCAGGGATGCTGCTACATCACTGCTACACATCTTATAGTGCGCAGGACAGATCCTCGCAACAAACAATTATCCAGTTCCAAATGTTAACAGCACTGAGGTTGAAAAGCCCTGCATTAAACTGAAAATGTCAGCTGTTATCTCTTCTAGCACCAACAAAGTCTGTTGAAATAACTTTGAACCCCGACGACCTTTCTAAAACTTTAGCTCCTCCTCCCTGCTTTAGATTATGCTTAAATTTGATCAGTACACCATCTATACCTTTATCCAAAAAAATATTTTCCTTTTTGGCTGCACTGCACAGCTTGTGGAATCTTAGTTCCCTAACCAGGGATTGAATCCCAGCTTTCAGCAGTGAGAGCTTGGAGTCCTAACAATTGGACCGCCAGGGAATTCCTGTATCCAAATTATTAATAAAAATTGATAGTGTATAAGGATGGAGTGCTCCAGTTGCGTTAATGTTGAGGCAGCATGCATGGGAGTTAAGTGCACTGATAGGAATTTGTTAGTGTTCAATTCCCATCTCTATTGGTTACTAGCGGTGTGACTGTGGAAGTTATTTAACTCATGTGTGCCTCAGCTTCCTAATTTGTAAAACAGAGAAAGAATAATAATAAACCCACAGGGTCTCAGGGAGGATTAAATGGGATTAAAGCAGGTAAAGCATCAGGTGAGGAGCCCATAGGAAGTATTCAGTGTTAACCAATCCCCATCTGCTAACTGAGTATCCTTCAGGTGCACTTGTTCAAGGAGTTATATATTCCGTGCTCTGTACCCCAGTCCACACCACATTTCATCATTTTGTCAAAATAAAATTATGATAATATTTATACGATTTGTTGACTCCTCTCATCATACACATTTTATAAAGATATTAGCTCCAATGAACGTCCTTCCTTCTTTCCTTCACGCCCTCCCTCTCCATCTCTCTCTTTTTTCTAAGACCACTGTTAGTATTGCAGAAACCTGAGCTCTGATTACCATAAATTCTCCCTTTGAAATCAGTTAAAGATTTATTTATTTGGTTGCTTTGGATCTTCGTTACTGCGCCTGGGCTTTTCTCTAGCTGTGGCGATCAGGGGCCACTCTTCCTCGCAGTGCGCGCGGTCTTCTCATTGTGGTGGTTTCTCTTGTTGCAGTGCACAGGCTCTAGGTGCGCAGGCTTCAGTAGTTGTGGCACGCGGGCTCGGTAGTTGTGGCTCTTGGGCTCTAAAGCGCAGGCTCAGTAGTTGTGGTGCACGGGCTTAGTTGCTCCGCGGCATGCGGGATCTGCCCGGAGTCGGGCTCGAACCCGTGTCCCCTGCATCGGCAGGCGGATTCTTAACCACTGCGCCACCAGGGAAGTCCCGGTGTAGATGCTTTCTAATTTGTTAGTTAAAAGTCTGTTACAAATTTAATGAGACAATGCATGTAAATCACTCATCGCCATGCTTGCCACATCCAAAGCTCTAAAAAATGTTAAGAGTCCTTTATGAAAGCAGCCAGGGAATCCAAGGCGAGGCTAAGGTGATGTAGGGGAAGGGCCCTTATCAAGGAATGGGGTTTGGATGATGTAGAAAGATGGGGCTGGCCTCGGTGCCCTGGGGCCTAAATTAGGAGGCCTAGGCAATATAAGAAAAGAGACAGAGGCCCACGCCAGAGCAAGATTACAAGAGGCGCCCTCTGGATCCCGCCGGAGGCATAGTGGTACCAGTGAGGCAGGGCAGAGAGCCGCGCAGGCGCAGAGCAAAGCGGGACGACCTCTCCCAGAAGGCACCGCAACCGAGAGGATGCCGGGAAGGAAGGCTTTGCTCCTGCAGGCTCCAGTGTCCCACAGGCGACCTGCTGCTGCTTTCTCCTGGCTACTGGGTCAGAAATGGTGAGTCAATACATGAATGAATGTGTGTACAAGTAAATAAACACTCAGGGCTTATACTCAAAGTCCAGGCACATCCCCTGAGGCCGTGCAGAGAGGGACGTGGCTGGCCTCAGGCCACTGACTCTGCCCACCTGGATGTCTGAGGTGCAGGTGGGATTTGGGGCCGGGGCAGTGGAAGCCTCCGGGCCCCGTGAAGTTTACATGCATATATATATATATATATATATTTTTTTTTTTTTTTTTTCGGTAGGCGGGCCTCTCACTGTTGCGGCCTCTCCTGTTGTGGAGCACAGGCTCCGGACGCGCAGGCTCAGCGGCCATGGCTCACGGGCCCAGCCGCTCCGCGGCATGTGGGATCCTCCCGGACCGGGGCACGAACCCGCGTCCCCTGCATCGGCAGGCGGACTCTCAACCACTGCGCCAGCAGGGAAGCCCTATATATATATATATATATTTTTTTTTTCAATTTGTATTTTATTTTTTTATTGTGGGAGAATACACATGACATAAAACTTACCTTTCTAACCACTTTAAAGCGTACATTTCAGTGTCATTAAGTATATTTACCACCAACTTTCATTTGTGAAAATCAACTTTAATAACAAAGAGCATTTCTTGAACTCTTACCGCGTTGTGGTGCAGCACTAAGAATAAAATTCAGAGTTCTTATTGTGGCCGACAGGTGAGTTGCTTTGACCTTCAGGAAGGATTGGATGCAGTCGTTCTTTAAGTAATTATATACGTTGATCACCAGTTGGTCTAAGTGCGACAGGGAGCATATCGGTCAGCCCAGGGGAAGGATGAGAGTGCCTTTTTACAAAGGACAGTTGCATCTCATCAGGTAGAAGTCGCTAGATGGAAGTTCCCATCCACATAGTTATACATGGATGAGTAGCTGAGGGGCGAACAGCGCGGACCTTTAAAACTATGACTCAGCAGCCAGTTTGTAGAAAACTCAAAGGGCTGATTATTTCATTCTTGCCATATGTTGGTAATCAGCGAAACCAGGCTGTAGGAAACTCTATAAAGACCTGAGGGAGACAGGGAACATGCTTGCCAGGGGGAATATCCTGGGGGATGGGGGTGGGGGGAGCGTGCCTTCCAGGCAGAGGAAACAAATGCAGAGGCTCCAAGACAGGAACATCCTGATGTGTTTGAGAGATAGCTAGGAGATAATGTGACAGGAGAGGGTTGAGAGGTGAGGGAGACTGAGAACCATTGAATGCCACCGAGAGGAGTTTGGATTTTATTTTGAATAAGATAGGATGGCACTGGAGGGGTTGAATGAGCGTTCCAGTGTGGGGGAGAGAAAATGGATGGTGATAAAGATGGAACAAGAATGGCCGCGCAGGGCTTCCCTGGTGGCGCAGTGATTGAGAGTCTGCCTGCCAATGCAGGGGTCGCGGGTTCGTGTCCCGGTCCGGGAAAATCCCACATGCTGCGGAGCGGCTGGGCCCGTGAGCCATGGTCGCTGAGCCTGCGTGTCCGGAGCCTGTGCTCCGCAATGGGAGAGGCCACAGCAGTGAGAGGCCCGCGTACCGCAAAAAAAAAAAAAAAAATGGTCGTGCATTAAAAACTGTTGAAGCTGAGTGATGAGTAGGTTCGGGGTTACATTATGCTGTTCTCCCTTCTTTTGCATTTGTTGAAAACTTTCCATAATGAAAAATAAAACAAACAAGAACCCTTCAGCTGCTGTTTAATAAGTAGTTGGAAGGGGGCAAATGTAGAAACAAAGGGGATCAGTTAGAAGGCTCCTATACTTGCCGAGGAGAGAACCGATGGTGGCTTTGGATGGTTACCGTGAAGGTAATGAGAAGTGGTGGGTTCTGGATATGTTATTAAGGGAGATTAGAAAGGATTGGTTAATGGATTTGGATGTGGAGTGAGAGAGAAACAAGAATCAAGGATGACTGAACAAGTGGAAAAAAGTTATCAACTGAGATGGAAAAGGATGAGGGATGCGAGGAAGATCAAAAGTTCAGTTTTAGTCTTGTAAAGTTTTAGATGCATTATTAAAGTGTAGATAAAGAGTTGGATATAAGAATCTGAGGTTCAGGGAGAGGTCAGGGCTAGAGATATGACTTTGGAACTAGCAATGTATAGACAGCATTTAAAGCCATGAGGCTGGATGAGATCACCAAATCTAATTCTCTAATATTCTGGGATTCTTCTGGAAAACAGACCTTTCTCCTACAAAGCTCACACACTCGCAGGTTGGTTCTCTGAATGTAGAAACAAATAGACTATCTGAAAAATGACTGTACTCAGAACTCTGAGTGCACATATATTAATCACTTTTGTGAGGGCTTCCAAGTGTCATTTAATAAATTGTATGGTCCTCGGCCACACTAAATGGAGTCCACTTGTTCTGGCAGCATGAAAAGAAATAATTTTACATCTTGAAGGGTACAATGGAAGATAAATTAAGTCATCCTCTTTTTCAATGTCAGTAATCTCAGTGGTTTTATTGAATATAAATTGTTTAGTTTATTAATATGCTAGTCACCCTTCTAATAATCTGTCAGTGAAAATGCCAATAATTATTTAAGCCAGAAACCATGTGTGAGGGGTAAAGGAGTAAGATTGTGGATTCTCAGGGAACACTCTTGCACTGCTGGTGGGAATGTGAATTGGTACAGCCACTATGGAGAACAGTATGGAGGTTCCTTAAAAAGCTACAAATAGAACTACCATATGACCCAGTAATCCCACTACTGGGCATATACCCTGAGAAAACCATAATTCAAAAAGAGTCATGTACCAAAATGTTCATTGCGGCTCTATTTACAATAGCCAGGAGATGGAAACAACCTAAGTGTCCATCATCGGATGAATGGATAAAGAAGATGTGGCACATATATACAATGGAATATTACTCAGCCATAAAAAGAAATGAAATTGAGCTATTTGTAATGAGGTGGATGGACCTAGAGTCTGTCATACAGAGTGAAGTAAGTCAGAAAGAGAAGGACAAATACTGTATGCTAACACATATATATGGAATTTAAGAAAAAAAAGATGTCATGAAGAACCTAGGGTTAAGACAGGAATAAAGACACAGACCTACTAGAGAATGGACTTGAGGATATGGGGAGGGGGAAGGGTAAGCTGTGACAAAGCAAAAGAGTGGCATGGACATATATACACTACCAAACGTAAAATAGATAGCTAGTGGGGAGCAGCCGCATAGCACAGGGAGATAGCTCAGTGCTTTGTGACCACCTAGAGGGGCGGGATAGGGAGGGTGGGAGAGAGGGAGACGCAAGAGGGAAGAGATATGGGAACATATGTATATGTATAACTGATTCACTTTGTTATAAAGCAGAAACTAACACACCATTGTAAAAAAATAAAAATAATTAATTAATTAAAAAAAAAAAAGATTGTGGTTTCTCAGTCCAGGCCTGCTAAGCATCGTGTTCCATGGGTATTCTAGATTATTCCCCACAAATATTTATAGTGTTTTCCAAACTGGCTGATCATTATAATCACTGGAGGTGATTTTTGGGCCCAGACCTTAGGTAGTCTGAGTCAATATGTCTGGGGTGGAGCTCAGGAATTTGTATATTTAACTAGTGCCCACGTTTGGGAAATACAGTACTTCTAAGCAAACAGTTACAAGAAGCATTTGATTTCTTCTTACTCTACAAATGTGCTTCCCATGCCCCATTTTCCTGCCTTAATATAATGTATTTTTAATATCTGCTTCCCTTTTGCAGTTGGCCGCAGGGAACCAGCCTCTGGGGTGTGTTGCAGTAGACTGTGGATGTGCTGGGTTCAAGTTGTGGGGACTCTTCTTACCCTGACCCCAAAGTCACTCTCAATCTGGTCACTTTACCTAAGGCGGGGTTTGTCTTTGAATCTGAGCCTTTTAAGTTAGTAGGCCTCCAGCAGGGTTTAGATTTAAACACTATCTTAAGGGGAAAACCAGCAAAGGAAGAACCTGCCTATGAGGTTGGGAATCCTGCCACTATGGCACTCCGAAACCAGAGAGGATATTTCAAAAAGAGGAATTGGAGGATAGACAAAATAGAGCCGTTTTGAGATTTTTACTTCTTGAAGTGGCTGGGCCAGGTGGTTTTCTCCCATTCAAGGTAACGAACCCCCTGAATTGTATTTGTGGACTTCTTGGGAGTGTGTCTGGACCTCTTCACCTCTTATTGGGAATCTTTGCTCTTAGTATTCTCCACGGTGAAGCCAGATTGAAAATTGAGAACATACACATCAAACCTGTTAAAACCCTTCAGCATCTTCCTGCTCTTTAAGGCCAAGTTCTTTTGACATCCTTCTCCCCCAAAGCCCTCCACGATGTGTCCCAGGCTCATGGCTTCAACGGCATCTCCGAACTCTCCCTCTCACCATGCTATAAGAGCCACGCTGGCCTTCTTTCTGTATTCGTTTAAGGGTTTGTTTGGTTTTTTTTCCCTACTCTTCTCTGTACTTGCAGTATCTTCCTTCAGTCTTCACTGGGCTGATTTTATCTTCACAGTTTAACCTCAGGTATAATATTGCCATCTTTTTTTCTGTATAACATTTATTACTAGCTAGTGTTTTTCTATTTATCGGTTTGTTTACTGTTTTATTGTGGGTCTTCTTTCACTACAGTGTAACCCATGGAACCAGAGATCTTATCAGATTTGAATACCAGTGAAACAGCTATGTTTAGAATAGTGCTTGGCCCAAGATGCCCACTCAGTAGATATTTGCTGAATCAGTAAATGAATAAGCAAGAGAGAAATTGGCAGGGCCGATGAGGACCAAATCCATAAAGGTGGTTGTCTCAGGGAAGGGGTTGTTGAGATTGGAGGCAGGGAGGAAAAGGCTTGCGTGTTTTACTTTATACTCTTTCCCACCGTAAAAGGAGAAAAATGACTATGGGTAATTTTAAGTTTCCCTTTTGTGTTTTTATGTTTTTTTCAAATTTTCTAAAATAAACATGTTTTACTTAGAAATCAGAAAAGTGACATAAACCATAAATAGTGATTATAGTTACTTGCCAAGATTTGCACTTTCAGGGAACCCTGGCCTCCACATTCTTGCATAAACACCATTGCTTTTGTTTTCTACAGAGGACCTAGTCATCTATTGGTGTAAAGCCATATATTTGAATATTTTCTGAAAAGGTATTCTGTCTGGGTTTTCTTGGACATCACTAAGGAAAAGCATGATTTAGATGCTCTCCATGGTAACTAATTCAGAGCCAAGGCTGATCCTTGAGGATAACAACAATGGATGTCCTAGCACTAGAAAGTTTTTTAGATGTCCCCCAGGTTGGGTAGCACCTTGTGTTTTTAGTTATCTGAGTACCAGTCTCAGGAACCTTCTTTAGCCAACACTTTACAAATGTGATCTGAACACAAACTGGGAAAGAGCCTTCTGGGTTGAAGCTGCTTCCTCTGTCTGTAAGATCCTGCCCCCACTATACAGGTCTCCTCCTGTCACAATCTTACTCATCCCTTACTGCTCAGGTAAAAAGTTATCTCCTGGATGAAGTGAAACTTGAATCCTGTATGCCCATCATTAGCCCTATTTTATTCTGCTTTATAAATAAGATCTTTACATGTCTATTCTTCTGAAATATTGATGGCAAAGACCAACACAGACAGGCAAACATTAATTAATATGATAGTTAACTTTATGTGTCAACTTGATTGGGCCACCGGGTGCCCAGGTATTTGTTTAAACATTATTTGGGTGTTTCTGTGAGGGTGTTTTTGCATGACTTTAACAGTTGAATGATAGACTGAGTAAAGCAGATCACTGTCTCTAATGTGGGTGGACCTCATTCTATCAGTTGAAGGCCCAAATAGAACTGAGTGAGAGGGAGCTCCTCCTCCCTGAGGGCTATCAAGGTAGTATATCCATTCTTTCCTGTCTTTAGACTTAAATTGAAACATCGGCTCTTCCTGGGTTTTAAGCCTGTTGGCATTTGGTTTAGAGCTATGTATGTCTTGGTCCTTCTTAGGCTTCTGGACTCCACCATCAGCTTTCCTGTCTCCAGCTATATAGGTGTGTGTGTGAGTGTGGGTGTATGTATGCATGTATATAGATATAGCTATAGATACAGATATAAATAGATATAGCTATATTCCTATTGGTTCTGCTGCGATGGAGAATCCTGACTAATATAAATAAGATCCTATTATGTGTCAGGTCCTGGGCTAGGAGTTGGGTTCCCCAGCTCTCCAGCTTAAAAGAGATGATAGACTAACTTCAATATAAGTGATCTAGTTGAGTTACATACCTACAAAATGCTGTAAGACCAGAAAAGGAGCACCTAATGGCATAAGGAGTTAAGAGGGATTCACTTAAGAGTTGACATGATCAGGGTTGTGAAAAATGACACCAGATTAGAAGACTGAAGAAATCGAACTACTGGTGTATCCAACAACATAGATGAATCTCACAGTCATAATTTTTAGTGGAATAAAAATCAGACAACAAAAGAGGGCATATGAATAAAGGTTCTGTGGACATCCTTAAAAAACAAGCTCTTTGACAATGCATTTGGGAGGAAAATATCCAATATCTCATCGTTCATTTTGGTGGTAACAGTGCTAAGGGTGTGTGACACCCCAAGAGGATCATTTGTTAATGTCCCTCTCCTCTCTATGACAAAATTATTTTCAACAATAATGAAATAATTAGTAAAAATAATTATTTTCTTGATTTGTTCTTTAGGTTAAAAACAATAAACAATTAAAAAAGAATACATTTCAGTTTTATAGATATTATTAAAATTCAGCAAAGTATTTCACAAATGAACTAAAATTCACTCTTAAAAACTTTACACTGAACAGTTCACACTATTTCATGGTTTTAAATTTTAAACAAACAAAAGCTCCACGTGGTCACATAGAATTACAGAATTGAAGTAACTTGAGTTCTGTTTGTCTTTATGGTCACTATTCTATCATTTTATTTTGAATCCACTGTTTGAAAGTAGGAATGTGTAGTACTACAGGGGTGGAGATAAGAACTATGCATGAAGTAAGCTTGAATGATTCTGAACTGAGAATTTACTCTCTGAAATGGATGCATGTAGCTGAGTCTGTGTGTAGTGAGCTAACTGTAAGAAGTGAAGTTCTTTGAATGAACTTCCACATAGAATAAATGCTTGTTACAGAGAAAGTAATAAAGATGTGCTAATTTGATCCTTAAATGTATTACTAAAATTCAACAATAATAGCAGCAGTTGTTTAGAACAGCAGTGCTCAGACTTTTTAGTCTCAGGACTTCATTGCACTCTTAGAAATTTTTGAGCTCTTTGCTTTTGTTTATGTGAGTTATATCTATTGATATTTACCTTATTAGAAATTAAAACAGAAAAAATAATTATCTTAAAATTACATAATCAATTCACTGAATATTAACATACATAATAAACATTTATAAAAGTAATTAATTTTCCAAAACAAAGGAAAATTTAATGATGAGAGTGACATCATTTTACATTTATGAAGCTGGAGTCTCATAGATGCTTCTGAATCCAATCTGTTGCAATATGTTAAAGTATATGAAAAGAATTAAAGTATATGAAAAGTATGAAAAGAATATGAAAAAGTTAAAGTATATGAAAAGAATCTGGCCTTACACAAATATGTAGTTAGAAAAGAGAGCATTTTAATACGCTTTTAAAATAGTGTAGGTATTCTTCTTTGATACTGTACCAAAACTTGACAAAGGAAGTAGTTTCTTACAGGTTAGTTATGTGTTCTGAAACCACATAAATGAACTTTTCATACTCTGTTATGTTAAAACCTGTTGGTCTTCCTTACATTCTGAATAAATCTTTTTACTCATGCTTGACTTTGTAGTATTATGCGTTGGTGATTTGGAAAATATTACTTCCCAGGGTTAATGCAACTTTTCTAAATGTTCACACATTAAGGTTTTTTTTTTTTTGACACATTTAGTTTTATAATAGCAAAAACATTATATTTGTTAATATCACCACTGATCTTATCAGAAGAGTCTGTAAATGCACAGAAGCTTTCAAGCTCACAGTGTTTCCAACATTCAGTTTTGGTTTGAAAGCTCAAATTTTAGGTAGCAAATATTTAAATTGTTTTCCCTGAAATGCCGGCTCACTTTGTTCGTTTTCAAGAAAATGCCTGCTGAATAACCAGGTCAGAATAACTATAGTCTTTCAGTTGTTTTTTCAAGTCAGAATGGTGTTTTCATTAAAAAGGTGGATAGATCAGCTCACAATTCAAATAATCACTAAAGTGCTTTCCCTTGAGATAGCAGAAATGCTTTATTTTCCATTTCATTACACAAAAAATATGGGTGCTCAAGGGTTGAGATTTAGTAAAATGTTTACTGTTTTATTAGGGATATTTTTCAGTAAGGCTAGGTTTCTGTTATTGTTGTTAATTGTGTGTAGTGGTGAAGAATACAGTGTGTACCGGTACAGTCTGTGCCACTGCCCTGACTCATGCTCCCGGGTGAGCAGTTTTACTCACTATTGTTTCTGGACCATCAGGGCACATACTTAACAAAGTGAGAAAGCAAATAATGTTTTATATTATTATGACAATATGTTTACCCCATAGACTCTCTGAAAAGATCTTAGGTTACTCCAGGTCTTTGGATCATACTTTAAGTTCAGAACTTACACCCACAAAAGATGTTTTCTCTAGATGAGTATTTTATTATGACATTGTTTGGAATTTCCAGTGCATGGTAATAATGTGTAGACCGACTTTTAGTCAGTTTAATTATTGCTTTTACATTCTCCACAGACAATATGCCATTTTATTGTCTGTAGCCAGGGCAGACTTTTCCACTGCCCTGCCCATGGTATACCACTGGATGTTTTTTATATATACACACATATATGTTTTGTATACGTCCATATGGTAGGTATATGTATATGTATTTTTTTTAAAGAATTGAGTTCTTTATTAGATGTATTTATTGCAGATATTTTTTCCCAGTCAGTGTTTTGTCTTTTCCTTCCCTTAATGGTATCTTATTTTTAAAAAATGGTGTCTTTTGATGAACAGAAATTAAAATTTTCAATTTTAGAATGGCTGTAGATTTACAGAAAAGTTGTACAGCTAGTACAGAGAGTCCCTGTATATCTCTCACACAGGTTCCCCTAACACTAACATCTCACATTGCCATGGTGCGTTTGTCACAACTGGCAAACCAACATTGATACGTTACAATTAACTAAACTCCAGAATCATTCAAATTTCAATCATTTTTCCACTAATGTCTTTTATTCTGTTTCAGAATTCCATTCAGGATACCCAACTGCATTTAGTCATCCTGTCTCCTGGTACCCTCTGTTCTGTGACAATTTCTTAATCTTTCTGTGTTTTGGATGACTGACAGTTTTGAGGAATACTAATCAGATATTTTGCAGACTGTCCTTCAATTTCAGATTGTCTGATGTTTTTCTCATAGATTGGAGTTATTGGTTTGATGAGGAAGGTCACAAAGGTGAAGTGCCCTTCTCATCACATCATACCAGGGCTATATGATATCAGCATGATTTATCAATGGTGATGTTAACCTTGATCACTGGGCGAGGTAGTATTGCCAGGTTAAAATTACTCAATGGTGTATTTATACTTTTGTAGTATGGTCAGTTCTTGCTTTGTACATTTCTTGCTTTACATATTTCATGTCATGC
The DNA here is from genome assembly GCF_963924675.1 of Phocoena phocoena. Classification (NCBI taxonomy): domain Eukaryota; kingdom Metazoa; phylum Chordata; class Mammalia; order Artiodactyla; family Phocoenidae; genus Phocoena; species Phocoena phocoena. The sequence continues at coordinate 71,364,774 of NC_089234.1, read as the reverse complement.
ATACAGTATTGAGATTATTGTATCTTCCTAATTAATTGAACCTTTTGTCATTACAGAGTAACTATTTCTAGCGATCTTTAAAAAATTTATATGTTTGCTATTAATGTAGGGTACTCTGGTTTTTATTAGGGTTAGTTTATTTCCCCATAGTACATCTTTTCATTGTTTGTTTTTCGTCTTTTTTAGTTTTTTTTTAATTGAGCTATAATTGACATATAACATTATGTTAGTTTCAGGTGTACAGCATAATGATAGGATATTTTTATATGTTGCAAAACGAGCACCACAATAAATCTAGTTAATATCCATTAACATACATGGTTACAGTTTTTTTTCTTGTGATGAGAACTTTTAAGATCTACTCTCTTAGCAACTTTCAAATATACAGTACAGTGTTATTAACTATACCCACCATGCTGTTAAATATACAGCAGGACTTACATACATCCCTATGACTTACTTATTTTATAACTGGAAGTTTGTACCTTTTGACCCCCTTCACCCATTTTGCCCCCCTCCCTAACCACCACCTCTGGCAGCCACCAGTCAGTTTTCTGTATCTATATGTATAAGCTTGGTGGGTTTTAAAATTTTTTTATTTTTTAAAATTTAGATTCCACATATAAGTGAGATGATACAGTATTTGCCTTTCTCTGTCTGACTTATTTCACTTAGCATAATGCCCTCAAGGTCCATCCATGTTGTCACAAATGGCAAGATTTTCTTTATCCGTTCTTCCATTGATGTATCCCTGGGTTGTTTCCGTATCTTGGCTATTGTAAATAATGCTGCAGTGAACATGAGAGTGCAGATATCTTTTCTAGTTAGTGTTTTCATTTTCTTTGAATAAATACCGAGAGGCTGGATCATGTGAATCCATATCCTGGTCATTTTTAATTTTCTGAGGAACCTCCATACTGTTTCCCGTAGTGGCTGCACCAGTTTACATTCCCACCAACAGTGCACAAATGTTCCCTTTTCTCTATATCCTTGCCACAATTGTTATTTCTTTTTTCTACAGAAATTCTTTAATTTTAGTGTTCTAATTTAAGTCTTTTATAATTTGTGCTTTTTATGCTTATTCCAAGATTACATTCCTGGCATAAATTCCACTTGGTCATAATATATTATCCTTTTTACATAAAGGAGAAAACCCATATAATCATCTCATCAGAGGCAGAAAAATATTTTTGATAAAATTTAACAATTCTTCATAAACTCTCAGTAATCCAGTGATAGAATGAAGCTCCAAGGTTATGCTAATCTTATAAAATGAGTTGGAGAATATTCCTCTAGTCTCTGGGAGAGTTTATTTTTGTTTGTTTTTTTGTAAGATTGGTTTTATTTTTTTCCTTAAAAGTGTTCTGAAGAATTTACCACAAGCTGTTTTGAAGTTTTCTTTCTGGGAAGGTTTTTTCGTAAGAATGTATGTCATTGATATTTAATTTCATTCAGATTTTCTATTTCTTCTTTTTTAAAGATGTTTATTTATTTATTTTATTTAAGTATAGTTGAATTACAATGTTGTGCCCATCTCTGCTGTACAGGAAAGTGACTCAGTGATACACATATAGACATTCCTTTTTTCATATGCTTTTCCATTATGGTTTGTCACAGGATATTGAATACAGTTTACATCTGCTAACCCCAAACTCCCAGTTCATCCCTCTCTCACCCCACTCCCCCTTGGCAACCACAAGTCTGTTCCCTATGTTTGTGAGTCTGTTTCTGTTTTGTAGATAGGTTCATTTGTGCCATATTTCAGATTGCACATATAGAGATATCATATGGTATTTGTCTTTCTCTTGTCTTTCCTTTTCTGACTTATTTCACATAATATGATATCTCTAGTTGCATCTATGTTGCCGCAAATGGCATTATTTCGTTCTTTTTTATGACTGAGTAGTATTCCGTTGTATATATGTATCACATCTTCTTTATCCATTCACCTGTCGATGGACATTTAGGTTGTCTCCATGTTTTGGCTATTGTGAATAGTGCTACTATGAACGTAGGGTGCACGTATCTTTTTGAATTACAGTTTTGTCCGGGTACACACCCGGATTGCTGGATCATATGGCAATTCTATTTTTAGTTTTCTGAGGTACCTCCATACTGTTTTCCATAGTGGCTGCACCAATTTACATTCCCACCAGCAGTGTAGCAGGGTTCCCTTTTCTCCACACCCTCTCCAGCATTTATTTACAGACTTTTTAATGATGGCCATTCTGACTGGTGTGAGGTGGTACCTCATTGTAGTTTTGATTTGCATTTCTCTAATAATTACTTATATTGAGCATCTTTTCATGTGCCTACTGGCCATCTATATGTCTTCTTTGGAGAAATGTCTATTAAGGTCTTCTGCCCATTTTTCCATTGGCTTGTTTGTTATTTGTTGTTGAATTGCATGAGGTGTTTGTATATTTTGGAGATTAAGCCCTTGTCTGTAGCATCATTTGCAAATATTTTCTCCCATTCTGTAGGTTTTTTCATTTTTTTATGGTTTCCTTTGCTGTGCAAATGCTTGTAAGTTTGATTAGGTCCCATTTGTTTATTTTTGTTTTTACTTTTATATTGCCTTGGGAGACTGACCTGAGAAAACATTGGTACAATTTATGTCAGAAAATGTTTTCCCTATGCTTTCTTCTAGGAGTTTTATGGTGTCATATCTTAAGATTAAGTGTTTAAGCCATTTTGAGTTTATTTTTTTACATGGTGTGAGGGTGTGTTCTAACTTTATTGATTTACATGCAGCTGTCCAATTTTCCCAGCACCACTTGCTGAAGAGACTGTCCCTTTCCCATTTTATATTCTTACCTCCTATAAGAAGAAGGTAATTGACTGTAGGTGTGTGAGTTTATTTCTGGGCTCTCTATTCTGTTCCATTGATCTGTATGTCTGTTTTTGTACCAATACCACACTGTTTTGTTTTGTTTTGTTTTTTACATCTTTATTGGAGCACAATTGCTTCACAATGGTGTGTTAGTTTCCGCTTTATAACAAAGTGAATCAGTTATACATATACACATGTTCCCATATCTCTTCCCTCTTGCATCTCCCTCCCTCCCACCCACCCTCTCCCACCTTCCTAGGTGGTCACAAAGCACCGAGTTCATCTCCCTGTGCTATGCGGCTGCTTCCCACTAGCTATCTATTTTATGTTTGGTAGTGTATATATGTCCATGCCACTCTCTCACTTTGTCACAGCTTACCCTTCCCCCTCCCCATATCCTCAAGTCCATTCTCTAGTAGGTCTGTGTCTTTATTCCTGTCTTAACCCTAGGTTCTTCATGACATTTTTTCCCTTAAATTCCATATATATGTGTTAGCATATGGTATTTGTCCTCCTCTTTCTGACTTACTTCACTCTGTATGACAGACTCTAGGTCCATCCACCTCACTACAAATAACTCAATTTCGTTTCTTTTTATGGCTGAGTAATATTCCATTGTATGAACGTGCCACATCTTCTTTATCCATTCACCCGATGATGGACACTTAGGTTGTTTCCATCTCCTGGCTATTGTAAACAGAGCTGCAGTGAACATTTTGGTACATGACTCTTTTTGAATTATGGTTTTCTCAGGGTATATGCCCAGTAGTGGGATTGCTGGGTCATACGGTAGTTCTATTTGTAGTTTTTAAAGGAACCTCCATACTGTTCTCCACAGTGGCTGTACTAATTCACATTCCCACCAGCAGTACAAGAGTGTTCCCTTTTCTCCACACCCTCTCCAGCATTTATTGTTTCTAGAGTTTTTGATGATGGCCATTCTGATCGGTGTGAGATGATATCTCATTGTAGTTTTGATTTGCATTTCTCTAATGATTAATGATGTTGAGCATTCTTTCATGTGTTTGTTGACACTCTGTATATCTTCTTTGGAGAAATGTCTGTTTAGGTTTTCTGCCCATTATTGGATTGGGTTATTTGTTTTCTTGTTATTGAGCTGCATGAGCTGCTTGTAAATTTTGGAGATTAATCCTTTGTCAGTTGCTTCATTTGCAAATATTTTCTCCCATTCTGAAGGTTGTCTTTTGGTCTTGTTTATGGTTTCCTTTGCTGTGCAAAAGCTATGAAGTTTCATTAGGTCCCATTTGTTTATTTTCGTTTTTATTTCCATATCTCTAGGAGGTGGGTCAAAAAGGATCTTGCTGTGATTTATGTCATAGAGTGTTCTGCCTAAGTTTTCCTCTAAGAGTTTGATAGTTTCCGGCCTTACATTTAGGTCTTTAATCCATTTTGATCTTATTTTTGTGTATGGTGTTAGGGAGTGTTCTAATCTCATACTTTTACATGTACCTGTCCAGTTTTCCCAGCACCACTTATTGAAGAGGCTGTCCTTTCTCCACTGTACATTCCTGCCTCCTTTATCAAAGATAAGGTGACCATATGTGTGTGGGTTTATCTCTGGGCTTTCTATCCTGTTCCATTGATCTATATTTCTGTTTTTGTGCCAGTACCATACTGTCTTGATTACTGTAGCTTTGTAGTATAGTCTGAAGTCAGGGAGCCTGATTCCTCCAGCTCAGTTTTTCGTTCTCAAGATTGCTTTGGCTATTTGGGGTCTTTTGTGCTTCCATACGAATTGTGAAATTTTTTGTTCTAGTTCTGTGAAAAATGCCAGTGGTAGTTTGATAGGGATTGCATTGAATCTGTAGATTGCTTTGGGTAGTAGAGTCATTTTCACAATGTTGATTCTTCCAATTCAGGAACATGGTATATCTCTCCATCTGTTTGTATCATCTTTAATCTCTTTCATCAGTGTCTTATAATTTTCTGCGTACAGGTCTTTTGTCTCCTTAAGTAGGTTTATTCCTAGATATTTTATTCTTTTTGTTGCAGTGGTAAATGGGAGTATTTTCTTGATTTCACTTTCAGATTTTTCATCATTAGCGTATAGGAATGCCAGAGATTTCTGTGCATTAATTTTGTATCCTGCTACTTTACCAGATTCATTGATTAGCTCTAGTAGTTTTCTGCTGGCATCTTTAGGATTCTCTATGTATAGTATCATGCCATCTGCAATCAGTGACAGCTTTACTTCTCCTTTTCCGATTTGGTTTCCTTTTATTTCCTTTTCTTCTCTGATTGCTGTGGCTAAAACTTCCAAAACTATGTTGAATAAGAGTGGTGAGAGTGGGCAACCTTGTCTTGTTCCTGATCTTAGTGGAAATGCTTTCAGTTTTTCACCATTGAGGACGATGTTGGCTGTGGGTTTGTCATATATGGCCTTTATTATATTGAGGAAAGTTCCCCCATGCCTACTTTCTGGAGGGTTTTTATCATAAATGGGTGTTGAATTTTGTCAAAAGCTTTCTCTGCATCTATTGAGATGACCATATGGTTTTTCTCCTTCAATTTGTTAATATGGTGTATCACATTGATTGATTTGCATATATTGAAGAATCCTTGCATTTCTGGAATAAACCCCACTAGATCATGGTGTATGATCCTTTTAATGTGCTGTTGGATTCTGTTTGCTAGTATTTTGTTGAGGATTTTTGCATCTATGTTCATCAGTGATATTGGCCTGTAGTTTTCTTTTTTTTTTTTTAATTTTTTTTTTTCTGTTTTTTAATTAATTATTTTTTGGCTGCACTGGGTCTTCGTTGCTGGGCACGGGCTTTCTCTAGTTGCAGTGAGCAGGGGCTACTCTTTTTTTTTTTTTTTTTTTTTTTTTTTTGTGGTACGCGGGCCTCTCACTGCTGTGGCCTCTCCCGTTGTGGAGGACAGGCTCCGGATGCGCAGGCTCAGCGGCCATGGCTCACGGGCCCAGCCGCTCCGCGGCATGCGGGATCCCCCCGGACCGGGGCACGAACCTGCGTCCCCTGCATCGGCAGGCGGACCCTCAACCACTGCGCCACCAGGGAAGCCCAGCAGGGGCTACTCTTCACTGCGGTGCCCGGGCCTCTCATCGTGGCGGCTTCTCTTGTTGTGGAGCACAGGCTCCAGGTGCGCGGGCTTTAGTAGTTGTGGCACGTGGGCTCAGTAGTTGTGGTTCACGGGCTCCAGAGCGCAGGCTCGGTAGTTGTGGCACACGGCCTTCGTTGCTCCGCAGCATGTGGGATCCTCCCGGACCAGGGCTTGAACCCGCGTCCCCTGACTCGGCAGGCGGATTCTCAACCACTGCACCACCAGGGAAGTCCAGCCTGTAGTTTTCTTTCTTTGTGACATCCTTGTCTGGTTTTGGTATTAGGGTGATGGTGGCCTCGTAGAATGAGTTTGGGAGTGTTCCTCCCTCTGCTATATTTTGGAAGAGTTTGAGAAGGATAGGTATTAGCTCTTCTCTAAATGTTTGATAGAATTTGCCAGTGAAGCCATCTGGTCCTGGGCTTTTGTTTGTTGGAAGATTTTTGATCACAGTTTCAATTTCAGTGCTTGTGATTGGTCTGTTTATATTTTCTATTTCTTCCTGATTCAGTCTTGGCAGGTTGTGCATTTCTAAGAATTTGTCCATTTCTTCCAGGTTGTCCATTTTATTGGCAAAGAGTTGCTTGTAGTAATCTCTCATGATCTTTTGTATTTCTGCAGTGTCAGTTGTTACTTCTCCTTTTTCATTTCTAATTCTATTGATTTGAGTCTTCTCCCTTTTTTTCTTGATGAGTCTGGCTAACGGTTTATCAATTTTGTTTATCTTCTCAAACAACCAGCTTTTAGTTTTGTTGATCTTTGCTATCGTTTCCTTTATTTCTTTTTCATTTATTTCTGACCTGATCTTTATGATTTCTTTCCTTCTGCTAACTTTGGGGGTTTTTTGTTCTTCTTTCTCTAATTGCTTTAGGTGTAAGTTTAGGTTGTTTATTTGACATGTTTCCTGTTTCTTAAGGTAGGATTGTATTGCTATAAACTTCCCTCTTAGAACTGCTTTTGCTGCATCCCATAGGTTTTGGGTCGTCGTGTCTCCATTGTCATTTGTTTCTAGGTATTTTTTGATTTCCTCTTTGATTTCTTCAGTGATCACTTCATTATTAAGTAGTGTATTGTTTAGCCTCCATGTGTTTGTATTTTTTACAGATCTTTTCCTGTAATTGATATCTAGTCTCATAGCGTTGTGGTCGGAAAAGATACTTGATACAATTTCTGTTTTCTTAAATTTACCAAGGCTTGATTTGTGACCCAAGATATGATCTATCCTGGAGAATGTTTCATGAGCACTTGAGAAAAATGTGTATTTTGTTGTTTTTGGATGGAATGTCCTATAAATATCAATTAAATCCATCTTGTTTAATGTATCATTTAAAGCTTGTGTTTCGTTATTTATTTTCATTTTGGATGATCTGTCCATTGGTGAAAGTGGGGTGTTAAAGTCCCCTACTATGAATGTGTTACTGTCCATTTCCCCTTTTATGGCTGTTAGTATTTGCCTTATGTATTGAGGTGCTCCTATGTTGGGTGCATAAATATTTACAATTGTTATATCTTCTTCTTGGATCGATCCCTTGATCATTATGTAGTGTCCTTCTTTGTCGCTTCTAGTAGTTTTTATTTTAAAGTCTATTTTGTCTGATATGAGAATTGCTAGTCCAGCTTTCTTTTGGTTTCCATTTGCATGGAATATCCTTTTCCATCCTCTCGCTTTCAGTCTGTATGTGTCTCTAGGCCTGAAGTTGGTCTCTTGTAGACAGCATATATATGGGTCTTGTTTTTGTATCATTCAGCCAGTCTGTGTCTTTTGGTGGGAGCATTTAATCCATTTACATTTAAGGTAATTATCAATATGTATGTTCCCATTCCCATTTTCTTAATTGTTTTCGGTTTGTTATTGTAGGTCTTTTCCTTCTCTTGTGTTTCTGGCCTAGAGAAGATCCTTTAGCATTTGTTGTAAAGCTGGTTTGGTGGTGCTGCACTCTCTCAGCTTTTGCTTGTCTGTAAAGGTTTTAATTTTTCCATCAAATATGATTGAGATCCTTGCTGGGTAGAGTAATCCTGGTTGTAGGTTTTTCTCCTTCATCACTTTAAATATGTCCTGCCAGTCCCTTCTGGTTTGCAGAATTTCTGCTGAAAGATCAGCTATTAACCTTATGGGGATTCCCTTGTGTGTTATTTGTTGTTTTTCCCTTGCTGTTTTTAATATGTTTTCTTTGTATTTAATTTTTGACAGTTTAATTAATATGTGTCTTGGCGTGTTTCTCCTTGGATTTATCCTGTATGGGACTCTCTGCGCTTCCTGGACTTGGTTAACTATTTCCTTTTCCATATTAGGGAAGTTTTCAACTATAATCTCTTCAAATATTTTTTCAGTTCCTTTCTTTTTCTCTTCTTCTTCTGGAACCCCTATAATTTGAATGTTGGTGTGTTTAATGTTGTCCCAGAGGCTCTGAGACTGTCCACAGTTCTTTTCATTCTTTTTTCTGCTCTGCAGTAGTTATTTCCACTATTTTATCTTCCAGGTCACTTATCCGTTCTTCTGCCTCAGTTATTCTGCTATTGATCCCTTCTAGAGTATTTTTAATTTCATTTATTGTGTTTTTCATCATTGCTTGTTTCATCTTTAGTTATTCTAGGTCCTTGTTAAATGTGTCTTGCATTTTGTCTATTCTATTTCCAAGATTTTGGATCATCTTTGCTATCATTATTCTAAATTCTTTTTCAGGTAGACTGCCTATTTCCTCTTCATTTGTTAGGTCTGGTGGGTTTTTATCTTGCTCCTTCATCTGCTGTGTGTTTTTCTGTCTTCACATTTTGCTTATCTTACTGTGTTTGGGGTCTCCTTTTTGCAGGCTGCATGTTTGTAGTTCCCGTTGTTTTTGGTGTCTCTCCCCAGTGGCTAAAGTTGGTTCAGTGGGTTGTGTAGGCTTCCTGGTGGAGTGGATTAGTGCCTGTGTTCTGGTGGATGAGGCTGGATCTTGTCTTTCTGGTGGGCAGGTCCACATCTGGTGGTGTGTTTTGGGGTGTCTGTGGACTTATTATGATTTTAGGCAGCCTCTCTGCTAATGGGTGGGGTTGTGTTCCTGTCTTGCTAGTTGTTTGGCATAGGGTGTCCAGCACTGTAGCTTTCTGTTCGTTGAATGAAGCTGGGTGTTGGTGTTGAGATGGAGATCTCTGGGAGATTTTCGCCATTTGATATTACGTGGAGCTGGGAGGTCTCTTGTGGACCAGTGTCCTGAAGTTGGCTCTCCCACCTCAGAGGCACAGCACTGACTCCTGGCTGCAGCGCCAAGAGCCTTTCATCCACAGGGCTCAGAATAAAAGAGATAAAAAGTAGAAAGAAAGAAAGAAAGAAAGAAAGAGGATAAAATAAAGTAAGATAAAATAAAATAAAGTTATTAAAATAAAAATAAGAAAAAAAAATTTAAGTAAAAAATGAAACGGACAGATAGAACCCTAGGACAAATGGTGAAAGCAAAGCTATACAGACAAAATCTCACACAGAAGCATACACATACACACTCAAAAAAGAGGAAAAGCGGAAAAAATCATAAATCTTGCTCTCAAAGTCCACCTCCTCAATTTGGGATGATTCATTGTCTATTCAGGTATTCCACAGATGCAGGGTACATCAGGTTGATTGTGGAGATTTAGTCCGCTGCTCCTGAGGCTGCTGGGAGAGATTTCCCTTTCTCTTCTTTGTTTGCACAGCTCCCGGGGCTCAGCTTTGGATTTGGCCCGCCTCTGCATGTAGGTCGCCTCAGGGCATCTGTTCTTTGCTCACATGGGACGGGGTTAAAGGAGACGCTGATTCGGGGGCTCTGGCTCACTCAGGCCGGGGGGAGGGAGGGGCACGATGCGAGCCGAGTCTGCGGTGGCAGAGGTCGGCGTGATGTTGCACCAGCCTGAGGTGCGCCGTGCGTTCTCCCGGAGAAGGTGTCCCTGGATCCCGGGACGCTGGCAGTGGCGGGCTGCACAGGCTCCCCGGAAGGGAGGTGTGGAGAGTCAGTGACCTGTGCTCGCACACAGGCTTCTTGGTGGCAGCAGCAGCAGCCTTAGCGTCTCAGGCCCGTCTCTGGGTTCCGTGCTGTTAGCCGCGGCTCGCGCCCGTCTCTGGAGCTCCTTTAAGCAGCGCTCTTAATCCCCTCTCCTCGCGCACCAGGAAACAAAGAGGCAAAAAAAAGTCTCTTGCCTCTTCGGCAGGTCCAGACTTTCTCCCGGACTCCCTCCCGGCTAGCCGTTGTGCACTAACCCCCTGCAGGCTGTGTTCACGCCGCCAACCCCAGTGTTCTCCCTGCGCTCCGACCGAAGCCCGAGCCTCAGCTTGCAGCCCTGCCCGCCCCGGCGGGTGAGGAGACAAGCCTCTCGGGCTGGTGAGTGCCGGTCTGCGTGGATCCTCTGTGCGGGAATCTCTCCGCTTTGCCCTCTGCACCCCTGTTGCTGTGCTCTCCTTCCCGGCTCCGAAGCTTCCCCGCCTCCACCACCCGCAGTCTCCGCCTGCGAAGGGGGTCCTAGTGTGTGGAAACCTTTCCTCCTTCATAGCTCCCTCCCACTGGTGCAGGTCCCGTCCCTATTTTTTTGTCTCTGTTTACTCTTTTTTCTTTTACCCTACACAGGTACGTGGGGAGTTTCTTGCCTTTTGGGAGGTCTGAGGTCTTCTGCCAGTGTTCAGTATGTGTTCTGTAGGAGTTGTTCCACGTGTAGGTGTATTTCTGATGTATCTCAGAGCGGCTGCGCTACCGTGGGCCTACTCCATGGAGACTGCGACTGTGCTGGCTCCTCCATCACCTTGTTTTGATTACTGTAGCTTTGTAGTATTGTCTGAAGTCTGGGAGAGTTATGCCTCCTGCTTTGTTTCTTTTCCTTTGGATTGCTTTGGCAATTCTGGATTGTTTATGGTTCCATATAAATTTTTGGATTATTTTTTCTAGTTTTTTGAAAAATTTCATGTGTATTTTGATAAGGATCACATTAAATCTGTAGATTGCTTTGGTTAGTATGGGCATTTTAACAGGATTAATTCTTCCACTCCAAGAGCATGGGATATCTTTCCATTTCTTTGAATCCTCTTTAGTATCCTCTTTAATTAATATTACGTGTTATAGTTCTCAAAATATAAGTCTTTCACCTCCTTGGTCAGGTTTATTCATAGGTATTTTATTTTTGGGGGGTGCTATTTTATTTTTATTTATTTAAGAAGAATATTGTTATTTTAAAAATATTTATTTGGGTGCGTTGGGTCTTAGTTGTGGCACGTGGGATCTTCACTGCTGTGTGCAGGATCTTCATTGCCACGTGCAGGATCTTTAGTTGCGGCGTGTGGGATATTTTAGTTGCAGCATGTGAACTCTTAATTGTGGCATGTGGGATCTAGTTCCCTGACTGGGGATCGAACCTGGGCCACCTCTGTTGGGAGTGTGGAGTCTTAGCCACTGGACCACCAGGGAAGTCCCTGGGATGCTATTTTGAAAGGTGTTATTTCTTTACATTCCCTTTCTGATATTCATTGTTAGTGTAAAGAAATGCAACAGATTTTTGAATGTTAATCTCGTATCCTGCTACTTTGCTGAATTAATTTATTAGATCTAGTAGTTTTTGTGTGGAGTCCTTAGGGTTTTCTATATATAGTGTCACGTCATCTGCATGTAGTAACAATTTTATGTATTAGAGTTGGTAAGTTGTCTTTTTCAAGGAATTTGTCCATTTCATCTGTATTTTTCACAACTTTATTGAGATTATAATTAACATGCCATAAAATGCTCCCATTTAAAGCATGTAGTTTTTTTCTAAAGTATATTCTCAAAGTTGTGCAGCTATTACCACAGTCTAATTTTAGAACATTTCCATTACTCCAAAGAGAAATTTCATGCCTATTTGCAAGCACTCCCATATCCATCCCCAGGCCTCTGTAACCACTAATTTACTTTCTGCCTCCAAAGATTTGACTTTTCAAAATATTTCATATAAATGGAATTAAATAATGTGTGGTGTTTTATGTATGACTTCTTTCACTTAGTGTAATGTTTTTTTTTTCGCGGTATGCAGGACTCTCACTGTTGTGGCCTCTCCCGTTGCGGAGCACAGGCTCCGGACGCGCAGGCTTAGCAGCCATGGCTCACGGGCCCAGCTGCTCCATGGCATGTGGGATCTTCCCGGACCGGGGCACGAACCTGTGTCCCCTGCATCGGCAGGCGGACTCTCAACCACTGAGCCACCAGGGAAGCCTCTAGTGTAATGTTTTTAAGGTTCATCTATATTGTAGCATGTATCAGTACTTTGCTCCTTTGTTTTCCTTTTGTGTTTTTTTTTCCTTTTTTTGCGGGCCTTTTTTTTCCTTTTAAAAATGCATTTTTATTGTAAAGTATAACTTACGTACAGAAAAGTGCACATATTTTAAGCACAATAAAAGTTTAAGTGAACATTTCTATGAAACTACTATACACATCAAGAAATAAGTTATTACAAGGTATTGAATATAGTTCCTTGGTTCCTTGTGCTATACAGTTGGTCCCTGTTGTTTATTTTATATATAGTAATGTCAGTATAGTAATCCCAAATTTCTAATTTATCAACAGTGTAATTTTTTTTTTTTTTTTTGCGGTATGCGGGCCTCTCACTGTTGTGGTCTCTCCTGTTGTGGAGCATAGGTTCCGGATGTGCAGGCTCAGTGGCCACGGCTCATGGGCCCAGCCGCTCTGCGGCATGTGGGATCTTCCTGGACTGGGGCATGAACCCGTGTCACCTGCATCGGCAGGCGGACTCTCAACCACTGCACCACCAGGGAAGCCCAGTGTATTTTTTTTTGATTGCTGTCTTTTATTTTTTTTAATAAATTTATTTATTTTTGGCTGCATTGGGTCTTCATCGCTGTATGCAGGCTTTCTCTAGTTGTGGCGAGAGGGGGCTGCTCTTTATTGTGGTGCACGGGCTTCTCATTGTGGTGGCTTCTCTTGTTGCAGAGCATGGACTCTAGGTGCTCAGGCTTCAGTAGTTGTGACACGCAGGCTCAGTAGTTGTGGCTCACGGGCTCTAGAGTGCAGGCTCAGTAGTTGTGGCACACGGGCTTAGTTGCTCCATATCGTGTGGGATCTTCCTGGACCAGCGCTCGAACCTGTGTCCCCTGCATTGGCAGCTGGATTCTTAACCACTGCGCCACCAGGGAAGTCCCAACAGTGTATTTTTTAAAAGATTTTATTTTTTAGAGAAGTTTTAGGTTCACAACATAACCGAGAGGAAGATAGAGTTTTCCCATATACGTCTCCCCCATATACCTGTCACCCCCATACATGCCTAGCCTCCCCCCATTATCAACATTACTCACCAGAATGGTACATTGTTACCAAGGATGGACCTACATTGACACATAATCACCCATAGCCCATAGTTTACCTTACAGGTTCACTTTTGGTGCTGTACATTCTATGGGTTTGGACAAAGGTATACTGACATATATCCATCATTATAATATCATGCAGAGAATTTTCACTGCTCTAAAAATCTACTTTTTGCTTATTACTGCTGAATGGTGTTTTATTGTGTAGATATATACTACGTTTTGTTTATCCATTCGCCAGCTGATAGACATTTGGATTGTTTTCACTTTTTGGCTATTATGAATAATGCTGCTGTGAGCAAATTTAAGTACAAGTCTTTGTATGGAACATTCATTTCTCTTGTGTTGATACCTAGGAATGGAATTGCTGAGTCATATAGAAACTCTACGTTTAACGTTTTGTGAATCTGTTTTCAAAAGTGGCTTGTACCATTTTACATTGCTGCTAGCAATATATGATGGCTCTAATTTATCAAGAATTTTGCCCGCACTTGTTATTATTATTTTTTAAGTTTTAGCCATCCTAGCATTTGTGAAGTGGTATCCCATTGCAGTTTTGATTTGTGTTTCCTTAATCACTAATGATGTTGAGCATCTTTTTGTGTTTATTAACTATTTGCATGTTCTTCTTTGGAGAAATGGCTGTTGAAATCTGTTCCCTATTTTCTTTTTCTCATTTCTCAAAGTGAATTTATTAGATCTCTTGGTTGCATATGACAGAAACCACCTCTACCTATCTTAAATAAAAGAACAGAATTTATTTTGAGGATGGTGTGGGGGAGAGATATTCATCGTATCCAAGGGCAGCAATACAGTGAAGCACAGCAAAGACTGGACACAAACACTGGGTACTGTAGAACACCCAGGAAATCCCCTATCCTCTGTTAATATCTCCTTCTCAGTGGCTTCATTCTTACTGCTCATCAAGATCTGGTCTTCCATTTTCAGGCCACATGGCAGGACACAGTTATTGCTAATTATTCTTAGGTTCCCTCTCTTCACTTTAAAAAAGCAATCAGATATTTCTTAGTCATATTCTAATTTCCTATGGAAAACATTCTGCTTGTCACAACTTGGGTTATATACCCACCTCGAGACCAAATATTGTGGCCAAAGGAGTGGTAACCCATACGATAACCATATGGATCCAGGACAGATGTTGGCAACTATGGCCCTCTAGCACACAGACCATTGAGCAAAGAATGTTTTTTGCATTTGTAAAGAACTGAAAAAAAAAGAGCAAAAAAAAGAAGAATATGTGATAGGGACGTATATGGCCAGAAAAGTCTAAAATATTTATTCTCTGACCCTTTACAGAAGAAGGTTGCTTATCCCAATCTAGGGGGAGGGGAGCAGTTCCTGCAAAAGAAGGCTGAGATGAACTGGTGTGGCATTGTAAAAGAAATCTGCAGACCACCAACTCTACAGGATATTAACAAATGACCTCATACACAATATGCTTGGGGAGCTGGATGGAAAATGTAAAAGGACTTCTGTATTGAAGGATTTCTCACAGTATTTGATATGCTAGAAAACACTGGGAATCTTCAAGAATCTTTAAGAGGAAGATATAGTATGTTCTGTTTCTCAAACTTATTTGACCACAGAACCGTATTTCCTCCTACCTCCAAGGAAGTACCATTTCGTGGAACACACTTTGGGAAGACTTTTATATGTGAGCTCTCACATATAACTAATATGGGCTTTATTTCCAGTCTTCCTTGAAATTGAATTCAGCAATGACTATGTGCCAGGCTTGTGGTGCTATGTGTAATAGAGGCCCACAATGAATAAAACAAATCTCTGTCTTCAGGGAGTTTTAAATCTGGTGAGGGAGACCAATTTAAAAAAACAACAGGCTGTTATAAGGGTATGACCAATGATGTAAAGGGTAACATATCGAATCGAGAAACACAGAGAAGGAACACCTCGTCAGCTTTGTGGGGTAGGAGTGGGAACATCAAGGAAGGCTTTCATGAAGACATGATGCCTGAACCTTAAAGGTCAACCAGTAGAAGTTAGGTGAAAAGCGAGAACAAAAGATGAACTTTTGCATAGAAGCAGATAGAGGAGTGGCATTGTGGATCATTCTGAGTGTAACTGAAGTAGGACTCAGTGATTGATTGGATATAGGAGATGAGAGAGGAGAAGGGACAGAAGATAACTCTCGAGATTATGAGTTGGACAATTTGATGGGGCCCCATAATTAATCAATTTGGGATCTATACGTTTTTTTATCCCACAGGATATCCTACTGGAGGTGTCCTGCAAGGTTGGACATACGAGGCTCAAAAGAGTGATCTGGGCTGGAGATACAGATGAAAGGAGTCATTATCATACAGAAGGTAGTTGAAACTGTTTGCCTACTTTTAAATTCGATTGTTTGTCTTCTTAATATTGAGTTATAAGATTTCTTTATGTGTTCTGGATACAAGCCCCTTATCAGATATAGTTTTGCAAATATTTTCTCCCAGTCTGTGAATTCTATTTCACTTTCTTTAATGGTGTTGTTTGAAGCCCCAAACCAGATTTCTGTGGTTTTTATGAGTCTGGCTAATGCTATTTATATTATCTACTGTATGATTCTGTGTAATTTTGAAATTTAGGGAGGTTAAGTTCCTTTAATGGGCCCATGGCAAAATGCTTGCTACTGGCTCCTGGATTCCTGGTAAGGGCTCTTATTTTTGCTCCTCTGCTCTATGTTTTGTGGACAGAACCGGTGGGAAGTAATTTTATATTAGGAAGAGTTTTATAGTCCATCTTAGCTTTTCGTTGGAATAGGAACAACTTTAAAGTCATAGCTGTTTATATGCAGATTATGCCCAGATTTATACATCCAGTATTTACTGTTCATCAAAATCAGCTGGGGATTCTCACAAGCCCTAATGTCAAGACTGCAGCCAAAACCAATTTAATCAGAACAACGGGGAAGGAGAGGGGGTAACCCAGGCATCAGTGGCTTTGAAAGCTATCCAGATGAGTTCAGTATTTAGTTAAAGTTGAGAACCATGGTGGTTAGAGTCTCCTGCTGGACTTCACTTCATTTATTCATCAATTCAATGAATATTACTTGAAAGCTGGCTGTGTTCTAGGCACACTGGCAGTCAGGGGCTGGGTATTTAGTGATCAGTAAGAAAAATAAGTTCTGTTCAAAATCTAGCTGAGAAAGGCAGATGCTAAACAAAACATTATGTAAGTAAGTATTTAATTGCAGTTGTGAGCTCAGTGCCTAGTAGATATCTCCATGCAGATTTCCTCAAGTTCATTGTTTCAAAAACTGAACTCTTAATCACTCCCACCAAATCATTTCATCCTTCTATAATTTCTAAGTTGGTTAATGGCCATTTCAGTCATCTAAGCCTTGTTGTTTGCCTTACTCCTTTATGTTTCTCATCTAATCAGTAACTAGGCATCCTGTTTCTGCCCACACATCATGTCCTGTCACTGCTCTTTCCTCTCAGTCCCCATTGTTGTTGTCTCAGGGCAGGTCCTCGTCATCTCTTGCCTAGATTACTGCAGTTATCTGTGACTGGTAACTCTCGTTCTGGACTGGTTCCCTTCTAATCCAGTCTCCATAATACTGTCGGAATGATTGTTCAAGAGTGCAAGTATTTAATGGTCCCTCAAGACTCATTAGATAAAATCCAAGCTCTTTACGTGGCCCTCCAGGATCTGCCAATTTTTCTAGTTTTATGTCCCAACATGAAACTCACTCTCCTCCAATGGGAAGTATTTTGATTATCTGTTGCTACATAACAAATCATCTCAAAACTTAGTGGCATAAAACAACCACCATTTATGACCTAAGAACCCCAGAACATCATTTCTGTTGCATTTTATTGATTAGACAAGTCACGAAGGCCAGTCCATGGGAGAGGAATTAGACCCCACCTCTCACTAGGATGAGTAGGAAAGAATGTGTGTGTGTCTCTAATTTACCACACCAAGTAGACCACATCTGTTGAACCATAGGTCTAGTTTTTGTCTAGTATTGATACTATCCCATTTGCATCTTCTGCAGATCCTTGGCTTGGCAGCTTTAGGCTCTGCTAGACTTAACTCCGGTGTCACAAAGCCTAGCTTGAGTAGGAGGGCAACTGCATGCTGTTTTTTTTCTGTGACTTAGCATTTACTGAATGCCCTAAAAAAGAATAAACCAAGCTGTGGCTGATGGGCTAGCAACCATCCAGGTGGAGTCGATCATTCTCTCTTTTGTGCTGTGACTGTGTATTTATGCAGTTATTTGTGCATATGATTGCTCCGCTACTAAATTGACCTCATATCCTCTGATTTCATCTAAATTCTCTCAGTTGCAGGTGGCTAAAATCCGTGTAAGAGAAAACGAAAAGTGTGCGTGGGAGGAGGGCAAGATTTATCGCCTCAAGATCATGTGATTTAAAAAAAAATTTTTTTAATTAATTATTTATTTATCTTGGCCTCACCGGGTCTTAGTTGCGGCACGTGGGATCTTTAGTTGCAGCATGCATGCTGGCTCTAGTTCCCTGACGAGACATCAAACCTGGACCCTCTGCACTGGGAGTGCAGAGTCTTACCCACTGGACCACCAGGGAAATCCCAAGATCATGTGATTTTAAAAGAGCAGGGGCAGTACTGATATTTGACAAGACCGGCAGCAAACAATGCCCAGTGGTCTCCGTCTTACCCTTCTTCCACTCCCTCTCCCTCCTCCTCCCCTTTCCTCCCTCCCTTTGCTTCAATCTTTGTGCTGGCTTCCTTCACTCCCACTGCAGACATTGTTCCTCCACAAGATGGATAATTTGGTCATGATGGTACTAGGCGTCCAGAAAGATGTCCCCAGAGGCAAATGGCAGTCTTTCCTATTCGTCCCAGATAAAAATTCCTGAGAGGATGGCCTCTGACTGAGACCAGGGGCATGGAGCCCTGTGGTTGGCCAACCCTGCTGTTCTGGGGAAGGGTTTGTCTGTTATCAGAAAGGTGGTGGGGAATTGTCCCAGGTCAAAAACCATAGGCTACACTGTGTTTGTCTGTTTCCCCATACCTCTCCTGAGTTACTGGCACATAACAGGGATTTCCTGAATGTTTATTGAAGGAAATGAATGAATGATGAATCTTTGCCGTGAAATGTCTCCCTCTCCACGCAGAAGTCCTGACCCTATGACGCTCAAACATTTCTCACTGACTACAGAAGTCAGGGATTTTGCTGTTTGACTACTTCATGGCCACTCTTTGTGAGTCTACCTTAAAGGTACTGAAACATGAAAACATGATTCAGATGCTAAATCCCTATGCTTTTTGGTTTCATCTTCAGTCTGGGTTAGGCCTAGAAAGGTTTAGTAAGTATGGGTGTCCTCGTGAAAGATCTTGCAGGAAGTCAGAGAGCTTCAAGGTGAGTTAGTGCTGAAATGCAGATTCGAGTCTCAGCAGCTCCTCATTACCGGCAGCCTGGGCTTGCCTTGAAAACTCTGTTAGTTTTTATGGACTTTAACCCTTAACGCAGGCAGTGGTTAATCCACAATTCCTCCCATAGGCTGGTCAGTGGGCAAAATGCTTTGTGAAGAATTTTCCTGAGATCTTTCATTCACATTCAGTGTGTTCAGAGAGATGAGAGAATTTCAAAGACCCTCCATCATTTCATTCTCACCAGCGGTTATTTCTTTTGTCACCGGTAAGAAGAAACAGTCAGAATCTTATGGAGAAAGAGAAAGAAAGGCTAAATGATTTTTGCAGCTCTCATACCTTCCCAGAGTAATTCTAAGCCCATCAGCCAGGGCTTAGTTTGTTCCCTTTTTAGATTTGTTCAGACATAGAAAAAACATGTAATACTCTCCTATTCAAAGAAACACTGTACCACTGTCACTGCCATTGGGCTGTCACCCCAAGGGATCATTCAGGACACTAGATAGTGATAAATAAACCAAGTTCCTGCATTTAGTGGCCTTTTTTTTCCTGATGGAGGACATAATCAAACTTAAAAACAAATACTTGGAAACAAATAGTTTCAGTTTATGGTAAATGTTATAAATGTTTCTTACAATGTGTTAAATGTGACAGGATTTAGGATAGATTTTAGGGATGCTGGCTAAAGAAGCCTCTCTGCAGAGGTGAGATTTGAGCAGAAACCTGAATGAGAAGAAGGAGTTGATTATTTAAGGATCCATGGGAGAAGGATCAGCAAATGCCAGAGAGAGTGAACCTGATGTATTTGAGGCACTCGCTGGATTTGACTTGTGGCTGGAGTGTATTGAACTAGGGAGAGAAGGCAGGCAGGGCCCAGGCCATGAGGGACCTTGTGGGCCAGGCAGGGAATTTGTATTTTATTTAATTGCAGTGGAAGATTTCAAGCAGATAAATTGTGTGATTTGACTAGTGTTATTTATCTGTGCTGTCCAATATGGTAGCCCCTAGTGTCATACGGCTCCTCAAGTTTAAATTAATTAAAATTAACTAAAATTTAATTCCTCAGTTGCACCAGACAAATTTCAAACAGCTACATGTGGCTAATGGCAGCCATATTGGACAGTGTACATATGCAGTGTTTCCAGGACTGCAGAAAGTTCTGTTGGACAGTATTACTATAGACAGTGGAGGCAGAGAGACCAGTTCTAGTTCAAGTGAGAGACAAGGGGCTGTCGCAGTAGAGACGGTGAGAAGTGTTTGCACTTAGGGTAGAGTTTGAAGGCAAGGGCAAACAGGACTTGCTGATGAATTGTTCATGAGGGAATGAAGGAAAGAGATGCATTAGTTATGTTTGCAGTTCTACTTCAGGGAGGTAGAAGGATTAGAAGTGTTTACATGCAGAAGAAATAGATCTCTGTTGGCTCAATGGGATAGAACTCATCCTTTACCTGTAAAAGAGCAAGAAACTTTAAAAATAACTGAGATACATTCATGACCAGAAAAATGCCTGCAGGAGTTGGTGGGGGAACTGGTAGATTTGGGAACTTGTAAACACCTGTGATCGACAGGTCAGTGGAGGTCTATCACTAAAAGGTGGTGGGAATCATTCTGAGAAAATTTTGGTCACTGCTGAATCAGGCACATGGATACCCCGCCAGTCTCATTTCTGATGTCACAGAGAAGGTCATCTTTTTCAAGTCTCCTCCAAGGAAACTATTTTCTTTGTCATGAAAAAAAATTACTTTTTCTCAAGTTGACATGTTCAGCTTGAATCTGCAGGTACTGAAGGTTATCAACAGGAAAGACTTGGGCACTGGGAGGCTGATTGTGCACTTTGGTGGGAAGTTGGTAATTTGAAAACTTCATTTGGAGCAAATATTCCACTGTTGTCCCTTGCTCCTGTTCACGAACGGATTTACTTGGGGAAAATAGTTGTGCATTGGAGAAAGATTCACAAGGTCGAATCTTAAATGCTCAGTTGACTCCTTAGGGACTCTTGTGATATTGGACAAACCATTTACCATCTCTGGGCCTTCATTTCCTCATCTGTGAAATGAGATTAGAAATCCCTGCTCTGGCTGCCTTATATAAATATTTTGAGCTTTAAACTAATGAAGATAATAATGATAACACCACTTGCCATTTATTAAGTACTTATTAGGTGCCAGGCACTGTGCTACGTAGTATGCTGAAGCTAAGACAGATGCTGGGCTACACTTAGTGACTTAGAACAACAACCATTTTATTTACTCACCATTCTGTGAGTTAGCAATTTGGGCTCATCTCATCTGGATGGCTTTTCTGCTTTTCTTGCCTGTGGTCATGCATGTGGCTGCAAATTATCTGGCCACTCTAATGGCCTAAGTTGTCCCCTTTCGTATGTCTGGCACTTGGTGGTAGCTGTTGGCTGGTCAGTGTAAGGGGTCCTCAACTGGGACAGCTTGTGTCTTCTCCATTGACTTTTCATCCTCTAGTAGACTAGCCCGGGCTTCTTCACATGGGATTTTCAGGGAAGAATTCCAAGTGGTGAGAGCAGAAGCCACAAGGCTGGTTAAGTTCTAGGCTTAGAAGTCCCAACATCACTTCTACCATATTCTATTGGTCAAAGCAAGTCATAGGTACAACCCAGATCCAAGGGCAGGGAAATAAACTTTACCTTTTTATGGGAAGAGTGGAAAAATCACATTGCAGATGGGCAGGCGCACAAGGATAGGTTATCATGGTCATTGTGTGAGCACTTTTTGTGCTTATCAGTGTATAATCTCACCTAATCTGCACAGAAACCTTGTTATCCTCATTGGACAGGAGAGGAAACTGAGGCACAATGAAGTAGAATAACTTGCTCAAAGTCATATAGTCAGTAAGTGTCTAAGCTGGGATATGAACTCAGGCAGCCTGTGTTCTAGAGGCCATGCTCTTTTCTTATGGTCTTCAAAGTGGAAATCACATTATGATAGAGGTTAATTGCATTTGCTATGTCCAGTTCTCTCCTTGTGAGGCACTTCCCACCCCTTGCAGTTTAGTTGGGGCCATGTAACTGTTTCTGGGCCGATGGAGGTGTTTAACAGCAGGTGTAAATTCCTCATTCTCTTTCATCCCCTACCTCTGTGACCCTAGAAACGGAGGGTTGAAATGGTGGAACTCTAAGATAGAAGTAGACTTGATTGCTGAATTACCATTCAAAAGGAAGCTTCCCTGTAGAGCTGCCAGATCTCCAGCAGAAAAGAAATATAATAGCACGTGTTAAACCACTGAGATTTGGGGATTTGTTATTGTAGTGAAGCCAGTTCTCTCCTGATTAATACACTGTATTTTTCTACTTACAAAGTGAATTAATACACTGATTAATACACTGTATTTTTCTACCTACAAAGTGAATTCATAATCTTATAAAGTTTTTAATTAAACTTTAATTAGAAAGAATAAAGAAAAAATTTTAAATCACTCCAAATCCTACAATCCAGGGTCAACAATTCTAACTCTTTTGGTGAATATCATGCCAGGTAATTCTCTGTGTTTAAAAATGCACACATAGTTCGTGGAAATAGGTTCACACTCTCCAGATTTGCTGGTAGTGTCCTTTTGTCATCAAACAATATAGTTTCAAAATCATTCTAGGGCAAGTAAATAGAGACCTATGTAGGAAGCGCTTTGACATATATAATATATAAAAGGAAGGTTCTTGAGAACATACAGTAGAGGTGTTAAGAATATGGGTTCTGCATCTGAGTACTTGAATTCAAATCCTCACCCCATCACTGACTTTGAGAAAGTTACTTAATCTTTTTATGCCTCTATTTCTTCGACTGTAAAAGGGGGATAATGATAGTACTTACTTCACAGTAAGGATTAAATAAAATAAGGTTTAAAACACTTTGGAGGGCAGACAGCAGAAGCAAGAAGAACTACAGTTCTGCAACCTGTGGAAGCAAAACCACATTCACAGAAAGATAGACAAAATGAAAATCAGAGGACTTTGTACCAAATGAAGGAACAAGATAAAACCCCAGAAAAACAACTACATGAAGTGGAGATAGGCAACCTTCCAGAAAAAGAATTCAGAATAATGATAGTGAAGATGATCCAGGACCTTGGAAAAAGCATGGAGGCAAAGATCGAGAAGATACAAGAAATGTTTAACAAAGACCTAGAAGAATAAAAGAACAAACAAACAGAGATGAACAATACAATAACTGAAATGAAAAATACAATAGAAAGAATCAATAGCAGAATAACTGAGGCAGAAGAACAGATAAGTGACGTGGAAGACAGAATGGTGGAATTCACTGCCGCGGAACAGAATAAAGAAAAAAGAATGAAAAGAAATGAAGACAGCCTAAGAGACCTCTGGGGCAACATTAAAAGCAACAACATTCACATTATAGGGGTCCAAGAAGGAGGAGAGAGAGAAACGACCCGAGAAAATATTTGAAGAGATTATAGTCGAAAACTTCACTAACGTGGGAAGGGAAATAGCCATCCAAGTCCAGGAAGCGCAGAGAGTCCCAGGTAGGATAAACCGAAGGAGAAACATGCCGAGACACATAGTAATCAAATTGACAAAAATTAACGACAAAGAAAAATTATTGAAAGCAACAAGGGAAAAACGACAAATAACATACAAGGGAACTCCCATAAGGTTAACAGCTGATTTCCCAGCAGAAACTCTACGAGCCAGAAGGGAGTGGCAGGATATACTTAAAGTGATGAAAGGGAAGAACCTACAACCAAGATTACTCTACCCGGCAAGGATCTCATTCAGATTCGATGGAGAAATCAAAAGCGTTACAGAGAAGCAAAAATTAAGAGAATTCAGCACCCCCAAACCAGCTCTACAACAAATGCTAAAGGCACTTCTCTGAGTGTGAAACACAAGAGAAGAAAAGGACATACTAAAACAAATCAGTAAGAATTAAGAAAATGGCAAAAGGAACATACATATCAATAATTACCTTAAATGTAAATGGATTAAATGCTCCAACCAAAAGACACAGGCTCGCTGAATGGATACCAAAACAAGACCCACATACATGCTGTCTACAAGAGACCCACTTCAGACCTAGGGACACACACAGACTGAAAGGGAGGGGATGGAAAAAGATACTCCATGCAAATGGAAATCAAAAGAAAGCTGGAGTAGCAATACTCATATCAGATAAAATAGACTTTAAAATAAAGAATGTTACAAGAGACAAGGAAGGACACTACATAATGATCAAGGGATCAATCCAAGAAGAAGATATAACAATTATAAATATATATGCACCCAACATAGGAGCACCTCAGTGCATAAGGCAACTGGTAACAGCTATAAAAGAGGAAATTGATGGTAACACAATAATAGTGGGAGACTTTAACACCTCACTTACACCAATAGACAGGTTATCCAGACAGAAAATTAATAAGAAAACACAAGCTTTAAATGACATAATAGACCAGATAAATTTTCTTTTGAATTTTATTTATTGTTTTTATAGCAGGCTCTTATTAGTTATCCATTTTATACATATTAGTGTATATATGTCAATCCCAGTCTCCCAATTCATCACACCACCACCACCCCTGCCACTTTCCCCCCTTGGTGTCCATATGTTTTTTCTCTACATCTGTGTCTCTATTTCTGCCCTGCAAACCTGTTCATAGACCAGATAGATTTAATTGATATTTATAGGACATTCCATCCAAAAACAGCAGATTACACTTCTCAAGTGCACATGGAGCATTCTCCAGGATAGATCATGTCTTGGGTCACAAATCAAGCCTCGGTAAATTTAAGAGAATTGAAATCATATCAAGCATTTTTTCCGACCACAACGCTATAGAGATTAGAAATCAATTACAGGGAAAAAAATGTAAAAAACACAAACACATGGAGGCTAAACAGTACATTTCTAAATAGCCAAGAGATCACTGAAGAAATCAAAGAGGAAATCAAAAAATACCTAGAGACAAATTACAATGAAAACACGATGACCCAAAACCTATGGGATGCAGCAAAAGCAGTCCTAAGAGGGAAGTTTATAGCAATAAAAGGCTATCTCAAGAAACAAGAAGAATGTTAAACAATCTAACATTACACCTAAAGGAACTAGAGAAAGAAGAACAAACAAAAAGCAAAGTTAGTAGAAGGAAAGAAATCATAAAGATCAGAGCAGAAATAAATGAAATAGGAACAAAGAAAACGATAAAAAAGATCAATAAAACTAACAGTTGGTTCTTTGAGCTTTTGCTAAAAGCTTGATAAGCTTTTGATAAAAGCTTATCAATAAAAATTGATAAAACTTTAACTAGGGCTTCCCTGGTGGCGCAGTGGTTGAGGGTCCGCCTGCCGATGCAGGGGACACGGGTTCGTGCCCCGGTCTGGGAAGATCCCACATGCTGCGGAGTGGCTGGGCCCATGAGCCATGGCCACTGAGCCTGCGCGTCCAGAGCCTGAGCTCCACAGCAGGAGAGGCCGCAGCAGTGAGAGGCCTGTGTACCGCAAAAAAACCAAAACAAAACAAAAAAAACAACTTTAACCAGACTCATCAAGAAAAAGAGGGATAGGACTCAAATCAATAAAATTAGAAATGAAAAAGGAGAAGTTACAACAGGCACTGCAGAAATACAGAGAATCCTAAGAGACTACTACAAGCAACTCTTTGCCAATAAAATGGACAACCTGGAAGAAATGGACAAATTGTTAGAAAGGTATAACCTTCCAAGAGTGAACCAGGAAGAAATAGAAAATATGAACAGACTGATCACAAGTAATGAAATTGAAACTGTGATTAAAAATGTTCCAACAAACCAAAGTACAGGACCAGATGGCTTCACAGGTGAATTCTATCAAACATTTAGAGAAGAGCTAACACCCATCCTTCTCAAACTCTTCCGAAGAATTGCAGAGGAAGGAACACTCCCAAACTCATTCTATGAGGCTACCATCACCCTGATACCAAAACCAGACAAAGATACTACAAAAAAAAGAAAATTACAGACCAATATCACTGATGAATATTGATGCAAAAATCCTCAACAAAATACTAGCAAACAGAATCCAACAACACATTAAAAGGATCATCCACCATGATCAAGTGGGATTTATCCCAGGGATGCAAGGATTCTTCAATATATGCAAATCAATCAAGGTGATACACCATATTAACAAATTGAAGAATAAAAACCATATGATCATCTCCATAGATGCAGAAAAAGCTTTTGACAAAATTCAACACCCATTTATGAAAAAACTCTCCAGAAAGTGGGCATAGAGGGAACCTACCTCAACATAATAAAGGTTACATTTGACAAACCCACAGCAAACATCATTCTCAATGGTGAGAAAGTGAAAGCATTTCCTCTAAAATCAGGAACAAGACAAGGATGTCCACTCTCATCACTATTATTCAGCATAGTTTTGGAAGTCGTAGCCATGGCAGTCAGAAAAGAAAAAGAAATAAAAGGAATCCAAGTTGGAAAAGCAGAAGTAAAACTGTCACTGTTTGCAATTGACATCATACTATACATAGAGAATCTTAAAGGTGCCACCAGAAAACTACTAGAGCTAATCAATGAATTTGGTAAAGTTGCAGAATACAAAATTAATGCACAGAAATCTCTTGCATTCCTGTACACTAACAACAAAAGATCAGAAAGAGAAATTAAGGAAACAATCCCATTCACCATTGCAACAAAAAGAATAAAATACCTAATAAACCTACCTAAGGAGGTAAAAGACCTGTACTCAGAAAACTATAAGATGCTGATGAAAGAAATTAAAGATGACACAAACAGATGGAGAGATATACCATGTTCTTGGATTGGAAGAATAAATTTTGTGAAAATGACTGTACTACAGAAAGCAATGTACAGATTCAATGCAATGCCTATCAAATTATCAGTGGCATTTTTTATACAACCAGAGCAAAAAATTTTAAAATCTGTATAGAGACACAAAAGACCCCAAATATCCAAAGCAGTCTTGAGGGAAAAAAAATGGAGCTGGAGGAATCAGACTCCCTGATTTCAAACTATACTACAAAGTTACAGTCATCAAGACAATATGGTACTGGCACAGAAACAGAAATACAGATCAATGGAACAGGATAGAAAGTCCAGAGATAAACCCATGCATCTATGGTCAACTAATCTATGAGAAAGGAGTCAAGGACATACAATGCAGAAAAGACAATTTCTTCAATAAGTGGTGTTGCGAAGACTGGGCAGCTACATGTAAAAGAATGAAATTAGAGCACTCCCTAACACCATGCACAAAAATAAACTCAAAATGGGTTAGAGACCCAAATGTGATACCAGTTAGAGGAAAATACAGGAAGAACACTCTTTGGCATAAATCACAGCAAGATCTTTTTTGATCCACCTCCTAGAGTAATGGAAATAAAAACAAAAATAAACAAATGGGACCTAATGAAACTTAAAAGCTTTTGCAAAGCAAAGGAAACTACAAACAAGACAAAAAGACAACCCTCAGAATGGGAGAAAATATTTGCAAATGAATCAACAGACAAAAGATTAATCTACAAAATATATAAACAGCTCATGCAGCTCAATATTAAAAAAACAACCCAATCAAAAAATGGGCAGAAGACCTAAATAGATATTTCTCCAAAGAAGACATACAGATGGCCAAGAAGCACATGAAAAGCTGCTCAACATCACTAATTATTAGAGAAATGCAAATCAAAACTACATGAGGTATCACCTCACCCCAGTCAGAATGGCCATTATCAAAAAATCTACAAACAACAAATGCTGGAGAGGGTGTGGAGAAAAGGGAACCCTCTTGCACTGTTGGTGGGAATGTAAATTGATACAGCCACTATGGAGAACAGTCTGGAGGTTCCTTAAAAAACTAAAAATAGAATTACCATATGACCCAGCAATCCCACTACTGGGCATATACCCAGAGAAAACCATAATTCAAAAACACACATGCGGCCTCCCTGGCGCAGTGGTTAAGAATCCGCCTGCCAATGCAGGGGACACAGGTTCGAGCCCTGGTCCAGGAAGATCCTACATGCTGAGAAGCAACTAAACCCGTATGCCAGAACTACTGAAGCCTGCATGCCTAGAGCCCATGCTCTGCAACAAGAGAAGCCACCGCAATGAGAAGCCTGCTCACCGCAATGAAGAGTGGCCCCCACTTGCCGAAAGCCCTCGTGCAGCAATGAACACCCAATATGGCCAAAAATAAACAAATAAATCAGTAAAAAAAAAAAAATTAGAGGGAGTTCCCTGGTGGCGCAGTGGTTAAGAATCCACCTGCCAATGCAGGTGACATGGGTTTGAGCCCTGGTCCAGGGAGATCCCCCATGCTGCAGAGCAACTAAACCCATGTGCCACAACTGCTGAGCGTGTGCTCTAGAGCCCACGAGCCACAACTACTGAGCACACGTGCCAGAACTACTGAAGCCCCCATGCCTACAGCCCATGCTCTGCAACAAGAGAAGGCACCGCAATGAGAAGCTTGCGCACCGCAACAAAGAGTAGCCCCGCTCACTGCAACCAGAGAAAGCCCACACGCAGCAATGAAGACCCAATGTAGCCAAAAATAAATTAAAAAAAAAAAAACACATGTGTCCCAAT
Organism: Phocoena phocoena; assembly: GCF_963924675.1. Classification (NCBI taxonomy): domain Eukaryota; kingdom Metazoa; phylum Chordata; class Mammalia; order Artiodactyla; family Phocoenidae; genus Phocoena; species Phocoena phocoena. The sequence continues at coordinate 71,336,602 of NC_089234.1, read as the reverse complement.
GTTCATTGCAGCACTGTTTACAATAGCCAGGTCATGGAAGCAACCTAATTGCCATTGACAGACACATGGATAAAGAAAATGTGGTACATATATACAATGGAATATTACTCAGCCATAAAAAGGAACGAAACTGGGTCATTTGTAGAGATGTGGATGGATCTAGAGATTGTCATACAGAGTGAAGTAAGTCAGAAAGAGAAAAACAAATATCGTATATTAATGCACATATGTGGAACCTAGAAAGATGGTATAGATGAACCATTTTGCAGGGCAGAAATAGAGACACAGATGTAGAGAACAAACGTATGGACACCAAGGGGGAAGTGGCGGGGCGGGTGGTGGTGGTGGTGTGATGAATTGGGAGATTTTGATTGACATGTATGCACTAATATGTATAAAATAGATAATAAGAACCTGCTGTATAAAAAATAAAATTAAAAGAAATAAAACACTTTGCACAGTACCAGGCATGTAGTAACACTCAAATGTTAGCTACAATACCAAGGTAGCAAATATATACATTCTACCAGATGTGCAAAGAAAATGGAGCTTCTTTGCATCCTATAAGCAGTCTCTTATAACCCCTTGCTAAACAGCAGAGGCCTGCTTTTGGGGGTGGTGGGGGGAAAAATCATGTTACCTTCTGGTTTTAAAAGACTACTAAGGAAATACTGTCAGTCGAAAGTCTATCTTCATAATGGGGCACTTGGCCCCTGCCCTTATCTTTTTCCCCAAAGATGGTGTATAGAAAACCTCAGTCTTCCTCCTATGTAGTATCTCTTTAATTCTCATGACACTTAAAAAAATATATATTTATTTACTTATTTGGTTGCATTGGGTCGTAGTTGAGGCAGGTGGACTCCTTAGTTTCGGCTCGCCAGCTTCTTAGTTGTGACACGTGAACTCTTAGTTGCGGCATGCATGTGGGATCTCAGTTCCCAGACCGGGGACTGAACCCGGGCCCCTGCATTGGGAGCACAGTCTTACCACTGCGCCACAGGGAAGTCCCTACTCTCATAACACTTCTGACAACAGATGTGTGTGGATTTTCCCCCACCAAGCAATTGTCTGCAACATCATATGGGTGTCCTACAATTCTATCATCATCTACCTGGAGATAGCATCAGATCCTACAGGTTAAGGGCTCAGCCCCACAAGACGGTGCTCACCTTACTTTAGATGCCAGTTGCAAGTCCAGGTTGTCACCTGTGCTTCTGACCTATCGGCTATAAATCAGAGGTTCCTGTGACTCCTTTTTTTGGTTTGATTAATTTGCAAGAGTGGCTCACAGGAACCAGGAAAAGAGTTTACTTGCTGCTTACCTGTTTATTGTAAAAGGATATGATGAAGGATACAGGTGAACATCCATATGGGAGAGATGCACGCATAAGGCAAGGTGTGTGGGAAGGGCACAGAGCTTCCATGCCCTCTGTAGCCTGCTACTCTCCCAGCGCCTTCATGTGTTCACCAACATGGAAACTCTCTGAACTCCATACTTTTGAGATTTTTATGGAGGCTTCATCTTGCAGGCAATGATCAATCATTAACTCCATTTCCAGCCTCTGTCCCCCTTGGAGAGTCGGAGATGGGACTGAAAATTCCAAGCTTCTCATAATGGCTTGGTCTTTCTGGTGACCAGCCTCCATTCAGGGACCCACTTAGAGTCACCTCATTAGAAGAAAAGACACTGCTATCACCCGGAAAATTCCAGGGGATTTAGGAGCCCTGTGTCAGGAGCTGGGGTCAGAAACCAATATATAATTTTTCTGTTATCTCACAGATAGGTTTCTCTGTGTAGGGGAAAAGCTTATGAGGTCTCCTGGTGACAGAGGAAGTTTATATGTTATCTGTCTTAACTTGTCTTGCCATGGGGTGGGTGGTTTAGTCTGTACCGACATCCTGGCAGGAAAACTAGTTCCATTTGACCTTTTGGTGAACAGTGGTATCCACTGCTGTCTTTTGGTAACTTGACATTGCCGCCTGTCATTGAAGGTCTTTTCCCAGCTCCAGGCCTCTGCCAGTCTCACAGTCCTTCCAGCCTCTCTCCAGACCCTCACCAGGGCACACGGGAGCTTCCTGTGCACGCCGCACACAGGCCATAGGGAGCAAAGGGCATTGCCTCTCTTCCTTTTGCCCAGCCCGTTCACCCTAACCCCTCACCAGTGGCTGGCAGAGTTCCTTGCCTAGATGTCTCATTCCAGGATTCCAGACGGGGAGTGAGTCAAAACCTCCTCTGATTTTGGTCTTTTATTCAAACCTATGTAATAATCCTCTGTCCTGTTCATCAAAGTCCGTTCATGTGTCAGACAGCTTACTTCCCCTCTTCTCCCTAACCCTGCCTAACCATGATTTCCAGGTGCTGATTGGGGCAGGTTTTCTCCTTCATCTTACCTGCAGGGGCTTCTCGTATACCAGTAAACCTCATTGCTCAACTTAAATGACAGAGAGGTAAAAATCTCTACGCAAGAAAGAAACTACATGGCTCTTGATATGAGAGCTACAAGTCACTTAGGAACTAGAGTTAACCATAAATACAAATACATTTATTTAATCTTCTCAGATGTTGGCTCATTATAGTATATAATCATTATTATTATCATCAGCATGTAGGAAGTGCTTATTTCTCCCTCAGTGCCCCTCCACCTTTCTCATGGATGTACATTGCCTGCTAGATTCAGGAATTCCTAGCAGCTCTGCCTGTTAAAAGGCAGTGGGAAGGCAGTCCACCTGCCCTTTGCCTAGCATGCAGGAAATGAGCATCATACCATATGGGCTCTTCAACACCCACCTGAGACACAAGGAGCAGATCCTCTGGCAGCTGTGGGCCAGGCACCACTGGGGTGGCTGCTTTGCTTGGGAATAACGCATTTAAAAAATCTTTTAAATTACATTTTTATCCCACTGATACAAAACTAAATTTTTGGTCTTTCTATTGTCTATAAACTGACCCGGGATCTCTCTCCCTCTCTCTCTGATTATCCATTCTACACATAGCCTACAGATGACCAATAAATGTTATGTCAGTGGCAGCTGCATAATTAACACTGTCAACCAGCAGTGCTAACCTTACATAGAGTGAATAAAAGACCTGTCTAGGTGTGAGGCCAGAGGCTGCCACTAAGACCTCTCCTAACTATGTGCTAAAGCCCCAAACATCACATTTTGGTGTTTATTTCTTTGAATTAAGACACTGTTTTTGTACCTTTATGTCAACGGATTTATCAGACCATATAAGAACTCAATGGGTCTGGGTGAATCTTACTTTTGTTTTTGTTTTTGCGGTACGCGGGCCTCTCACTGTTGTGGCCTCTCCCGTTGTGGAGCACAGGCTCCGGACGCGCAGGCTCAGCAGCCATGGCCCACGGGCCCACCCGCTCCGCGGCATGTGGGATCTTCCCAGACCGGGGCACGAACCCGTGTCCCCTGCATCGGCAGGCGGACTCGCAACCACTGCGCCACCAGGGAAGCCCTGAATCTTACTTTTAACCAGCACTCCAGGTAATTAATAAGATCAACTGCAATTCTTTCTTGATGACTGCATATTATTTAAAAACAAAAGCAAAACTTGTTATTCACTTGCTTCTTCTTTAAGGTTAAATGATCTCAAGTGAGTCCAATTAAGGAGACCTCATGTGGTATCTCTTTAAGCTGTGGCCGGCAAGATCTAACAAGGTGCTATGGCATTTTTGAGCTCTTTTCCCTGACTTAGCTGTATTTGAAATTTTGCCAAAATAAAAAAAAATTAGGCCCTGTGCCTTGGGGCAGAGCTATAGAACTAGAACATGACTCTTGGTTTTCATTTAAGAAGGCCTGAACTTCCCTGGAGGTCCGGTGGTTAAGATTCCGTGGTTCCAATGCAGGGGGTGTGGGTTCAATCCCTGGTCTGGGAACTAGGATCCCACATGCCCCCCTGAGGGGACAAAAAAACCGAAATCAATGTATGCCTGCCCTCATGCGTGAATTAAGCACACAGGTGGGAGTGCGTGGGCAGCACAGGGAACTTGCCCCTCCTCCTCGCCCTGCAATCCCAGGTGAGATGTGTTTTTCTGGTGTGATCCCCACTGCTGGGATTTCTGCATCTCTCCTCCGGGACTTGAAGAAAGCTGCCTCGGGATGCAAGTTCCAAGATAGGATTTATCTACTTTCTTTTAAATTGGTGAGGACTGTATTGAGAACTGGAGTTAGACTGTTTCTGACTTCAGGAGGGCCAATTCTGCACTGTCCATGTTGATAGCGAACGTGGATACTGACTTTCCATGGAGGAAAATCAACGAAAACAGCGGTGCTGGAGAAAGTGCTTTGGCTTAAACACATGTGAGTGCTGATACTACTTTCTTACCCTTAAGTTTTTCTCTCTCTGTGTTTAAAGTCAGCTATTCCTTCTTTCAAATGGTGCTTGTGCAGTAGTTTTTTGGTTACTATGTTATGAGAGATGAACATGGTGGTTGGAAAACAAGTGTCAAGCTGCAGTTCCAATAACCAAGTCTCATTTGTGGCTGCTAGCAATGCCTATGCTGTGCAGTTTCTTTATTTTTTAATTTTTATTTATTTTTTAACATCTTTATTGGAGTATAATTGCTTTACAATGGTGTGTTAGTTTCTGCTTTATAACAACGTGAATCAGCTATATGTATACATATATCCCCGTATCTCCTCCCTCTTGCGTCTCCCTCCCACCCTCCCTATCCCACCCCTCTAGGTGGTCACAAAGCACCAAGCTGATCTCCCTGTGCTATGCAGCTTCTTCCCACTAGCTATCTATTTTATATTTGGCAGTGTATATATGTCCATGCCACTCTCTCACTTCGTCACAGTTTACCCTTCCCCCTCCCCGTGTCCTCAAGTCCATTCTCTACATCTGCGTCTTTATTCCTGTCCTGCCCCTAGGTTCTTCAGAACGTTTCTTTTTTTTTTTTTTTTTTGAAGCAGGGGCTTCTAACCTCATAATGTTAAGCCAAGTCTTGGGGTCATCAGAAAAGAGGAGTGAGTATGTGTGACTGTATTTGTGCATGTAGGGAGGGGAAGTGTCTCCCTCTACTCCTCTCCAGTTCTGCTGGCTGGACTAGTAAACTGGACTCATAGATTGACACAGACAGATTAACAGGAGAAAAAGAAACATTTTAATTTGTGAGCATAGAGGCCTCATAGAAATAAGACCCAGGAAGCGGCCAGAGAGGCAGCTTTTATATTTTTTAGGCAAAGAAGCAATGAATTTGTGAAGAATTGAGGGGACAAAGAAACTAATTGAGCTTTGAGTGCTCAATTAGTGAAGCATCTAAACAGAATTTAGACTTTGGGTGGAAAATTCAAGAAGTAACAAGGTTTGTTTATACAGGCTTTTGGGCCCCAATTCCCCAGCTCTGGCGATAAGAGTGTCCTTCTACCTCCAGATGCAGGGAGTGTGCGTTTCACATGACAGATTTATTTCCAGCTTTCAGGGAGAAAGAAAGGAGGGTCAGAGTGTCCCTCTGGCATTGGCTGTTTCTTAAGTAACTTTAATTGAAAATAACCACTCTGCCATTGTGGCATATTTTGGAGCGGCCTGCCCTGAGCCCCAGCAGGGCATTGTGGCAGCTCTAGACTGGCAGAGGCTAGAGGAAGAAGGGATAGATGCTGCAAAGTGCTCTTTCTTTCTTTTTTAAAAAATCAATTTTTATTGGAGTATAGTTGATTTACAATGTTGTGTTAGTTTTAGGTGTACAGCAAAGTGAATCAGTTATACATATATCCACTCTTTTTTTAGATTCTTTCCCCATATAGGCCATTACAGAGTACTGAGTAGAGTACCCTGTGCTATACAGTAGGTTCTTATTAGTTTTTGGTTTTATATATAGTAATGTGTATATGTCAATCCCAGTCTCCCAATTTGTCCCTCCCGCACCCCTTTCCCCCTTGGTAACCGTAAGTTCAGAGAGCCATTTCTTGTTTAAAGTCTCCCCACCTCCTCACGTTTGTCATTCTCCATCTCAGTTCCTTGTGTGTTTCTTCAGGGACTTAATGTAATTTTCTATTATTACCTTCATTATATATATTAGTTTAATTTATTTAATTCTGTTTATTAGTCTGTCCCGTCTTGTTCCACTTCTGAAAGTGTATGTTCCCAGAGAGGGCAAGGACCTCACTTATCTTTATTCACCACTGAATTTTTAACTCCTAACAGGTGCTCAATAAAGATTTGCTGAATGAATGGTGGGTTGAATGCACTCAGCCCTTCACATATATTACCACTCCATAACCTACGGTGTAGAATAATTTGAACTGGAAATAGTTTTGTTTTTTTAACCTGCCTTTTTTTTTTTTTTTTTTGCTGTTTTATATACTTAACAAGAAAAACCTGTGGGTGAATAGTTTAAATCCAGGAGTTTAGAGAGTATGGCATTTGGAATATGATCATTATATCACTAGGTATGTGGCAACTTTCCATTACTTTTATGAAGTCTACATACATTTCTCTGATAAGTAAGCAAGGAGTTGGAAACCGTCCCTCAAGTTTGCATCCAGTCTATTTTAGGACTGCTAGTCTCTGCAGTCTGACCACACTGTTTAACGTGTCTGTCATTTCACTCTTCATTGTCCTAAGTCTAGCCCAGAGCTGCTTCTCATTCTTGGCAGAATTCCAAAGTTAAAGAGGATTCCGGAGCCCACGTCAAGGGCCACATAGCCCTCCTCAGCCTGTTAGCTGCTTCCGCAGTAACGCACCCTGGAGTTTTACAGCTTGGATACAAGGTTCAAACCTTGGAAGAAAGAAGGTAGTGCATCAAGCATCAGAAACACATGGGATATTTTTAGATAATATCGGTTCATAAATTTTTGAATCCCTCTTCTTTGTAGCTCAGTAAAACCTCTCAAAGGAAATCTCTAGGTTTTTCCCTCTCTGATGTTCATTTTCTGTTACAGTTTTGTCTTTTATAAAGTACACCCCCCATTTTTGGAAGAGTATAAAATGACAAATTTGCATCCTTCTTTTAATACCCTGTGAAACCAGAGTCCTTATTGGTAGGATAGCACGTCCATGCAAAATTACATTCTCCTCTATAAGTTATGGTGTCTAAAAGAGGGAAAAGAATTATAAATAGTGTAGGTTAATAATGTTAGTTTTCAAGAGATTTAGGAATAGAAAATCTACATATTTACAAGGTTTTATTTTTGTCTCCTTTCTTTGGTCTTAATTATTCTCTTTCTGAAATTCAGATTTTAATTTATATGGTGTCCACTAAGCGGTAACATGCTATACATGTTACATAAGAAAAGAAAAATAAGATAATACCAAAGACAGGATTTCCTGTATTATAAGGAAACGTCCATACACATATGCCCACACTTGCTGATGGTGGGGTAACTCAGGAAAATTCTTTGGGTTATTTTACATAAAACACAGCAAGAGCTGTTCATAGATTTTTGACCCAGAAATCCCACTTTTCATTGTAGCACTATTCATAATATATTTGGGAAAAAAATGTCCAAAAACTGGAGAATATAAATTAGGTGTATCAAGTAAGTTATATATCTACTGGAAAGAATAGAATCATTAAATTAAATTTATGTGTATAGTTATATTACATACATACCTATTAAATTATATTTATGAAGATCAAGCATGGAGAAAAACTTTTTATTAATATAAATGAAAAACAAAAAGACAAAGTTATATCACTGTGATTTCACCTGCAGAAAAATATGAATACATTATATACAAACTGGAAGGAAATACTTGTTTTAGAAAGGTAGAATTAAACAAGGTCTTTTTAAAAATATAGTTTTTCCCCTTTTGTAATACAACGTAAAAAAAATTGGGAAGATCCTAGAAGATCATGCAATTTCTAGGAAATGCCAATTGAAATAAAATGGGCAAAAGTCTTAACTAAAAACCTGAAATGAAACAAACAAATGCTCACTGGTTACACAAAATATTCCACTGTTCAACTTCACTTATTCTACCAATGCAGATATTAGCAACCCAGCTTTTGTGACCTTCACAGTGTATCTCTGCTATTTTCAAAAGCTACTAAAAAATACTTGGAATTATATTTAATACAGTTCAAGGTGTATCCAGCAACACGGAAGGAAAATGAGGCCCAGTTACACAACTAGCAAGGGGTGCTGCACCTCGAAGGGGTGCTGCATTTACTCCTCATAGGCCAACTCCAGAGAGAGAAACTAATCCGGGGACACTGGCCAGTGTCACTCCTGGAGTTGCCCTTGGGACAAAGACTTGGGGCAGAGTGGTCAAAACTCAAGGAAACCAGGTGGAAATATGCTGAGTGATCAGGGAGAAGACAATGAGCAAACACATCTGGGAGCGGGTCAGCGACTGAAGCTGTATTAGGGCTCTTGTTTATAAGGGACAAAACCCCCACAATTCAGAGTATTTTAAACGCAAGGAGACTGGCTTATATAACTAGGAGGTACCTAACTTCTAGGAGCTCAAATGACTTCATCAGAATCCCCGCCCCCGCCCCACCCCGCTCTATTTCATTGTCCATCTTTCAAATCAGCTTCTCTTTCAGTGTTGGCCTCCCTCTCTCCTACTTCAGTTGGCCTTCCTCCAGGGCTCAGGCTTTGCTACTGACTGTCTCGGGCATACGTCATCCATCGTAGAGGTGGATGCGAACGGTGGCTAGGGTTTCACACACGTGGTGGCTGTGAATTGTACTTACAAGTTAATGTGTCTTGCTGAGGATGCTGTGCCTAGGATGCTGACTACCCATCATGGTTGACGAAGTCAGAGCACCTTTCTGTCTCTGATTAAAATGCTGATATTAAGAATCATATCATTATTGAAAAGTTAGCCCGAAAGTAATAGAGTATTATTGCCAAAGCTCCCGTTAGAAGTAGTTGTCTTTTTCAAAAGTCCTGCTTGCTAATCGTGGCCCCCAAAATTCTAAAATCAGGCAGTAATACAGAGTTCATGCTGTTCTTTTCTCAGTTTCTTCCTTTTTATTTTGAACCCCCTGATTTTCTAAAACCTTCAGTTTTCTTCCCCCATTCCTGCCCCTAGTGGTTTCCATGGCAATAGCAGCTTGCTGGGTTGGGGCTGGGGAAGGGAAGTGGTGTGTGTCTGGGTCATTCGTAAGCAGAGTGTTTATAAGGTGGGAACTGTCTGTACTGCATTAGTCATTTCATCTCAAGTTTTAAGTAGGTCAGTTGTCTCTCCTCTAATGAGGAAGTATTCGTTCTCTTAACATTCTGGCAAGCTTGTTTGTTTATTCTCTTTCTCATCCAAGACATATAGATGAATATGTCCTAGGCTTTTGCTCCTCAGGAAGTATATGGAGTGAAAGGAAACCTTGTGGATAGAAAAGGGGAACAAGTGGGAGTAGCAAGAGTAGCCAGTGTCTGTAAGAATGTTAGTAATTCTGAAACGATTCAGTGATGCAGGGTAAACTGTCATGACAGCATTATCCACCCCTCAGTCAGGTTCTGTATGAAAGAACAAACATTTGATGGCCCGCTTTACTAAAAGTTCTTCCCGTCAGACTGTCAGTGGGCCTTGACACCCTCATTAGTTGTATTCCTTGGGATAAGGCATGGACGATTTCTTTTTGAAAAGGCAAAAGTACAAGGGTGGAGGTCACATTTGATTCATTTTCGTATCTCCGACACCAGCTCCAGTGCACAGTAAATATTTAGTACGTGACATGACCACCGTGATCTTCTAAGAATGGTTCACATTCAATATTTTTAGCAGATTAATTCCAGTCATTCATTTAATCATCTGTGTAGCACATATTTTCTAATGATGAAGGTAATAAAAATGTGCATGTACCATAAGTTAGGCAATGAGCTAAGTGTTTTGTGTTCATTATGTAAATAATCATAACAGCCCTGTGAGATAAATTACCATTTTACAAGTGAGGAAGCCTAAGCTTGACTGTATGTCTCTCTGATACTTAAAGTCTGTACTGTATCCCAATGCTGTTGAGTGTTAGGGGATAATTCTCCATGGTTATCTTGCATTTTCTTCTTGAACTTTATTTGTTAAAGAAACTGGGCTGTTTGTCCTGTAAATCCGGAGTCTGGATTTTCTGATTGCATTCCTGAAATATCATTTAATGTTTTCATCTTTCTTCTTTATTTTTTGTGAACTGGTAGTCGGATGCAGAAGCTTGATCAGATTGAAGCTCACAGTTTTGGGCAGACCTGCTAAAATCGGCATTGTCTTCTTCCATATGCCAGAAGACATGTAACACGATTGTCTCTCTATAATTTTAGCAGTCATTCATATTGAATATCTGGTTCAACTAGTTTTTTAGAGGTTGCAAAATAGTGATTTTCTATTATATTGATTATATATATGTGTATATGTAGAGTGTGTTTGTGTTTGTAAACCTCTTATTGGCTAGGATACTTCTATAAAGAGTATTCTCATCCATTATTTGGTTATTTAACAGTGTACTTTGTTCAGGATGAATGTTTGAATCTTTCCCTTATACGTTTTCAAAATAATGAGTTGGTTCCCAAGCGTCTTCCATGGTGATCAGTTAATTGTTTTTATTATGATTATGGACTCACAAATTTAAATATGTTTGATGGTTTTTTAATCCATTGCAGTTCTTCTTGTTGTTGATAAAATCATTGCACATTATCTGTCTGAACTTCTTCAAGTTTCTCCTGAGTCAGCTGATACTACCTTCAGTAGTCTTTGGTAACTTCTTTCCTATCTTGTATGGAAAGATGTTGCAGCTCATCTTTTAAAATTTCCTGCCCAAACTTGGAATTGTCTGTTTCTCCAAAGAATCCTGGTTTTCCTAAGTGGAAAATGATATCTGGAGACTCCTGGATTTTACATTGGTGACTAATATTTTTAAAAAAAAGTATCCTGCCTGGATTCAGCTTGTGGATTACTTACCTCTGGCCAGATTTAAGCAATACAATGAGAATTAAGAGAAAAGGTGGATGACAGTGGTTTTTTTCCCCCCAATTTTTTATTGTGATGAAGTACACATAACATAAAATTTACTGTCTTAACCATTTTTAAAGTGTACAGTTCAGTGGTATTAAGTACATTCATAATGTGTTGTGTACCTATATATCCATAAATAATAACTCCCCATTCCTCCTGCTCTCCTGCCCTTGACAGCCACCATTCTACTTTCTATCTGTATGATTTTGACTAATTTACTTATAAGTGGAATCATGCAGTATGGCAGTATTTGTCTGTTTGTGACTGGTTTATTGCACTTAGTATAGTGTCCTCAAGGTTCTTCCATGTTGTAGCGTATGTCAGAATTTTCTTCATTTTTAAAGCTGAATAATATTCTGTTGTGTGTATTATATCACATCTTGCTTATCCATTCATCCTTCAGTGGACACTTGGGTTGCTTCCACATTTTAGCTATTGTGAGTAATGCTGCTATGAGTGTGAGACTACCAATATCTCTTTGAGACCCTGATTTCAGTCCTTTTGGGTATATACCTGGAAGTGGAATTGCTGGGTCATATAATAATTCTATTTTTAACTTTTTGAGGAATCTTCATACAGTTTTCCACAGTGGCTGTACTGTTTTATATTGCCACCAAGAATGCAGAAGGGTCCCACTTCTCCACATCCACACCAACACTTATTTTATTTTTTTGCTGTGCCACGTGGTGTGCAGGCTCTTAGATTCCTGACCAGGGATATAACCTGTGCCCCATGCAGTGGAAGGGCAGACTCCTAACCACTGGACCGCCAGGGAATTCCCAACACTTGTTGTTTTGTTTTTGGATAGTAGCCAAAAAGTATTGACAGAGTGAGATGGTTTCTTATTGTAGTTTTGATGTGAATATCCCTCATGATTAGTGATGTTGAACATCTTTTCGTGTGCTTATTGGTCATTTTTTATATCTTCCTTGGAGAAATGTCTATTCAAGGCTTTTGCCCATTTTTAAATGGGATCGTTTTTGTTATTAAGGTTTAGGAGTTCTCTATATATTCTGGAAATTAATCCCTTAGCAGATATATAATTTGCAAACATTCTCTTGTTCTGTGGGTTGCCTTTATACTCTGTTCATATTGTCTTTTGATGCATAACATTTAAACATTTTTAAGTTCAGTTTATTTTTCCTTTTGTTGCCTATGCCTTTGGTGTCATATCCAAGAAATCATTGCTACATCCAATGTCATGAAGCTTTTCCCCTGTGTTTTATCCTAAGAGTTTGATAGTTTTAGGTCTTACATTTAGGTCTTTGATTCATTTTGAGTTAATTTTTGTATATGTTGTTGGGTTGAGGGACCAGCTTCATTGTTTGGCATGTGACTATCAAGTTTTTCTGCACCCATTTGTTGAAAAGATTGTCCTTTCCCCCATTGAATGCTCTTGACATCCTTGTCAAAAAGCATATAATCATATATGCAAGAGTTTATTTCTGGGCTCTTTATTTTATTGGTGTGTGTGCACTGTTTTGATTACTTTAGCCTTGTAGTAAGTTTTGAAATCCAGAAGTAGGGGTCCTCAAGCCTTGTTCTTTTTTGATTATTTTGGCCATTAGGAGTCCCTTGAAATTCTTATGAATTTTAGCATGGGTTTTTCTATTTTTGTAAAAAATACAGTTGAGATTTTGGTAGGGGTTGCATTGAATCTATAGATTGCTTTGGCTATTATTGACATATTAACAATATTAAGTCTTCCAATACATGAACGTGTGATGTATTTCCATTTATCTTTGTCTTGTTTAATGAAATGTTTTGTAATTTGCATTGTTCAAATTTTTCATGTCTTTGGTTGAGTTAATTCCTAAGTATTTTATTCTTTTTGATGCTATTTCAAGTGGAATTATTTTTATATTTCCTTTTTAGATTTTTCATTGTTAGTGTAAAGAAATGCAACTGATTTATGTGTTGGCTTTATTTCCTACTTTGCTGAATTCATTTATTAGTTGTAAGAATTTTTTTGTGAAATCTTTAGGTTTTTAATTTTTTTAACATATAAGATCATGTCATCTGTGAACAGAGATCATTTTACTTCTTATTTTCCCATTTGGATGCCTTTTATTTCTATTTCTTGCCTAATTGCTTTGCGTAGAACTGCCAGTACTATGTTGAATAGAAGTAGCTAAAGTGGCAATCAAAGTCTTTTACTGATAGTAGAGGAAAAGTTTTCAGTCTTTCCCCATTGATGTTTGCTCTGGGTTTTTCAAATATGGGTTTTATTATGTTGAGGTAGTTCCCTTCTCTTCCTAATGTTTTGAGTGTTTTTAAAATTTTTTATTTATTTATTTTTGGCCACATCACATGGCATGTAGGATCTTAATTCCCTGAGCAAGGATCATACCCTTGCCCCCTGCAATGGAAGCATGGAGTCTTAACCACTGGACCACCAGGAAAATCCTTGAGTGTTTTTTAAAATTTCATTTTTATTTTATATTGGAGTATAGTTGGCTTACAGTGTTGTGTTAGGTTCAGGTGTACAGCAAAGTGATTCAGTTATACACATACATATATCCATTCTTTTTCAGATTCTTTTCCCATATAGGTTATTACAGAATATTGAGTAGAGCTCCTGGTGCTATACAGTAGGTCCTTGTTGATTATCTATTTTATATATAGTAGTGTGTATCTGTTAATCCCAACTTGTTAATTTATCCCTCCCCCACAACCTTTCCCTATCGGTAACCAGAACTTTGTTTTCAAAGTCTGTGCGTCAGTTTCTGTTTGTAAATAAGTTCATTTGTATCATTTTTAAAGATTCCACATATAAGTGATATCATATGATATTTGTCTTTCTCTGTCTGACTTACTTCACTTAGTATGATAATCTCTAGATCCATCTATGTTACTGCAAATGGCATTATATCATTCTTTTTTATGGCTGGGTAATACTTCATTGTATATATGTACCACACCCTCTTTATGCATTCATCTGTTGATGCTTCCATGTCTTGGCTATTGTTAGTGCTGCAGTGAACATTGGGGTGCATGTATCTTTTTTTTTTTTAACATTAACTCAAACTATATTTAAACTGCATATAAATAATCCCAGACCAATTGACAAGTAAACAATATAGAATATAGAAAACATATAGAAAAATAATTCCATGACGTTGAGGTATACAAAGATTTCTTATACAGTGAACAAAAAACTAACCATAAAATAATTTGGAAATTGGATTTCTTGAAAATTAATATGTTTTGTTCATCAAAAGATGCCATTAAAAGACTTAAAGATAAGCCATAGACTGGAAGCAAATATTTGTGTTACATATCTTTGGCATATTACTCAAAATCAGAATATAAAAAGAACTTCTACTAATTAATACTGGGGAAAAAGAACAACAACAAAAAGATGTGTAAAAACTCATGGAAAAAGCTATCAACATAGATTTTACACAGTTGAAAGCATGCTTAACATTGTTAGCCAATTAAAATCCTAGTAAAATACCACCATACATACTAAAGAAAGGTTCAAATTAAAATGCTTGGTAAAATCAAGTCTTAGTGAGGATGTGGAGCAATTGGAGCTCCCTTCATACATTCTTATGGGAGTGTAAATTGGTACAACCCCTATGGAAAACTTTTTAGAGGATCTGATATACTATGAAAATGCTTTTCCTGTGACCCAACAATTCTAGTTTGATGTGTATGACATAGATAAATGACCACCAAAAGATTGGTGCAGAAATAATCACAGCAGCTTTAGCGTGTATCTTTTTGAATTATGGTTTTATCCAGATATATGCCCAGGAGTGGGATTGCTGGATCATATGGTAGCCCTATTTTTAGTTTTCTTGAGGAGCCTCCATACCGTTCTCCATAGTGGCTGTACCAATTTACAATTCCACAAAGAGTGTAGGAGGGTTCCCTTCTCTCCACACCCTCACCAGCATTTATTGTTTGTAGACTTTTCCATGATGGCCATTCTAACTGGTGTGAGGTTATACCTCATTGTAGTTTTGATTTGCATTTTTCTAATAATTAGTGATGTTGATCATCTTTTCATGTGCTGCTTGGCCATCTGTATGTCTTCTTTGCAGAAATGTTTATTTAGGTCTTCTGCTCATTTTTTGATTGGGTTGTCTTTTGTTTAGATATTCAGCCATATGAGTTGTTTGTAAATTTTGGAAATTAATCCCTTGTTGCTCACATCATTTGCAAATATTTTCTCCCATTCTGTGGGTTGTCTTTTGCTTTTGTTTATGGTTCCCTTTGCTGTGCAAAAGCTTTTAAGTTTAATTAGGTTCCATTTGTTTATTTTTGTTTTTATTTTCATTGCTCTAGGAGGTGGATCCAAAAAGATACTGCTGCGATTTACGTCAAAGAGTGTTCTGCCTGTTTCCCTCTAAGGGTTTTATAGTATCCGGTCTTACATATAGGTCTTTAATCCATTTTGAGTTTATTTTTGTGTATGGTATTAGAGAATGTTCTAATTTCATTCTTTTTTTAAAAAATTTCTTTTTGGCTGCATTGGATCCTCATTGCGGTGCGGGCTTTCTCCAGTTGTGGCGAGCAGGAGGGCCACTCTTCCTTGCAGTGCACAGGCTTCTCATTGCGGTGGCTTCTCTTGTTGCAGAGCACGGGCTCGAGGCACACAGGCCTCAGCAGCCATGGCACGTGGGCTTCAGTAGCTGTGGCTCGCGGGCTCTAGAGCGCAGGCTCAGCAGCTGTGGCACACGGGCCTAGCTGCTCTGTGGCATGTGGAATCCTCCCGGAAAGGGCTCAAACCCATGTCCCCTACATTGGCAGGCGGATTCCCAACCACTACACCATGAGGGAAGCCCCTAATTTCATTACTTTGCATGTAGCTGTCCAGCTTTCTGAGCACCACTTGTTGAAGAGACTGTCTTTTCTTCGTTGTATATTCTTGCCTCCTTTGTCATAGATTCAGTGACCACAGGTGTGTGGGTTTATTTTTCTGGGCTTTCTATCCTGTTCCATTGATCTATATTTCTGGTTTTGTGCCAGTACCATACCGTTTTCATGGCTGTAGCTTTGTAGTATAGTCTGAAGTCAGGGAACCTGATTCCTCCAGCTCCCTTTTTCTTTCTCAGGATTGCTTTGGCTATTTGGGTTCTTTTATGTTTACAGAGAAATTAAAAATTTTTTTGTTCTCGTTCTGTGAAAAATGCCATTGATAATTTGATAGGGATTGCATTGTACCTGCAGATTGCCTAGGGTAGTCTAGTAATTTTGACAATATTGATTCTTCCAATCCAAGAATATGGTATATCTTTCCATCTGTTTGTGTCATCTTTGATTTCTTTCAGCAGCATCTTATAGTTTTCAGAGTACAGGTCTTTTGCCTCTTTAGATACGTTTATTCCTAGGTATTTTATTCTTTTTGATACCATGGTAATTGGGATTATTTCCTTAATATCGCTTTCTGATCTTTCATTGTTAGTGTATAGGCATGCAAGAGATTTCTGTGTATTAATTTTGTATCCTGCAACTTTACCAAATTCATTAATGAGCTCTAGTAGTTTTCTGGTAGCATCTTTAGGATTCTCTATGTATAGTATCATGTCATCTGCAAACAGTGACAGTTTTACTTCTTCTTTTCCAATTCGGATTCCTTTTATTTCTTTTTCTTCTCTGATTGCCATGGCTAGGACTTCCAAAACTATGTTGAAAGTGGCAAGAGTGGACATCCTGGTCTTGTTTCTGATCTTAGAGGGAATGTTTTCAGCTTTTCACCATTGAGTATGATATTAGCTGTGGCTTTGTCATATATGGCCTTTATTTTGTTGAGGTAGGTTCCCTCTATGCCCACTTTCAGGAGAGTTTTTATCATAAATGGGTGTTGAATTTTGTCAAAAGTTTTTTCTGGGCTTCCCTGCTGGCGCAGTGGTTGAGAGTCCATCTACCGATGCAGGGGACATGGGTTCGTGCCCTGGTCTGGGAAGATCCCACATGCCACGGAGCGGCTAGGCCCGTGAGCCATGGCCACTAAGCCTGCACCTCCAGAGCCTGTGCTCCACAACGGGAGAGGCCACAACAGTGAGAGGCCCGTGTACTGCAAAAAAAAAAAAAAAGTTTTTTCTGCATCTGTTGAGATGATCATATGGTTTTTATTCTTCAATTTGTTAATGTGGTGTATCACGCTGATTGATTTGCAGATATTGAAAAATCCTTGCATCTCTGGGACAAATCCCAGTTGATCAAGGTGTATGAGCCTTTTAATGTATTGTTGGATTTGGTTTGCTAGCATTTTGTTGATGATTTTTGTGTCTATGTTCATCAGTGGTATTGCCTGTAGTTTTCCTCTTTTTTATTTTTGGTATCTTTGGCTGGTTTTGGTATCAGGGTGATGGTAGCCTCATGGAATGAGTTTGGGAGTGTTCCTTCCTTTACAATTTTTTGGAATAGTTTCAGAAGGATAGGTGTTAACACTTCTTTAAATGTTTGATAGAATTCGCCTCTGAAGCCATCTGGTCCTGGACTTTTGTTTGTTGGAAGTTTTTAAATCGATGTTTTCAATTTAGTACTTGTGATTGGTCTCTTTGTCTTTTCTATTTCTTCCTGATTGTCTTGGAAGATTGTACCATTCTAAGAATTTGTCCATTTCTTCTAGAGTGTCCATTTTACTGGCGTATAGTTGCTTGTAGTAGTCTCCTATGATCCTTTGCATTTCTGTGGCATCATTTGTAACTTCTCGTTTTTCATTGATAATTTTATTGATTGGAGCCCTCTCCTTTTCTTTCTTGATGAGTCTGGCTAAAGGTTTCTCAATTTTATCTTTTCAAAGAACCAGCTTTTAGTTTCATTGATCTTTTCTGTTGTTTTCTTTGTCTCTATTTCATTAATTTCTCCTCTGATCTTTATTTCTTTCCTTCTACTAACATTGGGTTTTGTTTGTTCTTCTTTCTCTACTTGCTTTAGGTGTGTGGTTAGGTTATTTGAGATCTTTCTTGTTTCCTAAGGTAAGATTGTATTGCTATAAATTTCCCTCTTAGAACTGCTTTTGCTGCATCCCATAGGTTTTTGGATCATCATGTTTTCATTGTCACCTGTCTCTAGGTAATTTTTGATTTCCTCTTTCATTTCTTCAGTGATCCATTGGTTGTTTAGTATCATGTTGTTTAGCCTACACATGTTTGTGTGTTTTAGGTTTTTGTTTTTTTTGTAGTTGATTTCTAATCTCATAGCATTGTGGTCGGCAAAGATGCTTGATATGATTTCAGTTTTCTTAAATTTACCAAGGCTTGATTTGTGGCCCAGCATGTGATCTATCCTGGAGAATCTTCCATGTGCTCTTGGAAGGAAAGAGTATTCTGCTGCTTTGGGATGGAATGTTTTGTAAATATCAATTAAGTCCATCTGGTCTAATGTGTCATTTAAGGCCTGTGTTTCCTTATTGATTTTCTGTCTGGATGATCTGTCCATTGATGAAAGTGGGGTATTAATGTCCCCCACTATTATTGTGTTACTGTCGATTTCTCCTTTTATGGCTGTTAATATTTGTCTTATATATTGAGGTGCTCCTATTTCGGGTGCATACATATTTATAATTTTTATATCTTCTTGGGTTGATCCCTTGATCATTATGTGGTGTCCTTCTTTGTCTCTTGTAACAGTCTTTACTTGAAAGTCTATTTTGTCTGATATGAGTATTGCTACTCCAGGTTTCTTTTGATTTCCATTTGCATGGAATATCTTTTTCCATTCCCTCACTTTCAGTCTGTATGTGTCCCTAGGTCTGAAGTGGGTTTCTTGTAGATAGCATATATGTGGGTCTTGTTTTTGTATCCATTCAGTGAGCCTGTGTCTTTTGGTTGGAGCATTTAATCCGTTTACATTACAAGGTAATTACTGATATGTATGTTCTTACTGCCGTTTTGTGAATTGTTTTCAATTTTTCTTTTAGGTCTTTTTTCTTTCCTTCCTCTTTTGTCCTCTTCTCTTGTGATTTGATGACCATATTTAATGTTGTGTTTGGATTGCTTTTTCTTTTTTTTTGGTCTCTATTGTAGATTTTTGGTTTGCAGTTCCCATGAGGTTTTGATATAGCAGTCTGTTATATAAAACCTTGTTTTAAGTTGCTGGTCTCTTAATTTCAAATGCATTTCCAGTATCCTGCGTTTGTACTGTCCTTTTCTCAAGATTGCTAGTTTTGATATTATAATTGTGTTCAGGTGATTTCCTTCCTTTACTGTATGTTTGCCTTTACCAGTGAGGTTTCCCATTTGTAATTTTCTTATTTCTACTTGTGGCCTTTTCTGCCTAGAGAAGTTCCTTTAGCATTTGTTGTAAATCTGGTTCAGTGGTGCCAAATTCTCTTATCTTTTGCTTCTCTGTAAAGCTTTTATTTCTGTGTCTAATCTGAATGAGAGCCTTGTTCAGTGGAGTATTCTTGGTTGTAGCTTTTCCCCTTTCATCACTTTAAACATATCGTGGCACTCCCTTTTGGTCTGCAGAGTTTCTCCTGAAAAGTCAGCTGATAACCTTATGGGGATTCTGTTGTATGTTATTTGTTGTTTTTCCCTTGTTGCTTTTAATATTTTCTCTTTGTCTTTAATTTTTGTCAATTTGATTAACATGTGTCTTGGCCTGTTCCTCCTTGGGTTTATCCTGCATGGGGCTCTCTGTGCTTCTTAGAGTTAGGTGACTGTTTCCTTTCCCATGTTAGGGACATTTTCAGATATTATCTCTTCAAATATTTCCTCAGGCCCTTTCTCTCTCTCTCTTCTTCTGGGATCCCTATAATGTGAATGTTGGTGCATTTAATGTTGTCCCAGAAATCTCTTAGACTGTCCTCACTTCATTCTTTATTCTATTCCGTGGCAGTGATTTCCACCAATCTGTCTTCCAGTTAACTTAGTTGTTCTGCCTCATTATCCTGCTGTTGATTCCTTCTAGTGTATTTTTTCATGTCAGTTATTGTATTGTTCATCTCTGTTTGTTTGTTCTTTAAATCTTCTAGCTCTTTGTTAAACATTTCTTGTATCTTTTGATCTGTGCCTCCATTCTTTTTCTGAGATCTTGGATCATCTTTACTGTCATTACTCTGAATTCTTTTTCATGCAGATTGCCTGTTTCCACTTCACTTAATTCTTCTGAGGTTTTATCTTGTTTCTTTATCTGGAACATACTTCTCTGCTGTCTTATTTTGTCTAACTTGCTGTGTTTGTGGTCTCTGTTCCACAGGCTGAAGGGTTGTAGTTCCTTTTGCTTCTGGTGTCTCCTCCCTTGTGGGTGAGGTTGGTCCAGAGACTTGCACAGGCCTCCTGATGGGAGGGACTGGTGCCTGCCTACTGGTTGGTGGAGCTGTGTCTTGTCCGTCTGGTGGGAAGGGCCGTGTTAACTAGTGTGCTTAGAGGGCTGTGGGCTCAGGAAGATTTTAGGCAGCCTGTCTGATGATGAGTGGGGCTCTGTTCCCACCCTGTTGGTTGTTTCACCTGAGGCATCTCAACACTGGAGCCTGTAGGTTCCTGGGCGGGGCCAGGTCTCGATGCTTTGATGACCTCCAGGAGAGCTCATGGCAATGGATATTCCCTCAGGACTCTGCCACCAGTGTCCTTGTCCCTCAGCGAACCACAGCTGACCCCTCCCTCCCCAGGAGACACGCAGATCGTTTTGGCCCAGGCTCCTATGGAATCACTGCTTTGCCCTGGCTTCCAGTGCATGTGAAACCTGTGTGCACCCTACAGGAATGCAGTCCTCATTTCCCCAGTCCTGCAGAGCTCCTGCACTCAAGCCCTGCTGGCCTTCAAAGCCAAATGCTCTGGGAGCTCCTTCTCCTGATGCCAAATATCCAGGATGGGGAGCCTCACATGGGGCTCAAAACTCTCACTCCTGTGGGAGAACCTCTGAGATATAATTATTTTCGTGTTTGTGGGTCTCTCACCTGGACGGTATGGGGTTTGATTATATTGCGAAAGCGCCCCTTGTACCATCTTGTTGTGGCTTCTTCTTTGTCTTCGGATGTAGAATATCTTTTTCTTCCACTAGTTTCCAGTCTCTTTTGTCGATGTTTGTTCAGCAATTAGTTCTCATTTTGGTGTTTTTGTGAGGGGAGGTGAGCTCAAGTTCTTCTACTTCGCCATCTTGTCTCCTCCATAAGTTTTTTAGTGTTTTTAATTGTAAAATGGTGTTGAATTTTGTCAAATGCTTTTTCTGCATCAGTAGAGGTGATTATGTAGGTTTTTTTTCAAATTTATTTACTTATGCTGCATTGGGTCTTTGTTGCTGCATGTGGGCTTTCTCTAGTTGCAGTGAGTGGGGGCTGCTCTTTGTTGCAGTGCACAGGCTTCTCATTGCGGTGGCTTCTCTTGTTGTGGAGCATGGGCTCTAGGTGTGTGGGCTTCAGTAGTTGCAGCACGTGGGTTCAGTAGTTGTGGCATGTGGGCTCTAGTGTGTGCGGGTTTCAGTCGCTGTGGCATGCGGGCTCAGTAGCTGTGGCTCACAGGTTCTAGAGCGCAGGCTCAGCACTTGTGACACACGGGCTTAGTTGCTCTGTGACACGTTGGATTTTCCTGGATCAGGGATTGAACTCGTGTCTCCTGCATTGGCAGGCGGATTCTTAACCATTGTGTCACCCGGGAAGTCCCAATCATGTAGTTTTTCTATCTACTCTGTTAATGTGGTGTATTACATTGAGTGAGTTTTGTATGTTGAATCATCTTTGCATTTCAGGAATACATCTCACTTGATCATGGTACATAGTCCCTTAAATATGCTGCTGAATTTCATTTGCCAGTATTTTATTGAGGATTTTTGCCTCAGTGTTTATAAGAGATATTAGTCTATATTTTTTGTACTTATTATTTCTTGTAGTGTCTTTGGTATCAGAGTAATGCTGATCTCATAATATGAGTTAGGGAGTATTCTTTCTTTTTTAATTTTTTGGGAATTTGAGAAGGATTGGTGTTAGTTCTTCTTTAAATATTTGGTAGAATTCACCATGAAGCCATCAGGTTCATGGCTTTTTTATTGTTGTTGGGAGATTTTTGAGTACTGACTGAATCTCCTTACTAGTTATAGGTCAATTCAGATTTTCTGTTTCTTTGTGATTAGTCTGGATAGGTTTGTGTTTCCAGGAATTTGTCCATTTCATCTGGGTTATCAAATTTGTTGGCATACAGTTGTTCATAGCACTTTCTTATCATTTTTATCTCTGAAGAATTGGTAATGTCCTCACTTTCATTTCTGATTATAATCATTTGAGTCTTCTCTTTTTCTTAGTCCACCTGGCTAAAAGTTTATCGATTTTGTTGATCTTTTCAAAGAACCTAGTTTTGATTCTCCATGATTTTCTGTACATTTCATTCTGTTTCATTTATCTCTGCTCTAATCTTTATTTCCTTCCTTCTACTACCTTTGGGTTTAGTTTGTTCTTTTTCTAGTTTCTTAAGTCAGATTGTTAACTTGAGATTACTGATTTGAACAAAAAATTTTTGAAATGTAAGCTTTTATAGCTATGAATTTCCTCTTTAACACTACTTTTGCTGCATCATATAAGTTTTGGTATGTTCTGTTTTTGTTTTCATTAGTCTCTCAGTATATTCTTATCTCCTTTGATATTTTTTCTTTGATCCATTGGTTGTTCATGTTGTTCAGTTTCCACAAATTTGTAAATTTGCCAGATTTGCTTCTGTTCCTGAATTCTAATTTCATCTGTTGTAGTCAGAAACTATACTCTTTATGATAGCTGTCTTTTAAAATCTATTGAGACTTAATTTGTGGCCTCATGTATAGATTCTTCTGGAAAAATGTTCCATGTGCACTTGAGAAGAATAGGTATGCTGTTGTTGGGGAGAGTGCTATGTCTGTCAGATCAGGTTGTTTTTGTTTTGTTTTTTTGTGGTACGCGGGCCTCTCACTGCTGCAGCCTCTCCCATTGCGGAGCACAGGCTGCAGACGTGCAGGTTCAGCGGCCATGGCTCAAGGGCCCAGCCGCTCTGCGGCATGTGGGACCAGGGCATGAACCCATGTGCCCTGCATTGGCAGGCGGACTCTCAACCACTGCACCACCAGGGAAGCCCGTCAGGTTGGTTTTTATCTTGTTTAAGTTATCTGTTTCTTATTTATCTTCTGTCTGGTTGTTCTATTTATTGCTCACATTGGAGTGTTGAAGTCTCTATTATTGTAGAACGGTCTATCTCTCCCTTTAATTCTGTCAGTTTTTGCTTCATATAATTTGATTGTTTGTTGTGTACATGTTTATAATTGTTATGTCTTCTTGCTGTATTGAAGCTTTTCATAACATATAGTGTCCTCCTTTGTCTCATGTAAACTGTTTTGACTTAGTCTGTTTTGTCTAATATTAGTGTAGCCACTCCTTCTCTCTACTGTTTACATGGAATAACTTTTTCTGTTTTTTCACTTTCAATATATTTTTGTCTTTGGCTGTAATATGAGTTTCTTGTAGACAGCATATAATTAGATTATATGTTTTTATTCATTCTGCCAATCTGTCTTTTCATAGGAGAGTTTAATCCATTTACATTTTCCATAATTACTCATAAAGAAAGACTTCTGTCACTTTGTTTTCTATTTGCCTTATAGCTTTTTTGTTCCTTATTTCCTTCATTACTGTCTTCTTTTTGTAGTTGGTTTTTTTTTGTAGTGAAATTCCTTTCCCATTTCTCTAGTTACTTTCTTTGTGGTTACCATGGGAATATTATTGTAGTGAAATTCTTTTCCCATTTCTCTAGTTATTTTCTTTGTGGTTACTGTGGGATTCCATTTAACATCCTAATGTTGTAACACTCTAATTTGAATTTAAACCAGCTTAACTTTAATAACATATAAAATCTCTGTTCTTTTACGGCTCTCACCCCACCTCATTCAGTTGTTGATGTCACAGAATTACATGTTTACACATGTATGCCCCAAAACATAAACTGGTAATTCTTTTTTTAAAAAATAAATTTACTTATTTATTTATTTGTTTATTTATGGCTGTGTTGGGTCTTTGTTGCTGCGTGCGGGCTTTCTCTAGTTGTGGTGAGCAGGGGCTACTCTTCATTGCAGTGTGTGGGCTTCTCATTGCAGTGGCTTCTCTTGTTGTGGACCACGGGCTCTAGGGACATGGGCTTCAGTAGTTGTGGCCCGCGGGCTCAGTAGTTGTGGGTCACGGGCTCTAGAATGCAGGCTCAGTAGTTGTGGCGCATGGGCTTAGTTGTTTTGCGGTATGTGGGATCTTCCTGGACCAGGTATTGAACCCGTGTCCCCTGCATTGGCAGGTGGACTCTTAACCACTGCACCACCAGGAAAGTCCCTAAACTGGTAATTCTTTTAAATGCTTTAATCTCTTAAGTTATGTAGAAAACAAAATGTGGGTTACAAACCAAAGTTACAATAATATTAGCTTTTATAATTGCCCATGTATTTACCTTTGTTGAGATCTTTATTTTTTCATACTGCTTCAGGTTACTGTCTAGTGTCCTTTCATTTTATTTTGCAGGAGTCCCTTGAGCATATCTTACTGGGCAGCTCTGGTGATAACAAACACCCTCAAGTTTTGTTCACCTGTGAAAGTCTTAATTTCTCCTTCACTTTTGAAGGGCAGTCTTGCCAGATATTAGATTTTTGGTTGACTTATTTTTTTTTAAGCACTTTGAATATATCAGCTCACTGCCTCCTGGCCTCCAAAGTTTCTGGTAATAAATCTGTTGATAATCGTATAGAGGATCCCTTGTATGTGATGGGTTGCTTCTCTGTTGCTGATTTCAAGGTTCTCTTTGTCTTTGTTTTTTCAAAGTTCAGTTATAATATGTCTCAGTGAGAGTCTCTTTGAGTTTATCTTATTTGGAGTTCATTAAGCTCTTGGATGTTTATATTCATTCATTTCATCAAATTTGGGAAGTCTTCAGCTGTTATTTTTTGAGATATCCTCTCTGCCTTTTTCTCTGTCTTCTTCTTCTGGCTCTCCCACAATACACAGGTTAGTTTGTTGGTGGTGTCCAAAAGGTCTTTTGGGTTCTGTTTGCTTTTCTTTAAACCTTTTTGTTTCTGTGATCATTTCCATTGCTGTATCTTCAAGTTCACTGATACTTTCTTCTGACTGCTCAGATCTGCCTTTGAATCCCTCTAGTTTTGGTTTTTTTTTCACTTCAGTTATCATACTTTTCAACTGCAGAATTTCTATTTCATTTCATCTTAGGTTTTCTCTTTATTGATATTTCCATTTAATTCATTTTCATCATTTACATCATTCATTTACATCACATTCTTGACTTTCTCCATGTCTTCCTTTAGCTGTTTAAGCATCTTGTAGACAGCTCTTTTAAAGTCTTTGTCTAGTAGATCAGCTGTCACGTCTTTTTCAGGGAGGGTTTCTGTTGATGTTTATTTTTCCTTTGAATGGGCCATACTCCCCTGGTTTTTGTTGTTTGTATGCCTTGTGTGTGTGTGTGTGTGTGTTTGTGGAAAACTGGACATTTGAAGCTAATAATGTGGTGACTCTGAAAATCAGATGCTCCCTCTTCCCCAGAGCTTGCTGTTTTTGTCATTGTTTTTGTTGTTTTGATTGTTGTAGGCTCTCTTTGTGCCAAGGATCCATCTGAGGTATAAACTTAAGAAGGTCTTTCTGACCCTGTACCTTTTGCTGGGCATGTGCAGTCACTTTCTAATTTTCTCTATATATGCTGTTGTTTTTGAATGTCCTTATCTTCAGTGTCTGCCTCTCAAAAGAGGAAAAAGAAAAAAAATGAAGGGGAGGGGAAAGTGTGCCAGCCCTTTAAATTTGCTGGCCATCATTTCATCTAGAGGGGGAGAGGCTTGCAACAATGGAGAAAGGTACAACAACAATTCTCACTTGCCTCTTTGTCTCCTCTTCTGTGGTATGAAACAGCAGTCAGTGTTTAGAGCACAGATCCCTGATAGTTGGAGAACAGGATCCTTTATGTCCACCCTGACTCCTGAAAGCTATGTGCAAGCTGTTCTGGGAACACATGCATGGCTCCCTGCCATGGGTAGCTGCTACTGTGGTAGCAGCTGAAATTGACCAAAATTACCATAATTTACAGTTTAAGCCTTCCCCTTGAAATTGCAAGTCTTCAGTAGGATCCAGAGTGCCAGAATTGTTACATCAGACAAATTCTGCCAGCACAATTGTTGTCTAGGTGGGGAGACAGATTTCTGATGCTTCCTACTCTGCCATCTTCCGAGAATCCTCTGATAAAGATGTTTTGCATTTGGATATGTGGGAAGGAAAGCACATTCAATGTTTCAAATGAGAAGATTCTGGTTTTTGTTAAAGCTATCATTGATTGAACCTTAAGATGTGTACTTAATGCATTACATACATTATTTAATTTAATCCTTGCAATAACATTAAAAGAGAGGTATTATTATTCATTTTTTTTTTTTTTTTTTTTTTGCTGTACGCGGGCCTCTCACTGTCGTGGCCTCTCCCGTTGCGGAGCACAGGCTCCGGACGCGCAGGCTCAGCGGCCATGGCTCACGGGCCCAGCCGCTCCGCGGCATGTGGGATCTTCCCGGACCGGGGCACGAACCCGTGTCCCCTGCATCGGCAGGCGGACTCTCAACCACTGCGCCACCAGGGAAGCCCTATTATTCATTTTAATAGGTGAAAAAATTGGGCAGAGAGCAGAGGAGGTCTGTCTGTGTAGTATGTCACTTCTGAAGAGGTCTTCTTATACTTTCTCTTCTTGCCCATACTACTTAGAATATTGGTTTGACTATAGAGTCAAAATATCAGAGGCTCAATCAGGATTAACATTTCTTTCTCTTTCTCTATGATACAGTGGTAACCCTATGATCCTGGGTTTGTAGGAAGTTTTGTTCCTTGAGGACATCCAGAGACCCAAGTTCCTTCTATTTTGTTGTTCTTCCATTCCCTGGGGTTTTACCCTCATCCATATATTTGAAACTGGCTTACCAGCACCCATGGAAGGCAAAAATGGAAGGGAGACCAAGTGACTCGTTTTAAGAAGTGAAGATGTTTTAAGAAGTTGCATACATCACTCCTGCTCATATCCTATCTGCCAGTACTTTGCTCAATTGCATGGCCATGGTGGGGTGGAAGGAATGCTCTGGTCTGTAATCTATAGCTGGGCAGAGGAGTGATATTACAAAAATACAGAGAGAGCAAATGGTTATTGGGGAGATATTTAGCAATATCTTCCACTCTTCTAGTTCACACCTCTCCCCTCTCAAAAACATGTCCTAGCATTCTCTCTACTTTAAGGGAGAAAAATGAATCTTTTTTGAACAAAAACAGAGAGCCACATCAGACTCTGCAGAGAGGCAGTGTTGGTCGTCATGGTGTAGTTTTGATGGTGAACATCCTTGGAACAGTACGTCACTCCTAGGAACATACCTGGAGGCAGGGAAGGTAGGTAAGCCGGAGAGGTACTGACAGCAAAATTTGGCTGCTTTACAAAACATTGCCAAGGGTAAATGCTTTGTCTCAGCCCTGGTTTAACTGACTTTAGGCCTAAAAACTATTCTGCCAAAACCCCTTTTGTTTTCTTTCTAAGATGATAAACACCTGAAGTCAGTGCAAATGTCCTTATGATGCAGGGATGAGTGCATTTTTTACAGATGACGTTGTTATTTGGAAAGCAAGTTCTACTCCAATGTCTGCCTAAGTAAATAGTTCCGTTATTAGATATAAAGAGCCAATATATCTCACCTTTAAGTGAAGTAAGCTGAAATTCCTTTGTTCTTGCCAGGACACTGATATGTACTTCCAACTGCTTCCCTGTGCTCTTGATATTAGTGTGTGCAAGTCTTCAAACTTGTTTACTCTTGCCAGTGAAACCTGAAGCAATCAGGCGCATTAGTCTTCTGTATTAATCTTTCACGTATGGGGAGAGCAAGGTATCTAGTGAACATTTTTACTTCCTGGGAACTTTATTTCTAGATTCCTTTTGTTCTCTCTGAATGAATGGTCTTTGGTTTCCTCTCCATCAAAAAGAACCAAAGCAAGAAGTTTTGTAAAGGATTTAAGTGCTACTGAAGCTGTGTTTTTGGCCTGCAAAAAGGGGAAATGGCACTCACGGGCCTGTGTTTGATTCTGACTTTGCTCCTTAGTAATTGTGTAAATTTGGGTTAATCACTTGACCTCTTTGACGCTTATATTCCTTGTCCAAAAAGTAGGGAAAATTCTCTGTACCCCATTGCATTGTTATTAGAATTAGATCATAGTTACACTACTTACTAACTGTATGGCCTTAGTCAAGTTACTAAAACTTCCTGTGTCTCAATTTCTTCATCTGCAAAATGGGGTAATAATAGTAACTACTATATAGGGTTTTTGAGAAGTAACATGCTTAGAATAGTGCCTGGCACCACAGTAAACTCTATGTAAATGGTAGCTGTTGTGGCTGTTCTATGAATATGTAATAGCCTCCTGTGTTCATTGGCCTTGGTTGGGACATTGACAAGATAGAAAAAGGAGTCAGTCTCCAGCCTGGTTGTCCAGTGAAGTCTGGTATTCTTATGAGCTCCTGTATTTGCAGGGAGCAGTATAGAGCCTGCTCAGAGGCCAAAGCTATGCTAACCTTTTAAAACTGCTGGGGGATGCATCTGAGAGAACCTAGTACCACATGGTTTTGCTGAAAAAGGGAAAAAAAAAAAAATCTTAAAATGAAAATGTCTTCTTAGGGGCAAAATGCCATAAATGTGTAAATGGGAGCAATCCCAGAAATAGATTGTGGTGAAATCCATTCAGTGATAAATTTTATTTCTTTAAAAAAACTCTAATTATTTTATTTGAGTTTTATTTCTTGTAATCTTTAGTAATATGAGCCGCATCCTCCTCCTCGTGTGCATGATTTGTTTTCCTTTATCTATGAAAACCCTTCTGTGATGATATTACAGTGATGTAGTTCTGTGTGTTAACAGAATATAGCAGATAAAACATTTCATAGGGAACTCTTATCAAAGAGTCTACCTCAGGAAGATTCCACTCAATAGGCTGCCCAGATATGCTCAGTTCTTCTGCTCACTCCCAACCCTATTTCCCCTACTTTTCAAATTAGGCATTTTCAAGGACGTTGAGTTCAAGAAATGGGGGCAGTATCTGATTTTGGAAAACATACATTTTTAGCTCACAAAATGTGTTGTCATTTCCATTTTAGCTTTCTGTAGCTCCGTCCTTGATCCTTGAAGAAGGTGGAGATTTACAGTCACATTTTATTGGTACTTTTCTCCATCACACAGATGATAAATTATTGAGAAGCCATTTGGTCTATAAAAATGAAATACACAGCCCATCCTCTTCCAGCATGCTGCTTGGACTGACTCCAGCTGCTGTGAATGGCTAGGGCTCTGTATTCAGAAAAACAAAGCAAATCCCTTATACATTTTGGGCTTGCTCCTTTGTTGGTGGATAGAGAGGGACAATGACCTGATGGATTATTGGCTCTCTGGATGTTACTAAGGGCCACAGACAGAGTCAGCTCTTTTATTGCTCCAGAAAGATCCTTTGTGCTGAGTGTTGGCATTCAGAGATTTTGTACCTATATTTTTGCTAGTTCTTGTTTTGGACTGCAGTCAAAGATGGTCAGAGCTTCCAATAATGGACAGGGTTTAAATGTTTTTCTCATACTTTACTACAATTAATCTTAACCCTTGTTTGAGTCACATACTGCTTTGAGAATCTGATATCATAAACTCCCTTTCCTCTCCTCCCACCAGCTGCACTTATGCACAAACACAGAAAAGACTTCAGAGTGCTTATGAACCCCCGACCACCAACTGTTCAACTCTTTACAGTTCCGTGAATCTCTCTTTTTAGATTAAAATTTCTCTGTGGTTTTCAAAAGCATATGTTTGATAATATAATTTATTTTTCTCTAGAAATAGAAGATTCATTATTTCACCGTGACCTTGTTTTTTGTGTGATTGTAAAATCAGCTGAAGTTTTAACTTTAATTTTATTGTTTTTCAGTAAATGATTCATTTATTTGATGAAAATTGCATAGCTGTTATAATTATTTCCAGAAAAATTCTCAAGATAAAATGTTAAAAACAGTAATAAAAACTGTATCTTTATTTTTTTAAAAAGTCAGTGCAATGGGCTTCCCTGGTGGCGCAGTGGTTAAGAATCCACCTGCCAATGCAGGGGACACAGGTTCGAGCCCTGGTCTGGGAAGATCCCAGATGTCGTGGAGCAGCTAAGCCTGTGCGCCACAACTACTGAGCCTGCGCTCTAGAGCCTGCGAGCCACAACTACTGAAGCCCGCACATGTAGAGCCTGTGCTCCACAAGAAGAGAAGCCACCGCAATGAGAAGCCTGTGCACTGCAATGAAGAGTAGCCCCTGCTCACTGCAACTAGAGAAAGCCCGTGCACAGCAATGAAGACCCAATGCAGCCAAAAATGAAATAAATAAAATAAATTTATAAAAAATAAAAGCAAGTGGAATAAGCAAAAATCACCATTTTTATTATATTTATTTAAATATAGATAAATTTGATCACAGTAAAAATGATTAATAATAGTATTTTATTTATTTACTTTAAAATTTTATGGAGTGTAGTCGATTTACAATGTTGTGTTAGGCTCAGGTGTGTGAAAGTGATTCAGTTATACATATACATATATTCATTCTTTTTCAGGTTCTTTTCTCATATAGGTTATCACAGAATATTGAGTAGAGTTCCCTGTGCTGTACAGTAGGTCCTTGTTGGTTATCTATCTTATGTATAGTAGTGTGTGTATGTTAATCCCAAGCTCTTGATTTATTCCTTCCCCCACCACATTTCCCCTTTGGTAACCATGAGTTTTTTTTGATATCAGTAAGTCTGTCTCTGTTTTGTAAATAAGTTCATTTGTAACATTTAAAAAATTAGGGGACTTCCCTTGTGGCACAGCGGTTAAGAATCCGCCTGCCAATGCAGGGGACACGGGTTCGAGCCCTGGTCCAGGAAGATCCCACATGCCATGGAGCAACTAAGCCTGCGAGCCACAACTACTGAGCCCATGCGCCACAGCTGCTGAAGCCTGTGCACCCTAGAGCCCGC
The DNA here is from genome assembly GCF_963924675.1 of Phocoena phocoena. Classification (NCBI taxonomy): domain Eukaryota; kingdom Metazoa; phylum Chordata; class Mammalia; order Artiodactyla; family Phocoenidae; genus Phocoena; species Phocoena phocoena. Next base: position 71,305,751 of record NC_089234.1, on the reverse strand, counting down.
GAACCACAACTGCTGAGCCCTTGTGCTGCAGCTACCAAAGCCCGCATGCCTAGAGCCTGTGCTCCACAACAAGAGAAGCCACCACAATGAGAAGCCCTCACACCACAACGAAGAGTAGCCCCCAATCGCTGCAACTAGAGGAAGCCCACGCGCAGCAATGAAGACCCAACACAGCCAAAAATAAATAAATAAATTTATTTTAAAAAAGAAGAAAAAAAGAGTAGCCCCCACTCGCCACAACTAGAGAGAAAAGACTGCCTGCAGCAATGAAGACCCAACACAGCCAAAACATTAATTAATAAATAAATAAAATGAAAAATAAAATTATCATATATTAGGAAAAAAAATTAGATTCCTCATATGAGTGATATTGTGTGATATTTGTCTTTGTCTGAATTACTTCACTTAGTATGATAATCTCTAGGTCCATCCATGTTATGGAAAATGGCATTATTTCATTCTTTTTTATGGCTGAGTAATAATATTCCATTGTATATATGTACCACATCTTCTTCTTCTTTTTTTTCAATATTTATTTAGGCTGCACTGGGTCTTAGTTGCGGCAGGTGGAATCTTTGTTGCAGCATGTGGGATCTTTAGTTGAGGCACGCGGGCTTCTTAGTTGTGGCATGCAGACTCTTAGTTGCGGCATGTGAACTCTTTGTTGCGGCATGCAGGTGGGATCTAGTTCCCCGACCAGGGATTGAACCCAAGTCCCCTGCATTGGGGGTGCAGAATCTTACCCACTGGACAACGAGGGAAGTCTCTGTACCACATCTTCTTTATCCACTCATCTGCTGATGGACATTTAGTTGCTTCCATGTCTTGGCTATTGTAAATAGTGCCACAGTGAACATTGGAGTGCATGTATCTTTTTGAATTATGGTTTTCTCTGGATATATGTCCAGGAGTAGGATTGTTGGATCATGTGGTGGTTCTGTTTTTAGTTTTTTAAGGCAACTCTATACTGTTCTCCATAGTGGTTGTACCAATTTACATTCCCGCTAATAGTGTAGGAGGGTTCCCTTTTCTTCACACAGCATTTATTGTTTGTAGACTTTTTCATGATGGCCATTCTGACTGGTGTGAGATTATACAACTACCATTGTAGTTTTTTAAAAGATTTTCTTTTGATGTGGGCCATTTTTAGAGTCTTTACTGAATTTGTTACAATATTGCATCTGTTTTATATTTTTTTCTTTGTCTTTTGGCCACGAGGCATGTGGGATCTTAACTCCCCAACCAGGGATCGAACTCACACCCCCTGCATTGGAAGGCGAAGGCTTAACCATTGGACCGCCAGGGAAGCCCCACCACCAGGGAAGCCCCACCACCATTGTAGTTTTGATGTGCATTTCTCTGATAACTAGTGATGTTGAGCATCTTTTCATGTGCTTTTTGGCCATCTCTATGTCTTCTTTGGAGAAATGTCTATTTAGGTCTTCTGCCCATTTTTTGATTGGGTTATTTGTTTTGTTGATATTGAGCTGCATGTGCTGTTTGTATATTTTGGAGATTAATCCCTTGTCAGTGACTTCATTTACAAATATTTTCTCCCATTCTGTGGGTTGTCTTTTGGTTTTGTTTATGGTTTCCTTTGCTGTGCAGACACTTAAGTTTAATTAGGTCCCATTTGTTTATTTTTATTTTCATTACTCTAGGGAGTGGATCAAGGAAGATTTGCTGCAATTTATGTCAAAGAGTGTTCTGCCTGTATTTTTCTCTAAGATTTTTATAGTGTCCAGCCTTACTTTTAGGCCCTTGATCCATTTTGAGTTTATTGTTGTATATGGTGTTAGGGGATGTTCTAGTTTCATTCCTTTACATGTAGCTGTCCAGTTTTCTGAGCACCACTTACTGAAGAGACTGTCTTTTCTCCATTGTATATTCTTACCTCCTTTGTCATAGATTAGGTGACCATAGATGAGTGGGTTTATCTCTGGATTTTCTATCCTGTTCCATTGATCTATATTTTTGTTTTTGTGCCAGTACCATACTGTTTTCATGACTGTAGCTTTGTAGTATAGTCTGAAGTCAGGGAGCCTGATTCTTCCAGCTTCCTTTTTCTTTCTCAAGATTGCTTTGGCTATTCAGGTTCTTTTGTGTTTCTGTACAAAATGTAAGAATTTTTTGGTCTAATTCTGTGAAAAATGCTATTGATAATTCAATAGGGACTACATTGAATCTGTAGATTACTTTGGGTAATATAGTCATTTTGACAATATTGATTCTTCCAGCTGTAACACCAAATAATTCTTGGTATTAAGCTCACGTTACCTCTCTTGCTGGGTTATTCTAGGATTAGAGATAGTATCTGTAAAACACATGTTCATTACTTAATAAATGGTAACTGTTCTTGCTATGACCTTCTAGCCATAATCCATATCTATGAAAAGCTAAAGGGAACCAAAGGTTTTTCTGTTTGATTTGCATAGATGTAAACTAGCAGAATATTTGATGTTGGGCTGGGAGAGCCTGTCATGGTAAGTGAGACAAAGAAGACAAGGGCCGGTGCCAACTGCAAATGCAGTTCTCATTTTAGAACAGTGCCTCCTTGGAAGTGCACAGTATAGACTTCTAAAACGTAGATCATCCAAGGTGAAAGCTTCTGTTACTTAGAAAAAAATTCAGGTAGAGTGAGGAGATCATTAGCTACAAGTAGGAATTCTTACTGGTTTAAAACAAACAAACAACTCCAATCAAATTGTACCTGTGAGTGCAAATAGATCGCCTATGGTAATTACAGTAAGGGAGAAGATTATTTTTTAATACTTTGCAGCTTTACAGAAGACTTAAGAAAGATGGATATTTAGTTTTAAGGAGTTAAAAAAAAACAACGTAATACTGTTATCTCAGTGTTGCTCTAATTGAGGTTTAGGTGAATTACTTGGTCCTTGAGACCCTACTCTGCTTTGGGGAGATAGAGACAATTTCTGTACTTCTCACATGAGCTTGATTATAGCAAAGACCTGTGTCTAGGCCTCATTGACACACTGTTCATATCTTGAAGTGTGGACTCAATATCAGGCCTTGGAAAGATTTTGGGCATTTCTTATCTGAAGTTGCATACGTGAACCTGTTTTTACTGTGTCGCATATCTGGAAGAGAAAGGGGCACCATGGAATCTGAGGGTTTGAAAAAGCCTCCAAACTCTGACTCCACTGCACATTTAAATTAGGTCTACCTGGTTTTTAATATAAATCGGCTCAATTACACTATTGCCAAAAATCTAGGTGCCTTCTTGAGGAACAGCTGTTTTAGTTGGTGTTGGCTTAACTTAGCCCCCTTGGGAAGGAGAATGGTACAGGGGCTCAGACCGGGATGGACTGTTGAGTTAACCTTGACAGTGAACCCTGCCCCACACTCAGTTCAGAGGACCAGGACAAGGTGGTTTCACACAGGCAGCTCAGCTCATTCCTGAACAACTGAAACGCTAAGGGCTTCTGCTGTCCAAGCTATTGCAAATGGCTTCTCTCATTCTCAGCCTGCTCTGTAGTTGACAAAGGTGCAAAGCCTTTCTGTACTTAAGAGTCCAGGATGCCAATGTCAATTAGCTCATTAGTGAGTATCTGCCAGGATCTTTGCATATGGCTATGCAGGTTGAACAGGTTGAACAGTGTTTGCTGCCCTTGGAGTTGAGTGCTGCATGGCTTGTACAACTGTGATAAAGGAGCCCTGATCACCCATTTTAAATGCAGAGTGGCAGGAGTTTGGAATTCCCTTTCTTATGGGTAATTGCTTTTCCAGCATTGGCTTATTTGGCAGAGAAGGGTGGTCTGGTCCTTGAGTTCCTGCTGAATAGCAGCAGTCAGGAGTCCTGGCTCTAAGAATTCTAGGAAATGTACTATATCTCTTTCTTCAGTGCTGGGTTCCAGAAACCTTGTTCCATCAGTAATAGTATGGTCCAGACTCAGGACGAGCTGCTCCTCAATGAACCCTGCAGGAGTTGGATGATAAGGCCCCTAAAGTACGAGCTGATGGAGGGGCAGATGAAGCTTACTTGGAGATCTGTGATCAGAGTTGGCCCCAGGCAAGGCTGTACTGGAACTGGCTTGCTTCCAACACCTCTCCACCTGCTGTTTCACATGGGGCTCTTTAGGTTAGAGGAGACAGAAAACCACCTTAAGTGGATTAAATAAAAATAAAGAGGCTCTATTGGCTCATTTTACTGAAAAGTGTGTGAGTATAGTTGGCTTCAAGTGATCAAATGATGACTTTAGAATCTAGTCTCTCTCTCTCTCTCTCCTCCCCTGTCCCTCTCTGCATCTCTCAGTTCTCCTTTCCTTTGTGTTGGCCTTGTCCCTAGGCAGGCTTTCTGCATTTGATGATCTCCAGCATCTCCAGGCATATATCCCACAGGCTTAGTAGTTCCGGAAGAAAGGAGCCCCAAAGCTCTAAAACAAGCAAATAAACAAGCACACCCAACTGACACCAAACCAAACGAAAAATGTAAAAACAAGTCCACACACACACAAAAACAGCAATGCACTGTGTCTCCATGGTCTAGTTTGTGTTATGGGCTGATGTCTGAATCACTTGCTGTAGCCAAGGGCATGGAATCCTCTGATTGACCAGGCTAGGGTCATGTGTTCATACAGCTTAGGGAGTGTCCATCCTCAGCCAAGTAGGTTCTGGGAGATGGAGGATTAGTTCTCCAAAGAAAAATCAAGATGATGTCATTAGAAGGAGGAGGAGTGTTTGGGTGGTGAAACAAAAGCCATCAGATAGGCCTTTTCACCTCTCCCTTCCTGCATCTACCGTACAGGGCTGTGGGGCTAGGCTCTTCACAATGGCCTTACTTTTCTGAGATGTATTTATTTCTCCATTTTGGCGTAACCCTTAACATTTATTAAAACTGCTTATACTGCATTTACCAAAATGTCTAAAAGCCTTACAGACATCAAACCTTTACAAATATGTTTCTGCCCCTGACTTACATAACTTTTCATAACATTTTAATCTGTTGACATCCATTTCCGTTGAAAATTGTCTCCTCTGTCGACCTTTATGACACTGTGGCCTCCTTGTTCTCTTCCTACCTCCCTGATCCTCAGAGATCTCTTTCAGTGGCAGCACACTAGGTTAATGCACAGATTTCTTAAACCACTAACATTTCTCTGCCCTACTTCCTGGGTAGTCCTTCAATCTAGCATCTCTCCATCTTCACGGTCCCTTCAGTTAGGGCCTCCTCATCTCTCATCTGTGATGCTGCCATCCCTTCTCCTAACTCTCTTTGCTTGCAGTTTTATGCTTCTCAAATCTGTCCACTTGACTCCTTCCAGATCCTCCCTGTTCACTGTTTGAATCCCCTGTGTTGTTTCCCACTTGCCCATAGATGGTCACAAGAGGCCCTCCATTCATTGTCCCTAGCGCCTGGCTCTAGTCTTCATTTCTTTCTTGATTCCCTCCGGATTTCCATCACTTCAAACATCTTGTGGATCCCATTATGCACGGAATGTTTCAGTCCTGCATACCTTTCCACATGATATTAACTTTGCCTGAGATGCCCTTCTCCCAACTAATCTGCCTGGGAATCTCCTATTGGCCTTTCAAAACCCTCTTCAGGCATCATGTTCTCTTGGAAACTTTCTGTAATACCCTTACCACCCCACGCTTGGCAGAACAAATCACTTTCAATCCTGTATTAATATGTACATACTTTATTGCATTCAGTGTCCTGTATTTTGCTTATTTATTTATATTCATGCTTTTTTTTTTTTTTTTAATGTTTTGGTTTTGTTGACCATGAGGCATGTGGGACCTTAGCTCCCTGACCAGAGATCGCACCCGCAACCCCCTGCATTGGAAGGCGAAGTCTTAACCACTGGACTGCCAGGGAAGTCCCGTCTTCTTTTTTAAATAAACAGACTGAATGCCTTTTTTCTTTGGAATCACCTTTAATAAACATCTTTGGTAGGTTCTGTAGTAACTGTGCTCACAGGATGAGGCAACATTTTTCTGTTATCCTTGTATGCATTTTGAAAACAATTTCAAAACAACCTAGAAGTCAAATCAAGATAGAAAAGGTACACAGAAAATTTGTGCCTGATTCTCCACAATGTAATTTGTATACAAGTCAATATTTATACAAGCTGTATTGTTACATGGGTATATTATTTGATCCTGAATATTTTATCATGATTCTGAAGTCTTCTCAACGGCAAATGATAAAACATATGAAAAGTATTTGGGGCCAAAGAATTTATCATTATGACATTATGTACTGACCAGAGTCCTGAAACAGTGTTTTTTGAAGGCCTAATTTGAGGACTTAGGTGTCTTGTCCACATTTATATTGACAATAGCACTCCTTAAAATAAAATAAAAATAAGTTTACAGATATTCCCTTTTCTTAGTGCTGGGTTTCTTAGAGATACCCATACCAACCTTTTAATCATTATGATAAACATTCCTGGGATGCCCTTAGAAGAATTTTTTTAAATTTTTATTTTATATTGGAGTATAGTTGATTAACAATGTTGTGTTTGTTTCAGGTGTACACCAAAGTGATTCAGTTATACATATACATGTATCTATTCTTCTTCAAATTCTTTTCTCATTTAGATTATTACAGAATATTGAGCAGAGTTCCCTGTGCTATACAGTAGGTCCTTGTTGATTATCTATCTTATATAGTAGTGTGTACATGTCAGTCCCAAACTCCCAGTCTATCCCTTCCCCCCACCCTTCCCCGCTGGTAACCATAAGTTCGTAAATTTGGTCTCTAAGTCTGAGTGTCTGTTTCTGTTTTGTAAATAAGTTCATTTTTTTTCGACTCTGCATATAGGCGATATCGTATGATATTTGTCTTTCCTCTGTCTTACTTATTTCACTTAGTATGATAATCTCCAGGTCCATCTATGTTGCTGCAAATGGCATTATTTCATTCTTTTTTTATGACTGAGTACTTTTCCATTATATATGTGTACCACATCTTTATCCATTCATCTGTCAATGGACATTTAGATTTCTTCCATGTCTTGGCTATTGTAAACAGCGCTGCAGTGAACATTGCGTGCATGTATCCTTTTGAACCATGTTTTTCTCTGGATATACGCCCAGGAGTGGGATTGCTGGATCACGTAGTAGTTCTAGTTTCAGTTTCTTAAGAAACCTCCATACTGTTCTCCAGAGTGGCTGCACCAATTTACATTCCTACCAACAATATAGGAGGGTTCCCTTCTCTCCACACCCTCACCAGCATTTATTGTTTGTAGACTTTTTCATGATGGCCATTCTAACTGGTGTGAGGTGATACCTCATTGTAGTTTTGATTTGCATTTCTCTAATAATTAGTGATGTTGAGCATCTTTTCATGTGCCTCTTGGCCATCTGTATGTCTTCTTTGCAGAAATGTCTATTTAGGTCTTCTGCTCATTTTTTGATTTTTTTTTTTTTTTTTTTGCTGTACGTGGGCCTCTCACTGTTGTGGCCTCTCCCGTTGCGGAGCCCAGGCTCCGGATGCACAGGCTCAGCAGCCATGGCTCACGGGCCCAGTCGCTCCGCGGCATGTGGGATCTTCCTGGACCGAGGCATGAACCCGTATCCCCTGCATCGGCAGGCGGACTCTCAACCACTGTGTCACCAGCGAAGCCCTGTTTTTTGTTTTGATATTCAGCCTCATGAGTTGTTTGTAAATTTTGGAGATTAATCCCTTGTCGGTCACATCATTTGCAAATATTTTCTCCATTCTGTGGGTTGTCTTTTGGTTTTGTTTATGGTTCCGTTTGCTGTGCAAAAGCTTTTAAGTTTAATTAGGATCCATTTGTTTATTTTTGTTTTTATTTTCATTGCTCTAGGAGGTGGATCCAAAAAGATACTGCTGTGATTTATGGCAAAGAGTGTTCCGCCTATGTTTCCTTCTAAGGGTTTTATAGTATCCGGTCTTACATGTAGGTCTTTAATCCATTTTGAGTTTTTTTTTGTGTATGGTATTAGAGAATGTTCTAATTTCATTCTTTTGCATGTAGCTGTCCAGTTTTCCAAGCACCACTTGTTGAAGAGACTGTCTTTTCTTCATTGTATATTCTTGCCTCCTTTGTCATAGATTAGGTGACCATACGTGCATGGGTTTATTTTTCTGGGCTTTCTATCCTGTTCCATTGATCTATATTTCTGTTTTTGTGCCAGTACCATACTGTTTTCATGGCTGTAGCTTTGTAGTATAGTCTGAAGTCAGGGAGCCTGATTCCTCTAGCTCCCTTTTTCTTTCTCAGGATTGCTTTGGCTATTTGGGGTCTTTTATATTTACAGAGAAATTAAAAATTTTTTTTGTTCTCGTTCTGTGAAAAATGCCATTGATAATTTGATAGCGATTGCATTGTATCTGTAGATTGCCCTGGGTTGTATAGTAATTTTGACAATATTGATTCTTCCAATCCAAGAATATGGTATATCTTTCCATCTGTTTGTGTCATCTTTGATTTCTTCCGTCACCGTCTTATAGTTTTCGAAGTACAGGTCTTTTGCCTCCTTAGGTAGGTTTATTCCTAGGTATTGTGTTCTTTTCAGTGTGGTGGTAAATGTGATTGTTTCTTTAATATCTCTTTCTGATCTTTCATTGTTCATGTATAGAAATGCAACAGATTTCTCTGTATTTCAGACTGAATGCCTTTGGGTAGGACTTGCACATAGCTAGTCTCCATCCCACAACACTGTTAGAAAAATGGCTGTTTCACAATTTCTGTTACTTTCCTGGCCACTGAAGGCATTTGAGTTTCTGTCCAAACCCTAAATACACTTTTAGTATATAAGCTTCAGGGTAGTAACCTTTGTGTCTTATTCACTATGATTATCACATAGTAAGTTCTCAGTGAATAAATAGATGGATGAATGGATAAACGAATCCATAGGGTTGTTCAGAAGCACCTCAGCTTTCGTGTGTATAGTCTCTGTCACTGCAGCTGCTCTGAGCACTGAGATGGACGTTAGGTGGTTTCCTGCGGTCATCTCACCTCTAAGGCAAAACCTCGGACTAGAATATGGGTTTTTTTCATGACTCAGGCTTAGGCTCATCTCATCATAGCACTCGAACTCAGTCACTCATCATTTTTTGGAGAGATTCGGAGAATTTTTCTTTTAAAACCTTGGCCAATAACATAAGATTTCAACATCGTATACTAGCAGTCCTTTATGTCTAAATCTCAAACAAATCCAGGATAACTGAAGAACAAGTTCTAGAAATCCTATGGATTGGGAGAGGCTTTTTATACCTTTTCACACTACTGAGAGTGAAAGAAATTGCATAGGAGGAGGAAGAGAGAAAAACATAGGAAGAATGTAAGGGAAAAGAGTAACAGAAATAATAGAAACCATTTTTTTCTTTCTACTTCTAGCACCTCTTTGCCCCAATCTCCTGTGGCCTTTCTGGTCTTTTTCCATGGCTTCTAAATTCCTGTCCTTTTTTTCTTTTCCCCACACATCCATTGAATCTGTGCCTTTTATTGTTAGTCTCTTTAAGTGTTTTCTGAAGGTAGAGTGTATAAACCATGAACACAAAAGAATACTTCTGTGGGGAACCTTTATGTTCGGGGGGTGCTACCCGATATCCAAGCCTCCTCCTGTTTGATGAGGCTGGTAGGAGGTGGAAAATGCCAATTGTGGAAATTGAAAAGGCCGTATCCTTTTGACTCCTGGGCACTAGGACCACCTGAGCTCAGCCTATCCAAGACTTTGTGTCTGGAGTGAGTGTCACAAAGAAGCAAAGACAGTTTTGGGTGCCAGCAGTGGTGGCTTTGAGTGTCCTTGACAAGTTGCAGGGTCTCCCTAAGCAGGCTTCTCTTGTGACATGACATTGGCTCCAGTTCCAGCCTCCCAGCTTCCCTTGATTTGTGTTCATTTTCCAAAGCTCTAACCTTTCCCTGGATTCTGTGAGCTGCTTGGCATTCTTTCAGTAAACTCCTTTTTGCTCAAGTTAGCCGGGTGGATTTCCTTTGTTTTCAACTAAGAACCCTGACTGGTAACCTTTCCTATCAGCATTAGAAAAGTACAGAGAAGAAATATGCAGGGAGTCCCCTGGTGGTCTAGTGGTTAGGATTCGGTACTTTCACTGCAGTGGCCGGGGTTCAATCCCTAGTCAGGGAATTAAGATCCCACCAGCAGCACAGCTTGGCCAAAATTTAAAAAAAAAAAAAAATGCAGTCTTATTGTGTGACAGTTCTTACCTAAGTCCCCCTCACTCTTTGATTTTATTCTTTTTTTTTTTATCCTTCTCTTTCTTCTTGTCATTCCATAGCTATCAATGCCTCCTTTCAACTCTATTTCAGTTCAAGCTAGTGGATTAATCATGCCAGATGCTTGTGTTATATCTGAATCCTGAATAATCAGCTTTCTTCTGTATGAGATTGGCAAGTGTGAAAAATACTGGAAATCTCTTTGCATAGAATACAAACACACCTAATATTTGATGGTCAGGGAATGTATTTCCATGACAACAGGATACTTAGGATTTTAGACAAATAAAGGGATGCAAATGTACTTAAAACCATTTTTTCCCCCTACATACAGGCAATAAGCATAACTCTGATCTAATACTGGCCTGTAGAACTCATTTTAGAAGTCAAGAAAATGTGCTTATTAACAAGGTATCTTAATCATTATACATTTTCTAAGACAAAAACAAATTTCTCTCTTTTTTCCCCCTCTTTGGGGGAGGAGGTAAAGGTAGACATTTTCAATTCTGTCAAGAATGGAAAGATCTCTCTTTTTTTTAATAATTCATTTTCTCCATAAACAATGTGAAACATATGTCTTTAGTACAGTTTTCAGAGCAATTATAATGAGACACATTTAAAGATAGAGCATGTTTTTGACTCACGATCCGTTTACTTCCTGCCCCTCACGTACTGCTTCCTTTCATTCCTACCCAACCATGCTGTGCTCCTGCCACAGCACAAAGAACCTTTAAAATGACTCATTTGCTAGTCTGCAGTGTTCAGCTGGATTCTCTTAGTGCCCTGGTAACTTAATTCCTGGTCAACATTTTGCTGTGATTAAAATGATAATAGCTACCATTACTGGACAAGGACTTATACATAAACGATCTTAAATCCTCAAACACCCTTGCCAGGAGGGGTTAGTATCCCATCTGCATATAGAAAGGTAATTTGCCCAAGATCACAGTGAGTGAGAATGTGAAGCCAGGTCTGTCACACTGAGAAGCCTGTGCCTCTACCACTTCTGCATTTTGTCTCTTCTCGCTTGATGTCTGCAGGAGAATTTTTTTGGAGATATAATTGACAGAAAACATTACACTAGTTTCAGGTGTACAGCATGATGATTTAATATTTGTGTATATTGCAAAATGGTTGCAATAATTCTAATAAACATCCATCACCACACGTAGTTACAAATTTTTTTTTCTTGTGAGAAGGACTTTTTAAGATGTATTCTTTTAGCAACTTTCAAATATACATACAGTATTGTTTAACTATAGTCTCCATGCTGTATACTACATCCCCAGGACTTATTTTATAACTGGAAGTTTGTACCTTTTGACCCCTTTCACCCATTTTGCCCACACCGCTCCCCCCTGACCTCTGTCAACTGCCAGTCTATTCTCTATTTATGAGTTTGTTTTTTCTTTCTTTTTAAAGATTTCACATATATTTGAAATCATATGATATTTATCTTTCTCCTTCCTTCATGCTCCATCCATGCTGTCACAAATGGCAGGATTTCCTTCTTTTTCTGGCTGAATAATATTCCATTGTATATATACCATGTTTTCTTCACCATTCATCCATCAGTGGACACTGAGGTTATTTCCATATCTTGGCTATTATAAACAATGCTGCAATGAAGATGAGTACAGATATCTTTTTGAGTTAGTGTTTTCATTTTTTTTTTTTCAGTTAAATGCCCAGAAGTGGGATTGCTGGATCATATGGTAGTTCTATTTTTAATTTTCTGAGGCGCCTCTATACTGTTGTCCATAGTGGTTGTACCCATTTACAGTCCTACCAACAGTGCATGAGGGTTTCCTTTTCTCCACATTCTCACCAGCTCTTGTTAGCTCGTTTTTTTGTTAATTAGCCATTCTAACAGTTGTGAGGTGATGTCTCATTGTGGTTTTGATTTGCATTTCCCTGATAGGTCGTGATGTTGAGCTCATTTTTATGTACCTATCGGCCGTTTGTATGTCGTCTTTAGAAAAATGTCTGTTCAGATCTGACCATTTTAAAATTGGATTGTATTTTTGCTGTTGAATTACATGATTTCTTTATATATTTTGGATATTAACCCTGTATCAGATATATGAATTGCAAATATTTTCTGATATTCCTTAGGTCGTCTTTTTTTAAAAATTTATTTATTTATTTTAACATCTTTATTGGAGTATAATTGCTTTACAATGGTGTGTTAATTTCTGCTTTATAACAAAGTGAATCAGTTATACATATACATATATCCCCATATCTCTTCCCTCTTGCGTCTCCCTCCCTCCCTACCCCACCCCTCTAGGTGGTCACAAAGCACCAGGCTGATCTCCCTGTGCTATGCGGCTGCTTCCCACTAGCTATCTACCTTACGTTTGGTAGTGTATATATGTCCATGCCACTCTCTCACTTTGTCCCACATTACCCTTCCCCCTCCCTGTATCCTCAAGTCCATTCTCTAGTGGGTCTGTGTCTTTATTCCCCTCTTGCCCCTAGGTTCTTCATGACCATTTTTTTTTTAGATTCCATATATATGTGTTAGCGTACAGTATTTGTTTTTCTCTTTCTGACTTATTTCATTCTGTATGACAGACTCTAGGTCCATCCACCTCACTACAAATAACTCAATTTCGTTTCTTTTTATGACTGAGTAATATTCCATTGTATATATGTGCCACATCTTCTTTATCCATTCATCTGTTGATGGACACTTAGGTTGCTTCCATGTCCTGACTATTGTAAACAGAGCTACAATGAACATTGTGGTACATGACTCTTTTCCTTAGGTCATCTTTTCATTTTGTTGATGGTTTCCTTTGCTGTGCAGGAGAATTTTATGACTAAAGGACAAGTTCCCTTTTATCACTCTGCTGCTTTTTTTTTTTTTTTTTTTGCGGTACGCGGGCCTCTCACTGTTGTGGCCTCTCCCGTTGTGGAGCACAGGCTCCAGACGCGCAGGCTCAGCGGCCATGGCTCATGGGCGTAGCCGCTCCGTGGTATGCGGGATCCTCCCAGACCGGGGCACGAACCCATGTCCCCTGCATTGGCAGGCGGACTCCCAACCACTGCGCCACCAGGGAAGCCCTGCTGCTTTTAAACAGACTAAAAAACAAGGAAAATTTATAATACCTGGAAAGCTAGAGAAATCAGGAGAAAATAAGTCTTTAGAGCCTAGTGCTTTCTTGTTCCTGTTGGCTACACAGGAGCAAAGAAATAAAAGCAACAATGCCTTGAAATTAAGAATGGCTCCTCCCTGGGCCAAGATAATAGAACAGACACTTGTGAAAAGCAAATAGGCTCTGAATGATTTCTGATGAATCAGCCACCGTTCAGTGTTCACTAGCAATACCATTGAAAACAACCTGTGTTGCTGAGGTACTTTGTACTTTGCAAGGGACTTGTGTCTGAAGCGTGTGGTGCCTTTAAGTTGCCGCTGGATCGAAAGCTGCCACATTTGAAGGTGGTGTAACAGAAATAGGCTCAGGCAACAGGGAAGGCATTAGACAACAATCCTGAATCCGGTTTTTCCTGACTCACCTTCTATCCCAACTGCTTGGTTGCCAAACTCAGCTTGGCCTCTAGGTTATTGCTTTCAAAAGCCTCCCAGTGTCCTCATGACAACGTGCATCTCCAGTCCTGACTGTGGCCCTGACTTTGGACCCGTGAGCCTGGATCCTTAGTGTGGCATTGTCTCTCATACCTGGAAGTCATCATGCTTCCACTGTGGACCCCTGCCCAGGCTGTACACAGTAGAGGCAGCTCTCCATTTGAATATCTGATTTGCTTTTTGCAAGGAGTTCACTCTCATTATGACTTGGTAAGCTGTGAACTTTAGTACTATTTTGGATGATCAAGAGGTAGTTAAATCATCCAAGCATCAGAATCTTTTCATTTTAATCTTTTGGTGTAATTGTGGGCCCAACTCATAAAAAATCGTGTCTGGTTACAAGTGTCCCATGAGTCCGCCTTCACTCCTCACCCCAGATACCGATACATTTTACGCCTCTGTGAACAACAACAGAAAAACACTTCTCTTGTGGTGCAGAGGAAGTGGATTTGGAGAAACAAGAATGAGACTGGAGGGCTTCCCTGGTGGCGCAGTGGTTGAGAGTCCGCCTGCCGATGCGGGAGACATGGGTTCGTGCCCCGGTCCGGGAAGATCCCACATGCCGCGGAGCGGCTGGGCCCGTGAGCCATGGCCGCTGAGCCTGCGTGTCCGGAGCCTGTCCTCTGCAACAGGAGAGGCCACAGCAGTGAGAGGCCCACGTACCGCAAAAAAAAAAAAAAAAAAAAAAAAAAGAATGAGACTGGAGACTATTGTGTCAAGGGTGGACCTTCCTTCTTTCGAGAAGGAGTTAGTGACTAACTTTAGAGAGGGGTGGGGCTGTATGGTGGGGACAGAGTGGGTGTTTCTAGCAGGATGCTCCCTTTTGGAGTCTGAGCTGGGCACGCAGGCCCATTTGTCCCGGGCCAAGGGTGGGAGCGAGGGGACTGCTGGAGCCCTGAGGCCTTGGTAGGCAGTGGGGCAGGGCTGGATTATAAGTCCCTGAGTGGACGTCCCCTGGCCTCTGTAGCAGCGGGTAGCATCCTAGAGCGTAAAAGATTGTGTCACAGGTCTCATATCAGCACCACTGCTCACCAACAAGAGAGGCCCAAGTAAGGCACTTCCTTCTGTTTTACCTCTCCGTGTATAATAAGCCACCACAAGTCATAACAAGTAGGTAACATTTATGGAGCGTTCTACTTTGTGCCAGAGACTTTTTGAAGTGCTTTATGTGGGTGATCTCATTTCCACCATTTGTGGTTGATAAAACGATCACCCCCGCTTCCCAGATGAAGAAATATAAAGGTTAAGTGTAATGCCCGAGGTCATTGTAACTAGTACAGCATGATGTAAACTACATAAAAGCATGTATGCACATGAAACTCTGTTCTCTGTTTTAAATACCTAAAATTTGGGCCTGCTTTTGAAAACTAGTTTCACTTTTGGCTGAGTAGTCTTTTATGCAATCTAGAAGGCTGTGCAGAGCAGGCTTTACATGGAGTTCAAGTGTCTACTGCGATCCACTTGGTGTCTTGAGTAGCATTCAAGGCTGTCCATAGTGAGTTGCTCTTTCTATCCTTGCCTCCTGTACTTTCTCCTGAAGTTCTGACCAGAACAGAGTTTGTGCATGCTTTTGGATGCCTTTATCCTTCTAGCTTCTTTGTTCCTTTTGCCTAGGCCTCCTTTCTTCACAATGTTAAAATCCTTCTTATTTCTCAAGTCCCAGGTCAGATGCTGCTCTTTCACCAAGCATTCATTCATTGAGCTAGTGTTTATTAAATACCTAATGTGTGCAAGACTCTCAGCTAGGCCTTCTCCGGTTCACTGTGGCAGGAGTAATCCTGAGATCATGATTGTAATACAGTCAACAATGATAGCCAACACATGTAGGATTTACTATATGTCAAGCCTGTTTGGTGCTTTATACACATAGACTTATTTAATACACAGCACTCCCCATATTGTCTTATGTTCTATTTATTTAAGAGCATGTCTTGGTTTTCTGGTAAGATTAAAGCTTTTTGAGTCCATGAGTCTCAGCTCTTATTCCTTTTTACTTTTAATAAACAGCTGTGTCTAGGACATATATACATGCCTAGGACAGTGACTTGGACATAGTATGAACTAAATAAATAGCATTTGAGTTGAATTTTATGTATATCCATACTCATCTACATCCATACCCCACCTTCATCCCTTCTTACAGATTTCCAGTGTCTCTTGAAAAATCAGAAGAGCTGACAATTTCTGGGCTTGCATTCTTGCATTATAATATTTTGTTAGAGCTAGCTAACCACTGTGGTTTTAGTTGAGGCACATGCTTTCAGGTTTTCCACAGTCCCTACTACTCTTTAATGCCTTGCACCAGGCCCTGTACCATCTGATTTTTGACTCTTGTGAAGCCAAAGGAGAATTTAGATTCCAGCTGCAGGTTGGCCCCCTCAGGGTAGGAAGAGTTGCAGCCATTATACAATGTAGCCACTTAGTCTCTCTGTTCTGTTACTAGTCCACCAGCAAGATTTTTGTTTCAGCCAGAAAGATGGCTCTTTTTTTTTTTTTTTTTTTTGCGGTACGCAGGCCTCTCACTGTTGCGGCCCCTCCCCTTGCGCAAGGAGCACGGGCTCTGGACGCGCAGGCTCAGCGGCCAAGGCTCACAGGCCCAGCTGCTCCGCGGCATGTGGGATCTTCCCGGACTGGGGCATGGACCTGTGTCCCCTGCATCGGCAGGCGGACTCTCAACCACTGTGCCACCAGGGAAGCGCAAGATGGCTCATATTTTAAGCACCAGTTTAGCAGGGGCTGGGCTGCCTTTGGGTGATTCAAAGAGTCATTTGAAGCTCTGCTGTGACACATACCAGATGATTTTAACAACCTTCCCATCACGTGGCCTCGGTGCAAGATGGAAAAACACCACAGTGATACCTGACAGTCAGTAACAAAGCTCTTGCAGAAGGCTGTCGAGAGGGAGTTGCATTCTAAAGCTCTTCTCAGCAAGTCTGCACCGGGGGTGGAAACTCAGCAGCCCTCCCAGGAAAATGAAATCTTTTTGATAGTTGACAATGAGTCACTGAAGATGTTGCTGTTCTTCCTTGGCATTCACAGATATATGGCCTAAGCCATACTTGTCTGTGCTTTCCTCCACCCCTCATTCATTTGTTCAACAAATGCGGAGTGCCTACTAGTACCAGGCCTGTGCTAGAGGCTTTGGATATAGCAGTGAATAAGAAGGAGAGTAAACGAGTGTACAAATAAACAAAAAGGATGATTCTAGTGATAAATGCTATGAAGGGAATAAGTAAAGTGGTGTGACAGAGAATTCTAGGGGTGGGTGTCAGGCTGCTTTGGAGAGGGTATGCAGGGAAGGCCTGAGGAGGGGACATTTGGAGATTGAGATGAGAGTTCCTCTGGCAGAGGGTAAGTACAAATAGGAATGAGATGAGGAGGAACTTGGCATTATTTGAGGAACACAAAGGAAGCTAGTATGGCTACAACTGTGCTATGCAGAGTTCTGCACAAGATAAGGAACAGTCTGTGACAGGATAAGGAGCTTGCACCAGATTGTAAGTCTGTGCACCCTTTCCTTCTCAAGAAAGACTTACTATATTAAAAAAAAAAGTTAACTGAAATAAAGAACATGCTTAGTAACACAGTTGCTTTAAAATCTGGATCAGGTTTTGTTTTCTTTTTTAAAAAATTTTATTTGTTTTTGGGCTGCATTGGTTCTAAGTTGCTGCGCACAGACTTTCTCTAGTTGTGGCGAGCAGGGGCTATTCGTTGCGGTGCTCGGGCTTCTCATTGCAGTGGCTTCTCTTGTTATGGAGCACAGGCTCTAGGCACATGGGCTTCAGTAGTTGTGGCGCACAGGCTCAGTAGTTATGGCTCGCGGGCTCTAAAGTGCAGGATCAGTAGTTGTGGCGCACGGGCTTAGGTGCTCCACAGCATGTGGGATCTTCCCGGACCAGGGATCAAACCCATACCCCCTGCATTGGCAGGCAGATTCTTAACCCCTGCACCACCAGGGAAGTCCCTGGGTCAGGTTTTTTATCTCATTGCAACAGGCAACAAAAAAATCCTCAGACTAAGACCAGTCCATGGACTATACTTTATCACTGGTTTGGAGTGTAGTGAGAGAGAAGGGCAGGATGGGAGGGTTTGGTTATAGAGGTGGGCAGAGCCACATTAGGCCCAGGTGGACAAGTGAAGGTCAACTCTTCACTAAAATGCATGTAAAAAAGTCAAGTGACTTCTTCAGACACTTAATGAGAGTTTCAGCGTTGGAAATGGTACTTAGAGAACAACCACGCTGCACTGAGGTGGGGGTGATAAGTCATCCATCAGCTGACTCAGGAATTCAGACACTTGCTTATGCACACCAGCTTCAGACTGTGTAGTTCAAAATCACATCTCAGGAGGTGTGTATAGCATGATCCAGGCGTGTGTGCATTCTGCAAATGCCAAGAGCCAGTGGCTGAGGTTGAACACCAGTGGCCCATGTTTTGTTTGATCCACACAACATTACTGGGTAAAAAAAATCAAATTAACTGCCAACGTTTAAAAAACTTGACAGCTGGGCTTGTACTCCCACAAGGGAGACTCTTAGCAGGGGAATGGGCTTACCCAGTACCTGCCACCCCTTGGTGTCTTCTGCCTGACCTGTATATTAATTGTGGGTTATGCTATACTAACGAATGACTGAAGAATCTCAGTGGCTGACTAGGAAGGTTCATTTCTGGCTCACACTGCATGCCCAGTGTGGGTCGACTGAGGTTCGTCTTCACTGCAGGCCAGGGAGCAGTCCCTCTGTGGAGCAACTCTGGTGTTGCAGTAAGAGGAAAGGGAGCATGAAGAAAAGTACACTATCTACATGGCCTCGAATGGGTTACGGTTTCACAGGCTTTTCCTTAGATACCCATTATTGACTTGCTTTCAGCTCCACCTGGCAAGGCGCGCCAACCATGATGGCAGTGTTAGTGAGCCAGGCTGTGAGGCAGCTCTCGCGCTGCTCTTTATGGCACTCAAGCATTGACTTCCAGAGGGTGGGATGTATGCCCAGACTGAGCATCAGTGTGTACTGCAGCATCGCTGGGTTCTGGCAAGACAACCATAAAGAACAATAAGTGATGAAGCCTGTGAAGGGCATTTATCATACCCTCTGTGCATCCAGCTTTGCTCTTGGGACTGTGGAAAACACAGTCCTTGTTCTTGGAAGTGCCAGATGTCCAGAGGAACCATCAAGGATGTAGACTCAATGAGTGCTGGGTACTCATGGGGTACTCGTTTAGTTCACCTGAGCTACCAGCGTGGGTTGGCATCAGCGGGGGAGGCTTGGTGAGGCCGTCAGAATTAGGGGGGACTTGACGTAGGGAAGGTGAAGAACACGGAACATGAGTTGAAAGTTTCAACTGTTTTCACCTAAATTTAGAATCTTTGGAAGCAAGATGGCTTGTATTCCCTTGTAGAGTTTTAAAAATACCTTTGAAATGTTTTAAAGTTTTCTACCGAAATTGATACTTTTGTCAGGCTCGAGTCTCACTTAACTGTGAAGAGCAGGTGTGCGCAGGGGCTGCCTGAGCAGCATGGGCCGTTCCTCTCCATCCGTCACGGCCTGCCCTGTTCTCCGGCATGCACTGCTGCGGAGGAGCTGCTAGGAGTTTTGTTTGCACAAGTCATTCCAGGGCTTCCTTTCCCGAGGAGCCCTAGATTTCGATTTCACGCAGAAGCTATTTATGTCCTCCTCATTTTGAAGGCAGTGGGCAGGAAATTGGTGTATCCTGTCCCCAGGAGAGCACCTGAAAAGTGGCAGGCAGTGACTACACGTTGTTGAATGAGATGGATGGATGGATTTGGAGAACCACATCATTCATCTTCCTCTTCCCAGTCACTCAGTCTTCTATCCCATCTTCTTATTGGCCCCGAGAGAGACAGGATGAAAATGAGGTAGACGTTTGGCTTGCCGTAAAGAAGGAAGAATTTAAACAGGCTCTCATCAATTTGCCTTCTTCTCCTTCCTCCCGTTAGATCAGAGACTGGGGATAGAAATGAATAAAGTAGATTGAGTTTTAGAAGCTATAGGGTAAGGAGGGACGGTGGTGAACAGTGAAACACAGCTCGTCCAAAGGAGGCAGGCGTGGTTCAGCTCTACCTGGCTGTTGTCCTAAGGCATTTCAGGAAGAGCACTGTCACTTCTTCAGATCTTAAAAAGAAGCTGAAATCCCCTTTTCATCTACAGTCTCCTGATTTTTAAAAAATGTTGGTTTTTTCCAAACTCTTTGTGGTCCAAACAAAGCGTTGCTGTAGGCTGGATTTGGTCCAGGGGCTTCTAGGGTGTCATTTCTGGACCTCTGGTCGTTTATGGGCCTAACGCTTAGCAACGCTGAGGTGGGACTCTTGAGGTGGTCAGACATTTTAAAACTTTTGGATATTATGTCTGAAAGAGAGGAGGCTCAGCTGACTTTTTTGATAGAGATGAGGGTTCATGATGGGTTCTCCACTCTCTCGCCTGGTTTCTCAGTGGCCTGTCAGTGAGGAGGACTAAGGCCCGTGACCGTGGGAGAGACGCTAATTCAGCAGTGTGACGGACGCGCTGTTTGCTTACGAGGTAAACCCAGGTATTTAAGACTTTGTGGCTAACAAGGGGATTGTGCACCTGGAAAGGGCTAGTGCAGGACGGTGACACAAGTCAGTCCTTGGTGAGTTAAGTCATTAGAATCAACAACAGTGTTTTCTTTTGATTCACAGCTTGCTTGAACCTGTAAAGAAAGTGGTGCACAAGATGGTGCCCAGAGTGACATTTCCCGTTTACTGTTCCTTGCCCTTCGACATTCGTTGATTGATTCATTCATGTACTCAGTGCATGTTTTTTGAGTACCTACGTATGAGGCGTCAGGCAGTATTCTAGGTTTTGTGGATACAGCAGAGAACAAAACAAAGTCCCTCCCTTCAGAGTGCTGTGCGGTGTGGTGTGAGGACCTGGTGGTGTGCCTCACGTGCTGGAACTCTTTTGAAAAGCTGGCAAATCATCATTCCTTCCCAGCTCTCAGAATTACGCCCTTGCTTGAGTTAGATGTCAGGAGAAAAGTGGTAGTTGAGGATGGCGGGGGAAATTAGGCCAGGAGATCACCTGTTTTTCTGGATGTCAACAAGATGTTCTAAGGTGGTCCTGGAGAAAAAGCCCTAATAGTCCTTGCGTCTGGGGTGCCTCCTGTGGGCCCAGTGGTTCCTCAATCCTTTCGAACCCCCTGAGGGTATTCATCTCTGCTGTGCTTGGGAACTCCTCTGGAATTGGTGAGGAGTCTCAGGATGTCCTGTGGGAAGTGCAGCCCTCAGGGTGTTTATTCCTTAACCCAGGAAGCACCAAGGGATAAGGAAGAAAATTTCTTCACTGCAGGTTCACCTAGTTGTCGTTATTATTCGTAGCCGTCCGTCATTGAGTGTAGCAGATATAATGGCAAATTTCTTTTTGCTCCTATGTTGAACTGTCTGCATTTAATTCTCTGGAAAAGAGGGAAAGCTATTGGGCCTGTTACTAAGAATGCTCGTCCGAGTCCACTCTGTTACTTACTGATTGACTTTGTATTGGTGCATGGTTAGCCGGATAACCTTTTGTCTCCGTTATTGAAAGAACTCTTGTAAAGTTGGCCTCGAATCCCAGGGTTGGAAATGTTTACTTACGGCCTGTTTGATGATTAATTCGTGAAAGAGAAGCAGTGCCATATGACCAGGAAACCACACACCTTTTAATATGCCAGGGCCTCTTTAACAAATCAAGAGCATCCAGAGCCACCCAGATAGGAAGTTATCGTTTAGATCACTGGTTTCTTCAGAGACTCACAGGGTGAGTTATCATTCCTGTGGTTTATATTTCTGGGCTTCTCACATATCCCTGTCATATAGCCAGATGGGACTTGATGCTCATAATAATAAAGGCAAGCAGACAACTTTCTCTGTTTGTTTATTTGCCCTGGAAAAAAACATGTCTTGATGGGACCCCAGGATGGTACCAAAATGAACATGGTGGAACATCAGGATGCCAAGGCAGAATTTATTAATAGAAGGCTGGCTGCTTATGTGTTCAGGGAAGTAGATCCCTCTTAGAAATGGTGAAATAACCCCGCACAGTATATTGCCATAACTTGGCAATACAATAATGATAATACATTTTTTTTTTTTTTTGTGGTACGCAGGCCTCTCACTGTTGCGGCCTCTCCCGTTGCGGAGCACAGGCTCCGGACGCGCAGGCCCAGCGGCCATGGGTCACAGGCCCAGCCGCTCCGCGGCATGTGGGATCCTCCCGGACCGGGGCACGAACCCGCGTCCCCTGCATCGGCAGGCGGACTCTCAACCACTGCGCCACCAGGGAAGCCCTGATAATACATTTAAATGTAAGAAACTCAGGAGTTTGGTAGGATTATAAAATTGAAAAACACAGCAAATATCAGAATCTGTCAATCACAGTTCATTTTTTTTAACAGCAATGTAAATCAAGGAAAGCTAAAATATTTTCATAAGCTAGCAGGCTGAAGACTGTATATAACGCATGCCCGCATTCAGTCCACGCACACATATATAAATATATACATATACCTATGTATATGCAAATAAAATCGTGATTATCCTACTTTGGATACTTCCCTTTTTGAGTAAATTTATGAACTTTTGCTTGGCCTGAAGTTTAGCCCATCACGTGTCCCTGAAGTCAAATTTTCAGGTATATAAACGTAACAACCATTTAATACCCAAACAAGTACACTTCACTGAATTTCTAGTTCAGGGTAAATACCTTTCTGTCAAGGACTGTGAGTCAGAAATTCATAACACTTAGATGGGAAGTTAGGATACCTGGATTTTAAAAAATCTTCCTGGGGTCTCGGTTTGTTCATCATAAGATGATTGTGATGCAGGGCTAAGGGCGCCAAATGAATATCTTTTTATTGGGGATGCCGTGCAAATGCAGTCTAGCCCCATTCTTTATGCACAGTAGATTCCCTATACACGTGTTCTGCATTGATACTGAAACCTGACTGGGAACAACTTGTCCCGTTTGGCAATAATCCTAAATGGCAGAAAATCTGTGCCATTGCTGGATGGCTCTAAGCACCCATTGAATATTTATACAGGGATGATTACTATCAAAGACAGTATCTACTTCACAAAGTTGCTATGAGGACCGAGTTAATAAGCGCAACATACTTAGAATCGTCTGGCATACTGTGAGCATTCCAGTTGCAGCAATGGTGATGACAGTTGCTCCTACCACCGTTACTATATGCCAGGCTCTGGGCTAGAATAAAAGTGAAAACAGACACGGTCTCCGCCTTGTTGAGTTTATCATGTAGTGTCTGATCACAGACTGCAGCACCTACAGGCCAGCCAGGGCACTCACAGTGTGAGGAGTGGGGACGGGACTGTGGTGCCTGGAGACGCCAGGCCTGGCTGGAGCGGGCAGGGGCAGTGTGGCCCAGCAGGTTGGGCCTTCTGGCAGTGAGACTCGTGGTTGCTAAATCTTGCTTTTCAAGAGAAGTGAGAAATTTGGGTTATTATGTGAAATCTCCCAGCTCACAAGCACGGACAGTGAAGGTCAATTTAAAAACGATTGCTTTATGGGCTACAGACAACTGCTGTCTGAATGGTTCCTGGAAGTGCTCTTTTACAACTTCTGTACGTGCCAGCTGTTACAGCCCCGATTCTCCACGTTTTGGGGTGGGGGGCAGAGCATACCAGCTGTGGGCAAAGATCACTTGTCAGTCAGTCTGTAATTGTTGGCTTCTCAATGAAACGCACAGAATTTGTGTTAAGTTGGGAGCTGGCAGGGCAGGACTGAATGTTGGGGCCTATCTCTTTAGTGACCACAGAGGCAGAGGCACGAAACGGGCTGGTGAGGAAGACGGCTGCGGCCAAGAGACAAGGAGTTAAGACAATTACCTTTTGCCAGAGAACACAAGGACACTGTAGAGCACAGATAGGTGAAGAGTTTAACACAATTTATTTTATGCTTAAATAATCGACTAGGTCATCCAGTGTATGGTTTCTCATACATATGTCATTAGAGCTATGTGTCAATAAATGCCGATTTTATATGAATATAATCAACAAATTAAAGAATTTCACCAAAACCCAAATAAAAATGCCCTTTAAAACACAGCAGCCTTATTAACCTAATATGACATGGCTAGAATGGTTACAAACGATTGGCTTACTGAAAGGTGTCTACATCTTACAGCCAGTACACGATACAGGAATAAGTTTACAGCGTGCTGCCATTCTACTAGCTAAGAATTTCTGTGCAGTCCACTGAAAATACCCCTGACAGGGGCCTCTTATGAGCACCATCCACCTCTAAAGCGGCAAGCATTACCCTTTTAAACACTACCAGCACCCCCCTCCCCCTAAGCAACTACCGTATAGGTTATTTTTTTTTTCATTTTTAGGTCATTTCATTGAAAAATTGGCAATAGCAACAAATATTAGATGAAGGGCTTTGTGTTTACAGATAAAATCTTCTGTGTCGCAGTATACTGTAGTGTTTGCAAAATTGGAAAAGATTTAATCAAAATAAGGTCATACACATGCATCAAAATATTAGTATTCTGAAGAAAAATTTTTTTCACAGAACTACAGAATTCCTCATTTGGGGAATTATTTAAATTTGCAGCAGATTTTAAAGATTTGTTTTTTTAAAATCAAGCTAGCAGTTTTGCGTATACAAACATTATAATTGCTAATATACAAGAATCGGTGAAGATCCCCCTACCCATCACCCCTCCTCCTCCTTTTGGGGTGAAGTCACTTGAGACCCCCGTTATGTTAAATGCATCTGCAGTACTCTCGTTGTGTTCTAAGAGGCAGTGCCTTATTGACATTTATTCCATTTTTTCTGTTAGAATTTATACAGTGTTATTATTTACAGCAAAACTATAGATGTTTTAAAAAAGAAACAAATAGTGTTTATACCCTGACAGTTTGGGTCCAAGAAAAATAAGGCGAGCTGTTGTGGATTTTTAGTAATTTTAGTGTTTCTCCATGATTTGATCATTCCATCTCCTTCTGTCTCTTCTGGCGGCAGGAATTTCTTCCTTTTGTAAATGACACCAAATTACTTTGAGATAAACTGGTAACAGCATGGCTTCTCGTATATACACTGCATTGCTAATTGCACACGTGCCAATCCTGGGAATGAAAGTGAATTTTCATGCTCTGTAAATTGGCTCATGCTAAATTAAAATGTGGGTGGTTTTCTTTTCCTTTTTTTTCTTTGTGCATTAAAAAAAAAATCATGCCATGAATGTGTGGAAGCAGCAAACACACACACCCTTCTCCGTGAATTTTTACTTCCTGCTGACTTATCTTCCATGAATTTCTCAATACTGGCAATAAAAACAATATGATCCTGTGGATAGAGAAACAACAGGTGGTGAGTTTAGCTTTTCCCCCCCTTCCTTTTATTTATTTATTTATTTTAAAGAACTTGCCAAAATCTTCCTTGCCCTTCAGCAGAAATGCCTCAGAGAATGGGGGCCCTCGACTTCCTAACGGGGTGGTTTAACATACTTTTGACTGAGGCGATTTGCTAGATGCCTCAGAGAACAAAGCCCTGAAGTGTGCTAGAAAGCTCTTGGAAGGCAATGACCTTCTCTGGGTGACCCTGTCCCCTCCACAGAACATTGTTTCCCATATTAGGGGTTTCAGGGATGGAGTCGGAAAGACCCTCTTCTAGTTCTGAAGTCTCTGATGCTCGGGTCACTCACTCAGGAACTGGGGAAAGCCATTTGCAGACCTCTGGGTCTCAGTCTTATCTGTGAAGTAAGGAGGCTGACAAAGGTGCTCTGAGATTTCCATCAAAATGTCTGGGGTTTTCAAGGGCACACTGGGCCAGGGGTACGGAGTCAGGATGGAGCATCTCGGTCATGCCTCTATGTTGTATAATAAGCCTCCCACCCTGCAAAATGCAGCCTTTCAAGACGGGAGAACAGTGTCCTTACTTCATTTACTATGAAATTGCTTTTCCATGTGCAAATTCAAATCAAAGACTATCTTCTGCCATTGCAAAGAATACCTTCCCTTCTCCTGCCTCATGTCAGTCATGACAGGGTAAATCAATTTTATTCGAGCTTTTTTATGGAGACTCTACTAAGAACGTCTTGCCTTACTGGATAATACCTGCATAAAGTTATCAGTGTTTTAGAGCCAGTCTTAATAAGTCAAAATAAATCAACATCCTTTGGCAGAGGTTTTCATACTCTTGTGCAGTATTGTTCTTGGTAGGAACTCCTCCTCCATAAAACAAAGTTCTTCCTTCGTATGTCCCTTCCTCCCCAGCAGTGTGAAAGGGTGACACCTGAATGCCTGCCCGAGAACAAGACATAGGCCCTAGAGAAAAGGCGAGTCAGGCAAGATGAATTTTGGGAACAACCCTGTTCACTCCCATACATGCAACAGACTATTTTTGCAGGTCCAGGAGAACCTCTAGAATTCTGCTTCTGTTGGGGCCTAAAAGTGTTCTCAGTGACCTTGAGGTTGTTTACTTACCCCAGAGAAGTTTCTTTCCCTTTAGATGGGTCACCCAGGCTACCTTGGCTTCTGTAAACATGTTAGTACAGCACTTCCTCTGCCCCACCATGGTCCTGCCTTCCTTTTTTGAATTAAAAGTGGCACTGACCTCCAGGCCCCAGGTCACTAAAGCTTGGAGCCAAGAATATCAAAGTATCAATTCCTTCTGGGGTGATTTCAACACCTGCCCCACTCCCATGACTCTGCAGAGGTTCCAGAGAAGGAAAGTGACTCATTTGGGCAGGCCATGTCCCAGAGAATGTGCAAATCAGAGTAAGAAGATCAGGATTTTCTCACCTCTGCTTTTACCATCTATTCCTAACCTTCCAGGCACCAGGCTTCTCAGATGCTCCTATGATAATGTTACCCTGGTGATCTCACTTTGTTTTCTTAGGGAGAATTCTTAGCAATTTTTTTCTAATTGACCCTCCCCCCAACTTTTTACAGCTTAACTGATATATAATTTATATCCCATATCATTCATCTATTATATATAGCTTGATAATTTTTAGTAAATGTATATAGATGTGCAGTCATCACTACAGCCCAGTTGAACTTTTTTTGTTTTGCTTCATCTTCCAAAAACCAGTCCAGCTTCCCAATTAATCTTGCAATAAGAAGCAAGGTCTTCCTCTCAGCACCTCAATGCACGCGAACATTATCTTTCTAGAAATAGTGGATGTGTTTCTATAATTTAAAAAAACTATTACTGATGCCCATTTATATTCAGGTATAATGTGGGTGATAGTTTAAAAAGTTGGGTGTTACTTGCCCTTATAAATCTCTCTTGTTCTTGGTCACGCAATCAGGGTGTGTAGACCCCAGCTACACTGGGTGCAGGAAGGTTATTCACTGGGCAAAAGCCTATACCAAGTACAGTGTTGCACAAAAAGCATGAGCGCTTTGGCTGCTTGGCCGTGGACCTGTTATAAAATACTGACAGTGTATAAACTGTGATGAGATCGCCATCTGATGGAAAGGTGCAAGGGCAGGATCCATCAAGATGACATTTCAGAAATAGAATTTGAGTCATCTTCTCTTTCTGGGTTTAGATAGTGGATCTGAGAGAGAAGCATTTGCATTGAGGAATCTGTCTGTCCTTGGGTTTTCATGCTTTTCAAACCCAAGTGTAGTGGAAAACAAGTCAGAAAACCAATCGTTCCATTTAGTCATTTCACTATACATTTTTAAAAAATTTTAAGAACCATTTAAAATATAGAAAAACAGCTGTTCATTGGATTCTCATGGTTATAGTTCAGGTTATATTTCACAGATGAATGTTGTACTTTCCATGTCACATTTTCAAGTCAGGAATATATTTAGGTTAAAACCAACCTTTCCTCTATAGGTTCACATACTGGTGGTATTTAGCCCCTAGTGGCTAGCTAAAAAAAACCCAACAACAACCCCCCCACCCCGGCTCCACACACACCCCCTTACGCCTTTAGCGCTCTGCAGTTCATCCCAATAAACCTTCTCATGCTTAATGACCATACTCTCCACTGAAAAGCATTGTTTGACAATCGCCACTGCTTCTCAAACTTGGGTACACATTAGAATTATCTGGGGAGATTTAAAAAATCCCAGTGTCCAGGCCACTTCCCTTACCAGTTTATTTAGAATTTCTTGGGGTGGTGCCCAGCATCAAACACTTAAAAAAGAAAACCAAAAAACCTCTGTAGATGATTCCGATGTTCAGCCAAGATTAAGGGCCAGTAATACGTTCTGGAGCAGCACTTCCCAAAGCTTAAAGTACATACGTGTCACCCCGGGATCTTCAAATGTGGATTCTGGTCGAGGAGTCAGGGTGAGCCCAGAGATGCTGCGTTTCTAACAAGACTCCCAGGCGATGCTGATACTGCTGGTCCACAGACCACACTGGAGGGTCTAGAGCATCTAGACTACAGGCCAGTCATCAACCCGTTGGTTTCTAACTTCCTTTTCCTTGCTCACGATTTCATATCCACTTATAATCCCCTGCTGTCATCTTCATTTATCTCTAACTTCTCTTTACTCTTCAGGTCTGTTTCAAATGCCATCTCCTTGAAAGTGTGGTCTATCTTCTCCCTAGTGAGATCCACCTTTGCAGGCTCTTTTATTTTTTTAATATTTATTTATTTATTTGGCTGTACCGGGTCTTAGTTGCGGCATGCAGGATCTTTAGTTGCAGCATGTGGGCTCTAGTTCCCTGACCAGAGATCAAACCCAGTCCCCCTGCATTAGGAGCGCAGAGTCTTAGCCACTGGACCACCAGGGAAGTCCCTGTAGGCTCACTCTTACTCATCTTTCAAGACTTAGCACTGTCATGCCCTAAGGAAAGTCTTTTCTGATATGCCTTCCCTATAGCCCACTGAGAACAGAGAATTTGTTGTTCTAGTTCTCTTCCTGACCCACCTCTCTCTTTCCTTTCCTTCTCCTTTTCTCTCTCTCTTCTTAAGGAAGTCATGGAGCTAAAAACATTTTTTCCTAAGCATTAATTCTAACTACTTTATGTAATCATAATAAACTACTGCACCATTTAAAAATAATTCCCAGTTTGTGTAGATTTGTTCTTCAACTAATACCAATAAGTGGGACTTAATTTTTGTTTGTTCTTCTCTAGTGACTTGTGATTAAAAAAATATCTGAGGTCACAGGGCCAGTTTTAAAAAAATGAGAAGTAATTACTGGTAAAGTACTGATGTACACGTTGGCTACAGAAGAAAAATATAACCCTAATAAAGTTGTATAGTTAACTTAGTAGTACAACTAATAATGTTGTTATTATTAACAGGCACTGTTCTAAGGTGGAGCTCATTTAATCCTAATAACAGCGAGGTACTATCGCTTCCATGTTACAAATAAGAAAATAGAGCCATACAGCTATTATACTGGTGGCACATTTAGTACATGGGCGAGCCAGAATTGGAAGTCAAGCCACCTGGCTCTAGACCCCTGCTTTTGGTTAATTAGGGATTTTTTTAAAGGGAAAGGAAAATGAAAAACACTACCTAAAAACATTATCTACTTCAGATGAATTCTGGAAAAGATTCTGGAGGGCAGGGTCCTGAATCGGGAGTGAAGCAATTCAGACCATAGTTCTGACTTGCTGGAAGCAGAATCAGGAGGTCTAGGTCACAAACCAAACCTGTCATTTATTAACTATAGCTCTGGCGATTTTGCTCTCTCTCCTTAGTAAAGAGGAATGAGAATACCTATTTTAATGATTTCCCAGGGCTACTGTGAGAAACGAGTCATAGGAAATAACTGAAAGTGTTCTGAAGTATAAACTGACGTGACATGCAGAGGACTTCAGCGATGCTGCTGTCCCGACCTCTCCCACTGTTGTGTTCTAGCACACCTGGCGGCTGCTGCTCTGTCCACTGGCCTCCTGAATCCAGGCTCTTCGGGTGCTAGTCTCGGCTCTTGTCTCACCTCTCTTTAAAAAATCTACATCATTTTTAAAGAATTGAAGTAGAGTTGATTTACAGTCTTGTGTCAGTTTCACGTGTACAGCACAGTGATTCAGTTATATATACATATATATTTTTTCAGATTCTTTTCCGTTACAGGTTATGACAAGCCATTAAGTAGAGTTCCCTGTGCTATGCAGTAGGTCCTTCCTTGCTGTTTACCTATTTTATATACAGTGGTGTGTATATGTTCATCCCAAGCTCCTGATTTATCTTCCTGCCCCCATCTCTTAGCACTACGACTAATAGCTGAATTTACTGAGGGCTTACTATGGGCTTGCCAGTCACTGTTAAGTGATTTACATGGATTCACTCGTTTAATTCTAACAACAGTTCTGTGAGATATGTTACTCTTATCCTAACAGAGGCGAGGAAATTAAGGCACGGAAGTTAAATAAGCTGGCTACGCTTACACAGCTAGTAAGTGTGTGATTTATGTTCACTCAGGCCACTTCTGTAACCACGTTAAGATTGCTAGCCCAGATTTCTCTTCCTCATCACTGACAAATATTTAAGGCACTACAGATTGACCTATTTCAGTCCCGAATTTTGTTTTCCTTTTCTTAGCTTCTATATTTTTGTTAGTAATTACACACAGGATCACAACCCTCACTCCCTCTATGGAATTAATCTGGTTGTTATACTTCTGAAATGTCCCTCACATCAGCCCTCTCCTTTCTGTCGTCTCTGCCCAGGGTCAGGCCCTCATCCTGTCTCATAACTGGGGTCCTAGTGTTCAAACTCTCCTCACCGCTAACTCCTTCTCCTACCAGTAGAGTTACCTAAATCCCATCTGACTGTATTATTCTCCTTCGACAACACTTCCAGTGGTACCTTACTGTCTCTGGGATAAAGGCCAAACTCCTGGGCATAGCACGTATCACAGTGCCCAGTCTTAAATCCTACCCTTTCTTCAAAAGCCAGTTCAAACACGCACTTCAAGAAGCTTTGCAAGATCTCCTCCATTGGTGTTTACTACATCTTCCAGTGGATTCTCCTAGTGATATTTTTATATCTTTTATCATAGCTCTGTACTTTGATTTGTGTAACTTACTATCATGTTTGCCTCTTGGACTAGACTGTACAGTTATATGCCCTCAAGTGAGTGGTGATGCTGGGGATAATGTCTTTTTTTTTTAAATGTATTTTTAAAAATTGAAGTAGAGTTGATTAACAATGTTGTGTTAGATTCAGGAGTACAGCAAAGTGATTTAGTTATATATATATATATATATATATATATATATATTCTTCTTCAGATTCCCTTCCCTTATAGGTTATTACAAAATATTGAGTAGAGTTCCCAGTTCTATACAGTAGGTCCTTGTTCATTATCTATTTTATATACAGTAGTGTGTATATGTCAATCCCAACCTCCTAATTTGTCCCTCCCCCTGCCCCCCTTTGGTAACCATATGCTTGTTTTCTATGTCTGTGAGTCTCTGTCTTGGAAATAAGTTCATTTGTATCTTTTTTTTTTTTTTAAGAGTTCACATATAAGTGATATCATATGATATTTATGTTTGTCTGGCTTACTTCACTTAATATGATCATCTCTAGGTCCATCCATGTTGCTGCAAATGGCATTATTTCATTCTTTTTTTAACGGCTGAGTAATATTAGGATAATGTCTTCAATGCTGGACTCCCCCGACCACCTACACAGTGTGTGTCACAAACTAAGAAGTAAAGGGGCTCTAAATGTGCATGGTCAGTTATTTACAAAAGCTTATCAGCTAATCTGCATTATAGTAAAGTTCCTTTCATCCACTGATACTAAACTGCATGGATTAAAATATTTTGGGTAAAACCAAACAAATATACTAGAGGACCAGGGGCACAGGGGAAAAAATGAGCAAGAACCAGCAGAAACAGTCCTGCACTGGGTTCCAATTTAGAATTATTGTACACAGAATATGAGAGAACTACATTTATAATGCATAAAGGAATAAAAGTAAGATTAGAAGTATCTTCAGAAAAGAATATGCTATGAAAAAAATGTTAAAAATATATACTAGAGGGCCGAGGCTGAATATGATTATAGATTAGAGGAGCTAGCACAGCTTAGAGATCTCTAGGAAGGAAGAGGTCAGAGGCAACCTTTTACAGCTCTCTATTCCTCTTCAAAATGTTGTTCTTTGGGGCTCGACCCTGAGCCCCTTCTTTGCTCACTTTCACCTTCTCCCTAGGTAATCACACCTATTCTCTGGTGTTCCCTTTCTCTGATATTCAGTATTCACCTCTTTAGTGATAACACTCACGTTTTTATACGCCTAGTCCAACCTTTCCTCAAAGCTCCAGACTTGTGTATCGACAAAAGCCTGAGTGCTTGATATTCTTCTTAAAACCCATCCTGTTTCTTTTTCCATCACCCACCTGCTTACCCTTGAAACCTTGAGTCAAGGCATTATCCTTGACTCAACCCTTCTTCTCCATCCTAACCGCAAGCCATCAGATACTGTTGACTTTCCTAAAACTGCTGCCCAGGTCCTAGCCCTGCCACCATGGTGGCTTAGTTGGACTACAGCAATAACCTCCTAGCTCACCTCCTTCAGTTTATTCTTGTTTTCCCTCCAATCCTTCTCTACATAGCTGGTGTGCTTAAAAAAATAAGTAAAACATCAGGTCAGACTCTTGCTTGAAATCTTTCAAAGGCTTCACATTTTTTTAGAATGAAATCCAAATCCTATATTCTGGCCTATGATGAGGCATTTCTCACTTCATCATGGGCCTGCCTCACCCCCCACCAGCTCATCAGGCTCTGTTACACTAATCTTCTTTCATTTCCTCAAATGTGTTAGGCCTTTTCCCGCCTCAAGGCTCTTGCACACTTTGTACTCTTTGCTGGAGTCCTCTTCTCCTTCTCCCCATTCTTTACATTGTTGGCACCACCTACGAGGTCTTAGCATAAATGTCATGACTTCCGAGGGAGTTTCCCCAGCCCCCAAGTCTAAATATGTTTCTGTGTTATTCTTCCATTGGATCTTGGAGTTTGCATTTTTAGCCCTTAAACAATTCATGTTCCATCTCTTTCCCCCTTGCATGCTGAGAGATGCAGAAGGGTAGGGGCCGTGGAGGTTTTATTCACCACTGTATATTATTACTAGCCTTTTCACTCTAAACAAGGTGGAAGGTCAAGTCCTTATTTTTTTCCAAACTGTATCCAGCTTTATTAAAGATACTTTTCATAAACAATCGTGGTATTTCAGGCAGGACATGGGCAGACAATCGTGAACAGTATACAACAACTTTCAAACTCCCTTTTGCAATGGACTACCAAAATCAGAAAGCCACTATAAAACCCCATGAAGTCTTCATGTGATGCTCTGAACAGGGAAAGTTTAGAGTGAGGGTTGACATTTCACATTTAGTATGTTGTTTAACAACTTTTCACAAGCCGACCCTGACTTTCAGGAAATGGAAATGAAAATGGCAAAAGTATCAATCTGAAGATCCACATTCTAAAAAAGGAGCCGCTGCTCTTCTGAGGGACGCCATCTCAGTGGTGACAATGCAAAGTCCAGATTGCCTGACATACTGGTAACCAATTTTGGGGGGTCAGCTTCCAACAGGTCTCTGGGTTTAAGAGAGTCAAGTCTATGCTGAAGGTGGAGAGGGAGAAGAGGACATAAAAACTAATTTTCGTTTTTCCACACCACAAGGCGTTTGTGCCAAGGTGGCTACTGTGTGTCAACATCAAGGAACCCCTCCTTCCTGAGAACCAAGAGGAAGTCTCTCAAAACCAGACGGGAAAGGTGTTTCTTTCCCATGTCAATCCAGCTTCAGAGACAATCTATTAGTGACATGTGCTCTTTCCCCAAAAAACAACAATGAAGTGTTCTGTATGCTAACAACATAGCTTAAAAGAAGAAAAAGTAAAACAAAATTCTGCATTTTTATAAAACTTGATAAAAAAATAGTATTTCAAACTGTACAGTCACCAGAAGTACACAGTTGTCAAAAATGCACACTTCACTTGGCCTCTCCAGCACCCTCAGCTTTCTGTGCCTGGTCTGTTTCGGCATCTCTGTTTTCTGCAGGGTTATTCCCATCCTTGCCAGCATCAGCTTTCCCCCTTTTCCTTTTAGGTACCTTCTCTCCCTTCTTTGCAGGGGTCTTTTTAGGCTTGGGCTCTGGCTTTGGAGGAGCAGGTTTAGCAGATAACCTTGCAGGTCTTCTCTGTGGTTCATCCTTCACCTTGGTTTTATCTCCTTTAGCATCCCCTTCAGCCTTTCTCTTGGGCATGGTGGCGACGGCGGCGGGACATAGGCGCTGGGCACGGGGATGCAGTGGCGCGCGGCTTTGGCCAGTCCAGGGGTCGCTCTCGCCTCTTCTTCACACTGCTGGCCAAGTCCTTTTTAGAAGGTGTGAATGAAATGAGTCAACTTTTTGGCCTCAGATAAAGTGTCTCCCCCGGCAAGCCTCGTGCTGTTGCTGCTGCTCTTGGCTTCCATGTGGCTGTGAGGTCCTGAGCATTTCCCTAAAAGAGGTTTACAGTACAGCTGTTCCAGTCTTTTCCAACGTGTGTCTGGGGTACCTCCGTTGTCACAGCCTCACTAATCAGTTCTCTAAGGGTATTTTTGAAGGTTATGGCTATGAAGTTTTGCTTTATTTAAAAAAACAAAACCAAAATGAATATTTTCACTGTGTATTGTATGAAGAAATTAACTACAGTTTGCGTTTGTACGTACATTTGATTCAAAATTTGCTTTTAGGTTTCTGATAATCATCAAGTACTATTCAACTATTAATATGAATAGTTAAGAGCTAGGCTCTGGTTAAGTTAAAATTTTATCCTTTTGCTCATTAACTATAGGACCTTGGGTAACTCATTTAATTCTTCTAAGCTTCAGTTTCCTTGTTTATTAAAAAAGAGATCATAGTACTTATGTTATAGCATTGTTTTGGGGACTATATGAGGTAATGTATGTAATGATCTTACCTAGTACTTGGCATACAGTAATCTTTTATAGAATATGACTATTATTATTATTATTCTAACTAATTTTAGAAAGACAGCTTAGTGGAATCGGACACTAGGTGAAGTGTCAATAATCTTGAGGCCAAGTCCTAGTTTTTCCAGTCACAGCTGTTTGAAAGAAGAAATGTCAGATGACCTCTCCGAGCCATAGTATCCTCATCTGTAAAAGGTAGCAATCAAAATTGGTCTACTCTTCCTGGAGGCTTGTTTGAAGGATTAAATAAGACAAAAATGTAAACGCATTTTATAAACTATAAATCACTATATATTACGTATAAATTTTATACTTATTTTAAGCCATCAGCTTTTCCCTTACATTAAAAATAGGATGGCTGTGACTCGGTATTAAAGAAAAGTAGGTATAGGGTTCAGATAGCTCAAAATTCAACTGGTTGCAGAATAAAAATTTTGATGTCACCATCTGAGACTCAGTGAAATTGGGTCACATTCCATGTGCTTAGTTGTTCTTTAAAAAAAAAAAAAAAGCCAAGCAGGGCCATAAGAACTTTCAATATACTTGCAAATTGATTTTTCCAGAGCACACATTCAGTGTCCTGGAATTCCAGGCAGTCTTCTTGGACTCATTTCCTAAATTCACTTATGAAAGGCAAATACCACCCTGGAGAGTAAAATGAGGCTTGCAGTCAAATCACTGTTCTTTCCATCTGACACATTAAGTTTGCTTTATGCTGAAGCTATTTTCACATTCATATGAATTCTCCTAGTGAGTTTCTCTCTCCTTTGAGTGGTGTAGCAAGTGAGCCAAGGCCCTGCCAACTGCTTTACAGGGTGGATTATTTATCATCTTAGTCTCTTGTACATTTAGTGACCTAGTCATTTCTGTATTAATTCACTCTACAGGACCCTGGAAGCATAGCACTGTCATATATTTTTTGGTATCATTTATTCATAGATATTAGGTATATATTACTCTAGAAAAATGGCTCAGCTGGTGTCGATAACCTTTTTGGTTCTCTCCCACCCAGAGTCTGAGTCTATTACTGAACAAGTTGCTAAACTTTTAGGGGCATACTAAAGCTGACTGAAGTCTCTTCTAGGTTTTTTTTTTTTTTTTTTTTTTGCGTTATGCAGGCCTCTCACTGTTGTGGCCCCTCCCATTGCAGAGCACAGGCTCTGGATGCGCAGGCTCAGCGGCCATGGCTCACGGGCCTAGCCACTCTGAGGTGTGTGGGATCTTCCTGGACCGGGGCACGAACCCGTGTCCCCTGCATAAGCAGGTGGACTCTCAACTACTGTGCCACCAGGGAAGCCCTCTTCTAGTTTTATTTAATTTATCAGAATTGCTTAAACACAGCAATTTAAGATGGCAAAATCATGCTTAGTGTTTTATTAATCTGCTGTACAGCCAAAGCAGTCTTAAGAAAGAACAGAGCTAGAGTTATCATGCTCCCTGACCAGACTATACTACAAAGCTACAGTAATCAAAACAGTATGGAACTGGCACAAAAACAGACACATGGATCAATGTAACAGAATAGAGCCCAGAAATAAACCCACACACTTATGCTCAGTTAATCTATGACAAAGCAGGCAAGAATATACAATGGAGAAAAGACAGTCTCTTCAATAAATGATGTTGGTAAAACTGGACAGCTACATGTAAAAGAATAATATTAGAACATTTTCTCACAACATATTAAAAAAAAACCCTAAAAATAGATTAAAGACCTAAAGGTAAGACTGGAAACCATAAAAGTCCTAGAAGAAAATATAGAATACTCTTTGACATAAATTGTAGCAATAGTTTTTTGGATCTGTCTCCTAAGGCAGAGGAAACAAAAGCAAAAATAAACAAATGGGACAGAGGAGTGGATAAAAAAGATGTGGTACATATATACAATGGAATATTACTTAGCCATTAAAAATGAACTTCTGCCATTTTCAACAACATGGATGGACCTGGAGGGTATTATGCTTAGTGAAAGAAGTCAGAGAAAGACAAATACTCTGTTATTACTTATATGTAGAATCTAAAACATATCCAAATGAATATAACAAAACAGAAATAGACTCACAGATACAGAGAACAAACCAGTGGTTAACCAGTGGGGAGAGGGAAGGCAGGAGGGGCAAGACACGGGTAGGGGATTAAGAGCTGCAAACTACTATGTATAAAATAAATAAGCTACAAGGATATATTGTATAGCACAGGGAAATATAGCCAATATTTTATAACAACTTTAAATGGAGAATAATCTATAAAAATTTTGAATCACTGTGTTGTACATCTGAAACTAATATTATAAATCGTCTACACCTCAATTTAAAAAAATCTTGTATACGTCTTTTACCAGATTCAGCTGTAAGACACGCATAATGGGTGGGTTCATTCTAGATATTGCTACACTGATGTCATCCTTAATTTTCTCATCTCTCACCCTTGTCATCTGACAAAAAGCAATTCATGTCGCTATCTCTTGATTCAGCCTACCTCTTACCATCCTTACTGCCCAAGCCAGCATCTTCAGTAGTTTAATAGGTTTTCTGCTCATCCATTATTGCCACCTCCAATTCATTCTGTGCCCTGCAACTAGAGTGTGTGATGAGAACCTAAACTTTTAGTGAAAAAAGGCTTATGAGGCCCGATTTTTCCTACCTCTCCAGACACAATGACAAAACCTTCTGCAGGCTACACCGACCTGTTCTCCTTTCTTGTTTCTTCCCAGTTCTGGCCTTTGCAGAACGCTAGAGCCTGTGCCTAGGAGGCTACCCCAAAAACCATCAAATTTCCTCCCCTTCATCCAGATGAATCCTGTTCATCCTTTAAAACTAATCTCAAGCATCATTTTCTTAAGGAAACCTTCTCTGTCACCCTCAGACCAGGTCAGATCTCCAGTTAACAGGGTTGAGTGTGTGGGCTCCAGAGGCAGCCTGTTAGGGTTTGTATCCTGTTTCTGCCACTTTTTATTTAGGTGACCTTGGGCAATTTGGGGCCTGTTAAATGGGGATGATAAAGACACCGATCCAAGTGAATTAAATGAAGAGTACACCTGAAACACTGGAAGAGTATGTATGGATAGCAAATACTGTTACTTCCAGAGCACGCTGCAGTTCTTAGGAGTTTTCTCAATGCCTTAAATACTGAAGTGACTGACTACCGTTAAATCTCCAAAATGTAAGGTCAGCGAGGGCCAGTACCTCCCTAGTGTTGTTTACCGATGATTTCCCAGTGCCTAGGCAGAAAGCGTCACAGAGAGGAAGTGAAATAAATCTTTAAGTGAATAAATAAAGAATAAGTTGTTTTTGGAGGTGGAGGGATTAAGAATTTCTTTGGGCCTTAGTTACAGTTACCTTGCATACAAAATTTGGGGCAGTGAGACTCCGTGATTTCTCAGTTCCTTACAGCAGCACTCCAAGTACCAGGATTCTGGTAACCGGGGAACAGCTACTGAGTGAAAGTGGAAACTGGGATCTGTTTGCTCTTTGTTACTTGGGGCTAGGAGAACTGTTGGTGAGCAGCCCTAAAGGACTCATCCTGCTTTACCTCCCAGACTTACACAGAGCTTTTCAAAGCTCTATCTGCTTTTTCATCCCAAATGGGCTTTTGAATTGTAGCTACACAGAAAGAAACAGCACAAAGTTCAGAAAACAGTGTTAAAGGAAAATATCCTTCTCCGTGAAGAAAAGTTCAGACAACCTTTAACAAAGCTCACTAAACATTTTAACTTAGAAAACATAGTAGTGCCATTACCCTCCTATTTCATTTGCTTTGGTTTATACAGAATATATGAAGTAGTATATAGGGATTTTGCTCATTTAAGCTTGGCAACCACTGTATTTCAACCAAAATTATATTCTTAGATGCTGCTGTGGTAAAATGGTGAAAAGCTGGTCAATACAAATCTCCAAATACATTTGTATGAACTGTTTGTTGCCAAATAGTCTTTAGTCTTCCTGTTAGAGTGAATAATGCTACTGCACTTCATACCGAGCCTTCGCTCTTAAGAGAAGACTCGAGATCACTATTTACATTTGCTTCTGCAACCATCATTTAGATTTAAATTCCTAATTTGAGAAGAGAAGGTTTATGGACTGTGAGCTAGAGGCCTTGGTTTTCGTGTGCAGATGTATGTGTACATGAACATGAAAATGACCACCAACTGCTTGTTGGATACTCAAAGCTGCAATCCAGTGAAAAAGAGAGGAAGGGGGTGGCGGGGGGATGGAATCACTTATTTGGTGAAATTAGAAGTTTCACAGGAAGTTACATCTTACTGTTGTTGATAAGAGCACACTTACCACCTTGACTGACCATTTACTGTTATGAGTGACTCTTCTTTTCCACATGCCGGATTTCTTTCTTCGTCTTCATCTTATAACCTTCTCCCTGCTTTAAAAGGAATGTACACGTTAAGATTTCATGGTGAAAGGGTTTTCGTTAAAAAGCAGTTTCCATTCTGGTCCCTTGAGGCTGGATTAGGATAAGCGAAACACAGTTTCAAGTACTTTGTCACTTCACGTCCCCAGACATAATCTATCTGCCTCGACCACACAGCTCAGCAGCATCAGGGCGAGTGGGAGAGCACCGTCAGAAGGAATACGTTACTGTACTTCACAATAATGCAGTAGGTTAGTGATCAGTCAAACAACTGGACAGCCTGTCCAGTTCCTGTAAAACTAGAAGAAATCATCACTAAAACTCTCAAGGCACTCAAACCCCAATTATAAAAATATTAGTAAGTTATAATTTATGCCTTTTTAAGCCAGCAGAATGTTAAATAATCTGTTGCAATGAGACTGAAATTTCTCAGTAAAGCACTAATCGTGAACTAAAGACCATGGAAATGCTGTTGAGCATTTGTGGAATTACCAAGCCTGTCCTCTTACTCCAGACCAAGCAGGCATCCCTTTTCCATAAAATGAGACCTGTCCTCACCAAGCACCAAGGACACACTTCTCTGAGAGCAAAGTGGTTGCACAGATACTCAGCTTTTACCCTATTTTATAATGGAACACACAGTAGCCTTTCCAATTTTCTGATTTACTCCTTCTGAGAAATTTTCAGTTTACTTTTTTCTTATGTAAACACAGGCTATTGAAGTTTCTGTTTTTTAAATGCAAAGGGTAAAGGTCTGAGAAAGGGAAAGAAATGAAAAATAACCAGAGATGTTTTCTGTGGGAGCTAGAGGTTCACTTGCTGAGTTACACCGCTCAGTGATGACTTTAGTTCTTTAACTGGCCCATTGGAAATGGGCTGTTATGAACCCAGAGAGGAGAATCCTCCTCAGGTTAAGATGGGGGAATTCATATATTTCCCTGTAGAATATACTGGAAAGAGAAAATGTATAGATTAGATGTAAGGATTTTGAGACGAGCTTTTTGTCATTCTAACTTTTAATTAAACCCTGTGCATTTGCTGGAAACAAGTGCTCTCTCTCTGGGTCCCAAGTAGGCTGCAGGTAAAGCACTGGGCAGGGGTGGGGCATGGCCGAGGGGTTTGGTGGTGGTAGAGGGTTTTTAATTTTGTCTCCCATGCTCGAACCGGCATGTTCCAACCTCCATGAATGAGATGATCGCTGTGAAAACTCTGAAGATAGTAAGAGTATATTAAAGAATGTTAGGAAGGAAAATCTTTTTCTTTGACCCTGATCAAATGCACAAGATGTCAAAAGCAGCAAATGCTTCAAGCTGCCACACTGCAGACGCCAGCCTGTTAGCAGCCTATTCTAGAGAGTTCACAAAGCTTTTATTCTCTACTTTCTTTACGACAGTCCCTCTCCATTACCACGTCATCATATTTTCTCTCTTGTGGGATAACAATTCGTCTTAGTACTTTCCGAGTGATCTGTAGGAAGCAATAGTGAAAAGGAGAGATTTTCCTGTTTTCTATTTTAAGATAGTAGAAAATCTAAACCCCAAGAGAAGCATGAACCCCAGTGATGATTACTTTTCTGGTGATGAGGTTGCCTTCTTCATCAGTAAACTGTTCTTCTGTGACAGATTCACCAGGAAGGTTTTTTGCTTCCTCTCCCTAAAGGATGTGGCATAGAGATTAGCAACATACTAGATGGATAGATCTCCACATCACTCCATACACCACACACATGCTCTGTGGCATTTTAGAAAAAGAAAGTATAAACTCTACTTGCAATTCCAGGGCCAGGGGAAAAGGCTGACTCCATGGATGGTTATTTAGCAGTCAACAACATTCAAAGCATTAAACCTCAAGTACGTACAAGAATGATGG
This sequence comes from Phocoena phocoena, assembly GCF_963924675.1. Lineage (NCBI taxonomy): Eukaryota > Metazoa > Chordata > Mammalia > Artiodactyla > Phocoenidae > Phocoena > Phocoena phocoena. The sequence goes on along the minus strand of NC_089234.1, from coordinate 71,264,864 downwards.
TTAGCAACAAACTCCAAGAAGGAAGAATTTGAAAATATGTAATCACAGAATACAGTTATACATAGACAGACAAACAAAAAGGTTTCATTTGTTGAAAAAAGATTTAGCTAATGATTAGAGCTCTAATTAGATCATTTCACTTTGGATAATGTTTCTTCATTAGTCCTACGAAATCTCTCATTTTGGTGGATTTCCTTTTGTCTGATTTGAATTGAGGTAGCACCTTAGTTGGGGTGTTAATCACCCTTTGTTAGTTTGTTAAATTTAAAAATTCCTTACTAAAGGCAATATTTTTTCAAATACTATGAGAAAAGTTCAGAGTACAGAGAAAACCTTATTTCTTTTTTTCAGACTGAGCCTTTCATAAGTTGTAAATGAGAATAATTAATGTCTGATGAAGTACATAGTTTCAGAATATTATCAAGTGAATGAGTCTTATGTGATGACTGACTAATTACTAAAGGAATGTAAGACGACAGCCTTTCAGTTAGTGACTGCTATCTGATTTAGAAGGGGAAACTGTCAAGGATCTTCCTCTGGTGAGTTAACAAAAGAATGGGATAAATTCTTAACTTGCCAAGTGGCATCATATTTTCCTGCTAATAGGCAGGTCAGTAGATTTAGATGGCTCCTTAATGTCTGTTAGCTCTATGATTGTAGGAAAAGAAAAACCACCGAGAGAGCAGACATAGGGCTGTATTTGTAACACATTACCTTCTTCACTGGTGTCAACTTTAGGTCAGTCTCACTTACAGTTTTGGGGAACAAGGACAAACATCTTAAGTGCAGACCCACTCTAGAGACCTGCTGACTTGTTAGTCATACTTCTTTTGTTGAAGAGGTGACCTGTACAGTGCTATAGTACTGTGTACTGTAGTTATTGTACACCTGTAGGTTTTTTAGGAAAAATGGCAAATCACAAAGAAGACAGCTGCCTTTCTGGGAGAGCCAGGATTCTAACCCTTTCAGTGTTATTGTCATGGGAAAGGTAGTAGCTCTGTTAATTTTGTCAGTGGCAGCCAATGGTGAGAAAATTCTATGATTGTTTTATGTCACAACCAGTAGAAAGGCAGTTGTGGTTTAAAATAACAGAGTAGAGACTGAAACACTACCTTGTTTTGCTAACAAAATTCTGTTTTTGTTCTTTTTTCTTTCTACAAAGTGACTTTGTATTCTGATAGATTGTGGGCTCATCGGTCATGGGTGGGATATTTGACTCATTTTACCTCACTGTGGTATAAAGATGAGATGAAAATAAAACACGATGTTTCTTGCTGCTCTTGTTTGCTTCAAGGTTCACCTTGAACCTTGCTTACGATTAGTTTCAATTAGCACAGTTAAGCGAGGGAAGGAAATTGGAAAAATGTAGAGGTCTCCTGCCTGAACGCACTAAGATCTGCAACACATTCTTATGGGAGTGTTATTTATGTTTCCTATGGTTGATTTCACATACCTGGAAAAAAAAAATTTCATTTTATTTTACAAGTAAAGGCTTAAAGACAGCAGAAAAGCCAAAAAAAGGGTCATGAAAAGTTTCACTGTAGTTTAAACATGTATAAGTGAGATGTGTTCGAACTAACTCTTGCACATGTCTAGCTCTTTGAGTGTTAAGACAATTCCAGGATCCCAGGAAAATCCATTCAAATAGCATACTATTACGTATGTTATAAATTGACCCTTTGGTGGGGAAAGATGCCAATTAATTTGCAGACAGTCTCTGAAATGTGAAGTAGGTATTTTTATAAGCATAGCGAATACATTTAAGTACATTGATTTATATTAATAGCCTTAGAAAAAAGCAAAGCCCTAGTTATAAATAACAAGCCATATAGGTTGTTGAGATCTGCTGTGGTATGTGGGCATTTTCATTATTTCCTACTGAAAATTCATACTGCTTACGTATAATTAAAGGTGAAGATACTTCTCTTAGTCTTAATGGGCACTAACTATAGTCAACTAGTGCTTTACATAAGGTCAAAATAAGATATATGATTATGTAGAAACTCACTAAACTGAGGGAGTGGATTAGATAGTAGTTGACTGGATAGATGGGAAAGTTCGTAAGGAGTCACAAAATACATAAAAAAAAATTTCATCCATCTTTAATTCTGTCAGGTACATTGGAGATCAGGTGTTACCAAGGAGAGGTCTTTAGGGCCTCTCTTTAATGAGAGAAAATAATCTCTAATTAGTTTCTAAGGTTCTTGAAAACCTTTGTACTTTTAAGTAAATAAAATTTCCCCGCTAGTTTTGGTGATGGCATTATTTTTGGCAACACCTACCCGCACTTTTTTTCTTTCCTATTTCAAAGGAAAATTACAGTATGTATGGTGTCACAGTATCATTCCTGGTGGCCACCTTTGTGAAGACTACTGTACTTTCCTTTGGACCCCTGCTGGAAACATAGCATTTAATAATTTTTATTCCTCTCTCCTTCTTGAATAAAATGAAAAAATAACATGAAATGTACCAATTTGCTTCAATGTACACAACATTAAAACTTGAACTTTCAAAAAAATGAGAGAAACTATACACATAAACTTAGCAAATTACTAAGCAATGTGTATTCTGAGAAACCCACTTGCTGGGGATGTATGTGTATATGTATATAGCACATGTATATTCTATATACACATACATATTGGTATATGTATATAAAACGATCTGAAGCTTGTGAACAATGGTTACCTTGTTCCATTGTTCCAGAACAATGGTTATCTGAAGCTTGTGAACAATGGGAAGTGGAATGGATAGATTGAACTTTTTGTACTTTTGAGTTGTTTGATGGGGGGAAACATACACGTAAACCCTTATTTTGAAAGTCAGTAAAAAAGCTCAAAAGTAGAAATAAAAATATAGTTGAGGGCTTCCCTGGTGGCACAGTGGTTGAGAGTCTGCCTGCCAATGCAGGGGACACGGGTTCGTGCCCCGGTCCGGGAAGATCCCACATGCTGCGGAGCGGCTGGGCCCGTGAGCCATGGCCGCTGAGCCTGCGCGTCCGGACCCTGTGCTCCGCAACGGGAGAGGCCACAATAGTGAGAGGCCCGTGTACCGCAAAAAAAAAAAAAAAAAAAAAATATATATATATATATATATATAGTTGAACTATATAGTAAAAATTCAGTTATTTGAATCTAATCAGACTTCACAATGGTTTCAGTTAGTTTAAAGTTTTTACCTTTGTAATCACTGCATTTGCTAAGCAAATAATGTAAACAAGCTCATAGGACCGGTCAATTTAAACTGCTTCCAAGCATTTGAAACCACTGTGATATTATCATATTATATAGACATAAATGGATATGCTTATAAAATTTAAAAATATGCAAACAAATGGGGGAGTTTGTTAACTTGACTCATTTCTTAAAGGACTTGAAAATATTAAATGTAAAAATACAAAAACATAAAAAAGAATGAATCCACATGTGAAATTAAAGAGAAAAATCATAAAATTCTACTTTCACTCCATTTATTATACTAGTTGAATGGCTAAGAACACAGATTTGCCTAGACTTGTGATAATGGAATCCTGAATATATCTATTGCTTTCATTGACATTTCCTGGCCAAAGCTAGCTCTGGGAAGGATGGAATAACCACCAAATAGTTTTCCGCTCTAGGATTCTAAGTGCTAGGGGAATTACTGTGGCTGGTTCAGTCCAAGGTTGGATAGCCTCCATGAATAGGCTGGAGGCTATTGGATAGGTCAAATTCTTAGCATTCTAACCCCATCAAATAGTTTCCAGGAAAGATAGCTCAATGCTGCCTTCTCCTATGCCACCGGAAAAGTCTAAATGGCCAAGTGCCTAATTTAGTCCAGGAAAAGTTATTCCTTTTTAATTTGTCCTGGACGAGAAGGAATACAGTGTTGTGGAAAACGCAGGTAGAAGGCACTTCTCTAGAGGACCAGGGGTTAGGTTCTGGTCTCAGAACTGTTACTGCCCAGCTGTGTGGTTTTGGGTAAATCAATTCATCTCCTATCCTTGGTTTTTGTCATCTAGGAAAAGAAGTAATTTTAGTCTCAATGACTCCTTTAGGTCCTAACACTCTCATTTTATGTGTTTTGACAGAGATGGATCCCATGTCACATTTACCGTGTAGTACTGCAGTCTCGAGCTCTTTTACATTAAAAAGGTACCAACATATGGAATAAAGAGAAAAGGCAACAGAAATGTGATCTTTTTCAACTGCCCCCAAAATCTGAACAGAAAAATATTAACCAGAAAGATTTCTACGTATGTAATTGACAAAGATTTTTTCTTACACCTATAGCTTCCAATTATAATTGTAGCTATCCTTTAGCTTTTGTTTTCTCTGTCACATATGAAAGACATTTCTCAAAGCTTGTTTAAGTGATTCCATTGTTTATACAACGCCCTCCCCACTTATGAAACCCGTTCTCTGATGATTCCACTCAGCCTCCCTAAAATTACACTGACTTCAAGAAGTGAAGATTTGAAGAGAACACAGTCTCCTCTGTTTTATGAAGCCTATAACATCAGTGTATTTCAGTCTTTTAAACTTAAGCTCTTAATAAAAATGTTAATATATATAATTATATGTTAAGCTTAAATATATAAATAACTCATTCTAACAAAATTACTTAAAAGCTAACTTGCTAATGCATGTTCTGGAATTCTAGGAGACCAAAAGATATAACCCTCATTGACTTAGGGAGGGGGTTGATGTTTCTATTGTTTTGTTTTAGTATTCCCCAGAGTAAAACTTCTCTACGCTTTCTCCCACTGTCTATGCAGGATTATGTTTATTTTCTTCTGTCATATATAGAGGAGTCAACTTCTACACTGGGCAGCTATTATAAAGAAATGAGGTGAATTTGATGCAACATGAGTATGTCATATGTTAAGCATAAAAAGCAAGTTACAAGACAGTATGTCTGGTGTGCTTTTTCTAGATGTTTCACTTTAGTGTCTTCAAGAAGTAATATTTTAATCATGGGACTAGCAAAGCCTGAACAGAGTTTGGCTTTAACATGTTCAGAAAAACCAAATTAAAGATTTCTTCCCCCCTAATCCCAGCAAATGTGTGGGAGGTGACTGATTATGAGGACTTCATAAATAGGCCAAATGCTTGCAAATATGCTAGATAACAGTAAGTAATGTGGATTGCCCATGTGGAATTTTCAAAGTGATTCATACTTTTTTTCATGGCCCCTATTGAGCTTAAGGTTGATTTGTGGATAATTTAGGATTTAGACAAGGACTTATTTTCTTCCCTAATGTTTCCAGAGTCTTAGAAAAACTATACTACAGCAGATTTGGCAGATTTTCTTCTCTTCTTTCATCTGATCTACAAGAAAAGTACAAGCAGCAGGATTAAGAAGTTTTGGATACCTAAGCCAACTTCCCTACATCTCTGGTTTGGTGTCCTGACACTTTGGAAATGGGTGATAAGTTTGATAAATGGTTTTCAATAGATATTTCCTTTCCTTTCTTTCTCTTCAGAACTGCCAACCAAGGAGCCTCAAGTTATTTGGACCACATTCAAAGGACTGTGTATTGAAAATGGCTTCCTAGTTCTCTGCACTCAATTATTCTAACATCAAGAAAGATCTCCCTAAAGGCAGAGTAATGAAGACAAGCAGCAGACTGCAAGAAGCAGTCGGTAGGACCTCCCGTATGTAAGGTCGGTGCTTCAAAAGGCCTTTGTGGGGGAAATCAAGGTTTATTCATAGTATTCAACTGTGCTGTAACAGGCGAGAATTACATTTTTCACTTCCAGTAAGAGTTGCTTCCTCTAGTTAAAAATACAGCCTTAGAAAAAACCAGCCTGATTTTTTGTATGTCAGTCAAGTTAAAAACCTATTTCAGAAGTTTTTGCTTGGTTTGCATTATGTCATATACATCCATGCCAGGCTATAACACTGAATTCTTAGTCATTGATTGATAATGAAGAACTGGTTTTCACTTAAAAACTGTTAAGGCTGAGAAGGGAGCCTTTTAATTCTTTCACTCTCTTTCGTCTTCATCTTACCTCATACCTCATTACAGCCTCTGGGGTTTCAGTTGAACATTTCATTGGATATGAACTATTCTCTCACCAAGGTAGAATCTTTGTTCACACATAGAACACTTCTCCAAGGAAAGCAGTATACAAATGCCAAGAATTCTCGGGTAAAATTACAACTGCCACACGTCAAACACAGGCCTAGACAGAATACTCACTACCATGCAACGTGAGTTTTTCCTTTCGGTGGTTGTTTTTATAAGTTTTCAAATGTGCAAAGAAACATACAGAGCCATTTAGTTACCAAGCATGCTGAATTTTCCAAACCACAAGAAAGGTTCTAATAATACAGCGTTGCCCCATACTGATCCGGCTTCGGGATACCTTTATAATCAAACGCCGGCGAATAACTCGGGTAGTGACTCTCCGTTCTTCCTCTGAGCTTGAATCACTCTCACTGCCTTTCAAGTCCTGAGTAAATGCATTTTTAGTAGAATTTTACCATCACATTTAAAATAAAAGACATTCTGAGAAGGGAAATCAAGAAAGAATTTTTTACTTGCTGGTTCCCCACACTTAAGGAAAATCATGATGTATATTTGCGGAAATCTTAAAAAAAATTTAAGTGGAAGAAAGTTTTGAGCAGAATTCTAAATGAAATTACTCTGTATTTATATGTATATATGTGTATATAAATATATATAAATTATACATAAATAATATATATAATTACCTTGATCTTTACCTGCATATGTATATGCATATATATACTTGTGTGTATATATAAATGCAATGCATCTGTAAATGCTTAAGCATATATATGCAGGTAAAGATCAAGACAATAAAATTGTAAATTATTAAAAATAACAATGATGGAGACTTTGGCATCAGAAACTACATACATGCTACTAATTATTAGTTTGGGGAAATAATATAGATTTAAAGCTAGTTTAAAAATAAATATTATACATTTGACATGAATGTATAACCTTACAGTTACAGGCCATCTTTCACTTGATCTACAGAAAGAGGCATAGTATTTCTGACTTATATGATATTGTGGTCAGATTTGACAACTTTATCAAAAGCTATTTTGAACTTTATGAAAAGTATACAATTTATATCAGCATAATTTGCCAGGAGATTTTTATCAGCATAATTCATACCTAATACATAATTGGAACTCAGTAGGAGTTTATTCAAATGAGGAATGTAAAAGATTTGAAAGCCTGAGGTCTTATTTTAAAGAACTGATATGAAATTAGAATAGAAACAACATTGCACAGACAATAAGAATACAGTAATTACACAAAGTATTACTTTTTAGGAAATAAGGATAGGAATAAGGAAAAACTACCGAGTGATAAACAGCTCGTAAGTCAAAGGGAAAATTATCTTCAGCTTCTACTTAAATATCATGGTCAAGAGTATACACGGAATAATTTTATTTCTAAATTTTAGTGGTGGAGTTCTGAAAACAATTCTAGTATTTTATTTTCTAAGTGTACTAGTTACCCCAAATCTGACAGTCCCAGGGATAGGAACGGTAGTTAATATCCATTGGAAAAATCAATGGCAGAATTGGTAAAAATAGGAAAAAAATAAGTAAAATTGTTACAGGAGGTGTAAGTGTTAGCAAAAATTATTAATGAAATGTTAGTCAAATAGATAATAAAGTAGGCCATTCTTCACCAAAGGTAAACTTACCAAATATTTTAAAATGTTATAGTAATATCAACCTTAACTTTGTAGGAAATTTCATCTGAACAAAATGCCCTACTGAATAATATGGTATCAAAAGGAAATAGTTTTCAAGTTTCTTACTCCTTGCAAAGATACTGGCTACTAAATTCCCCATTACTTTAAAATTTTTTTAGAAAAGGACCATAAATTCAGGACACTTAGAATGACCTAAATATTGTGAAAGGAGGCCCTACAATGGCTCAGAAAAGCAGAAAAAGGTAAGACGAATTCAGATTGCAAAAGAACTACTAATCAGCATTTAGCAATTAATAGATTAGATGAGGCAGAAGAGAAAATTCAATCTGAATTATCCATACCCAGAATCTTAGACTGGGGAAAGGTTTTTCACTTGAAACATTTAAAAGCAGAAGAACATATGTTAATGCAAACACTGACAACAAACCTAGATGTCAATTATAATCCTATCAAGAGTCATCTGAGACCAGCCCCTCACATAAAGAAAAAGTGGCCATTTGGCTAATGTTTGTTTCCATTTTCTCCATGGAGTCTCTGCCAGTCTTAAGGTGAAGGGTAGAGAGAAGATGGTAGTAGAATCTTGACCAGGATTCCTTTTAGAGAATTCTCTATGCAATGGCACAGAGGGTAACTAGGAGACCAAATGGAATTTTCTCAGTACTCCTTGCCATGGGTTGCGGCATGTATAGAGGTGGAAAGCAGCAGGATTTTTACCTTGTAACAGCAGGCAGTCATCCGTTTAAGAGCTGCACCCGGACTTTTGACCTGATTTTTCAGGGGACAAAAAGGGGGCTGTTTTCTGAGATCATACATCCGACGACCTAGTTGATTACTATTGTACTATGGTCTAGCCACAAAAAAATACATCCTGGACATCTTCGAATTTCTTGTGAGGTCAGACTTTTATATTCCAGAAGCTTTAACTTCACTGTGAATTGCTATGCTCCTGAAGCCTTTATGCATTGGAGTAGGACCAGTGACCAATGCGAAAGGCACAAACTCATTTATAAGAAATCTCGAAAACATTTTCTAACAACTAATTATTTTCCATTACTGATGAATTCAGCTGCATTTCCATTCAGGGTTAAGACTTTCTTTCTCAAATCCTCTTTGTGCCTTCTCCAAGCTTCCCCAATGGGCAATATGTAGGCACATGTATGCCGTCGAAATGCTTACTTACATATTTCAGAACTTCCCTATCGATTTTTAATAGGTTTTTGCACAATACATTTTCATAGTTAAAACATCACTATGTTACTGCTCCTCCCTATATTTTGCAGGCTCATTTTAAAAGGGAACATTCCATCCAAAGTCATATTGCTTAAACATGCTACGAGTTAACTAGAAGGCAGAAAGCAATACTCAAAACAGACTTGTCAGGAAGGAAATGAAAGAAAGTCCTGAGGATTTTATTTCCTCTCACTTTCCCTCCTAACAAACAAGCAGGAAAGTGATCCAAAAAAACAGCCTGCAGGAGGGAAAAGGAAAGGATATGATTAGTTAATAAGCTGATAATTGGCTCCTGAGGGATTAGGAGTTTACTAAATTTTCCTAAACCTCAAATTAGTCACGGGCTCATTATTTTTACAAAAGATTTGTTTCTTTTTTTTCCTACCCAAAACACTGTAGAAGATCTTAAGTAAACTAGATGTTTTAGGGAAAACTTCAAGTACTACTATTCCAAAGATGTATAACTCTCAGTCTATTTCTACTGCATAGTTCATGAAAAGACACAAAAATTGAGAGAGCAAAAAGCAGTCAAAAATATAGGAGACAGGACTGATCTTAATTTTCTTATATCTATCTATGAATCATAATTTCAATTAAAAATTTTTTAATATCTAAAAATGTCTACCCTCAAAGAATAATGAAATCTATTAGATGGTGGCACAAAAACATATAAGTACAAAAAGCAAGCAAATAATTATATGACAGTAAGGTTTTTTAAATTATTAAAAACAAATATTAAGATAATTATCAACTTAGATATAAAAATAATTAAAATGATACTTTTAATGTTGCATTTCTAAATGCCGTCAACCAACAGTAGTATACCCACCTCATTTTAGGCTTGGGAACTGTGTTTCTTCAATTTTTAAAACACCCTTTCAGGCAACAGACCTTGTAGGATAGAACTCTTAGATGGGTCAATGCTAGTGACTCTTTAAATTGTGCAAAAGAACCAGAAAGGGTCAGGATAATTATCCTCCATCCTCAAGAAAGAAGACTAGGTTGGGAGTCAGGAAACCTAAATCCCAGACAAAATTAAAACTGGGCCTTAAGCTACTTACTTAACATTGCTGTATTCTTTTCCCTCCTGAAAAATGGCTAAGAAGATGTTTATTCCTTTTTTCTACCCAATGAAAGAAGGGATGACAAATAGCATATATTTTACTCATTACTTTCTTTACCCCCATTATTAGTATTACGATTTTCAATCACACATTGATAATCTGGAAGTAGTAACGAACACTGGGCCCAGTGCTACAAGATTATAAAAGAATCGAAGCGTCAGTACTTTCAGCTTAAATGACAGCACAGTGGAAAACTAGATGACGTACCTTTTGCTCAGACCCATTGGATCCCTCTTCTTCATGGAGGTTAAGCCTTGGCTTGCCATCTGCAGGAGTAGTCCTACTCATCTTTTTCATACTGACAGGCACACAGGGTTTAGGATCTTCTATGACAAACTTGCTGGTTTCTTCTAGAGCTTTCTGATATGCCGCTAGTGGTGATGCTGGTTCATCAACACGACCAGAACCTTGTATTTTTGGTTTCAGAGTTTCCTTTGCACTCTGTTTCCCTATATCATTTTGGGATTCTGAAAAGTAAGATTTTGTCTTTGCTTCTGGAGTGACTTCTGCATGGCTTCCATTTGCTTCAAATTTTCCAGGTTCCCCTTTGAGATACGAGGTAATGGAATCTCTACACTGGTCAGGGCTGCAATAGAGAAGATGTGGAAATTTATAATGGTAACATATGGCTGCAGATGGGCTTCAGAAGCTCTAAATTTTCAACAGCCGTGTTTTTAACTACTTTTAAAGAAAGACATACAGTAGAAACGCATGAAAAATCTGGTCATCAGATTTCAAACTCTGAGGGCCTGTTGTGGGTGTGGGTGTGGGGTGAGGAGATGATACACAGGCTCCAGGCATCCCCTTCACTCCAACTCCCAAACTAGCTGGCTGGCTATGCTGTCACTGTTTTTCTTTTGTTTTGTTTAATTGTACTGATACAGCTCCTTGGATTCTGTATCTTTTAAAAAGTAATCCTGAGAGGTTCATGGACATACCCAGAGTTCCAGACCCACCAATCTAAAAGAGGAGGAGATCTCCAAATGCTTTTCTAGTGCCAGTGAGAAAACTGATGACAAAGAACAAAATGAATTCCTGTGATGAGAGCTCTGGCATCCTCAAGAACACTATGTTCCAGTCTTTGTATGTGTTTCCAATTGTGAATCCTACCGTCATGCTTTTCCCACCGTGGAAGAACCGTGAGAACCTTCCTTGGGCTCTCATCTTTCTCCACTCCTGACCTCTGCTGACTCTCTCCGGTGATAAGGCTGTGGGTGCTCACCTGCTGCTTCTACTACCTGTGAGGACTGTTTTCCTTTTGACTCTTAAAAATCTTTCTCTTCCATTACTTTCTTTTAAATTGGTCTCTAATTTTTACTAGTTTCAATATAGACTTTTACTTTATTTTATAGTTTGTATATTGGGTTTTTTTTGTATATTGTTTTTATTAGCACCTTTGCTTATTACCTGTAGAATTCCGAAGGCAATAAAACTAGTGCAATGTTTTCTATGTACAATATATGTACTATGTATATGTATGTGCGTATCCTTATAAATCAAATTCTGATTAAACACCTTTATCAAAAAATATTAATAGCACATCCTATTCCGGATGTTTAAGGACAAACAGTCCCAGCATACTGTGAAGACCCTGTACGATAACTATAACTCCTAGCTATATCTAATTTCCTGTTATGCAACTATAAATTATGTGATTCTATCTGAACCTAGACATGAAAATTAGTACTATTTCTTGTCTCCATACTCTATTCTGTAGGCTGAACATAGAATTCATTGATGCTCCCATTCTTCAAAGGGAGTTTTGCGAACTCTTTGCAAATGTTGTCACCTCCCTCTTTGGGAATTTCCATTGAGCAAGAAGCTTATCAGCAATATGAAAATATTAAACATGGTTATAAAATAAGTTGTATGAAAAGAAGTGAGGTTTATCACTAGTTACCACTGAAGTAAAATATATTTTATGTGTGCATAAATAAAATAATGCCAGCTATCACTGAGATACTGTCTGTACCAGTCATTGGGTAGGCATGCTACAGGCTTTCTTTTTCAATCTATAAACCTGTTTGAGGAAAGTAGTAGTATTCTTATTTTTAAAGCCAACTACAGTGGCGTTCTTAGAGCTTAGAAATCAATCAAGTCGAAAAGTGCAAACCTAATGGTGGTGGGGTTTGAACCAGTGTCTCAAGGACACTAGCTCTTACCCTCCTAGAGGAAGATCACTGTAAAAAGAACCAGATTCATGATTAGGGAATTATTTTGGTTATAAACAAATTTCTATCATGCCCATATTATTTGGGGGTAAAGAATTACATATGCCATATTGCAAATTATATAAAATATTCATGTAGAAAAAAGGAAGGATATATATACAGTGTTAGTTGTTTTTCTTAGTATGATAAGGATAGATGACTTTTTTGCTTCTCTGCATTTTTCTGTGACATTTAAAAACACGTATGTAAAAGAAATTCACCAAAATTTTAGCGGTGGTTATTGCTAGATGATGGCATTGTATTGATTTTTTAAATCTGTATTTTAAAATTTTGTATAATAAGCACATTTATGTTTGAAGTCAGGAAACAATAGAAATGCTTATATTTCTAAAAGACAGAATTCTATTTATTACATTATTTTAAATGAGCATTAATTTCTGGCTATGTGGAAAGAATAATACTACAGGTAATAAAGTAGAAAAGAGTAACCTTCTAAAGTAAAGAAAATGTATTAATCTTTAGCATGTGTATAATAACTTTTTGCATTTTACTTCAGCTAATTATCAGTAGTTTTAAGAATTATATTTGAGTTTAATGTAACTTTCCCTCTCCAGATTAGCAGAATGAACTAACCTTTAAAGCATGTATTATCCTGAAATTGGAATGGTAATTTAGAAGAACAGTAATTGCTAAAAAGCATACATTTAAAACAAACTACTGGAATTCCCTGGCAGTCCAGTGGTTAGGACTCCATGCTTTCACTGCCAAGGGCCCAGGTTCGATCCCTGGCCAGGGAACTAAGATCCCACAAGCTGCATGGCACAGCCAAAAAATAAAGAAAGAAAACAAACTATTAACATGTAACCTGCATTTCACTTTCCTTTTTCTGACCCAGAGCCATACCTGTCATCCAGTCGATCTAGTAACCCACCAGTTATTCTTCGAGCTTGAGCAGGGGACTCTAGGTTTCCACTTGATGTCTCATTCTGCCAACCTGTAATTGAAGACATTTCCAGTTCTGCTTGCTGAACACGTTTAAGAATAGCCTGTACTTTTTCTTCTGTCATCTCCTCAGACTCTACTCCTTCTTCAAGTTGAATATCCTCAAATAGAGATTTGAGTTTTTCTTCCGTCATCTCCTCATCAGGACCAGATTTTCCTTTCTCTTGCTGCTCAGAGCTCACTCCTACTTTTCTAGTCTGTTCCAATGGCTCTGCTGGTTTAACATCTCTTGGGACCCCAGCCATCCTTCCGAGGTATTGAGGATACTCACTCAGACATACATTCTCCAACTGGCTCTCATGTACATCCACTGCTTCAGGTATTTCTGTCAAAGGCATTGAGTCTTCAAGTCTGCTGTCTTCCAAGGACGTGTCTTCTGCAGTTACGACTGGAGGTCCGTCTGCTGAATGCTCTACGTTTCCCTGGGAAGGCACTACCCCATCACTCAGTCTACTGGGGGTTCTAAGGGGAGATTCTATGCTAGAGAGATCACTAAAATAATCATCTTGCTGGAAAGGGGTGGGTGGTGTGTAGTGCAACCCTGTGGGAGTTTCCAGTTCCACTTGAAGGGGAGGATAACCTATGGAAGACAGTACATTTGGACTGACTGGAATGAATTAGAGCACATCAAACAAAAACACATGGAATGACTTAAATTATATTAGGTATGAAAATGTGTGATGAATTACAGAATAATGTTGATAAATTTATTGGTACAGTTCAAGTATATGTAATACAATGAAATAAAAGACTAGTGCAAGCTACAATAAAATAGAATACTGGTTAATTAAGATATAAATTGTTTATCGATCTTGGTAATTTTAATACAGTAACTTAAATACACAAGTTTGATCCAATATAAAGTTAGCTGTCATTACGTAAGATACATTTATTGCATGGCCAAATAATATCTTTCTACTTTTAGCATGCAAAATCCACATTGTGGTGGACTGAATACAGCAAGCCACAAGAAACCAATTTTTATAATTAATTACTTATAACTTATTTTAAGAACTGTACATAAGAGTGATGCTACCCAACTCTTAATTCTTAACTTATTTCCCATGAAATTTACAGCAAAGAAAAATGAATTTAATCTTTGGAAAGAAATGACCATTAGATTTTAGAGCAGTAGTACTGGGGAAAAAATCTAAAAAGATGTTAGGAAAAGGATTTAAAAAGCAGATAAAGTAGAAAAGACTCCACGTAAACTCTTCAGGTGTCGTAATGTGACAGAGATGAAAGGGTTGTGTACGCATGGAAGTCTTGGTGAACTTGGTGGTAGGGGTCCACTCAGAAGCATGAATCAAATAAAGAGAAAAAAGAAATGATACACAACAGAGACAGGAGGAAAGCCGTTTACAGAGAGCCCTCTGAATGTTCATGACAATGCTATGGAACAACAGAAGTTTACTACCCAGCCTACACAAAGGGGAAGGAGGGAGAAATTGCCTCGTTTTAAACTTTGCTGCGTGGACTAAGGGAGTTATTTTTCTCCTTCAGCAGAGAGAAAAGTCAACAATGGTCTGGTCATGGTGAGGAAAGGAAGTTTCACAGAAGTTCAACGAAGAGGAGAGACCAGAACAAAAAGGCAACCAGGCACACTTTCTGACTTATTGGTCTAAAAAACTAAAGCCTAATTTTTCCATCAGTCCAAGATAAATACCAACTTAGCTTTGGTTGTAAATTCAAATTACTATAGGTACGTGAACATTTTTCTGTTACGGTCACCCATAAACCAGAATGTTGAACATTTGTCTAAGACTACATGAGGTTTATAATCTGCACAAGTAAAATTTACTTCATAAACATAAATTTCCCTAAGAATTTTAAAAATAGAGAATATAAAATATTAAGATGTAGCAACAAAAAGCCCTTGTGGATTTATTTAATGATACTCTTGATTTTAAAATGTTAAATGAAACTTTCAATTCCATTGAATACTTCCATTGTTTTCTGATCATCTTGTTTGTTAAAACTACTTTTCTTAAAAAAGTTTCCCAGTAAAGAATATTAAAATATTCTATAAACTTGGCAAAAACCCAAAATTTGATATAATACTGGTCTGTCTTTATCTTGTGCACAGAGAGTTTGGTCATCAATATATGGCCTCACATATAAGACAGGGCCTTGAAGAGAGCATTTTTCCAGGTTCTGTGATATTTATAAGCTTAAAAAGAAACCACTTTTGACATTATTACCCACATGTTTGATGTTATGGGGATAACAAGGTACACTTTAAGTTTTCTGTTGACTTTAGTAAGCAGAAACTTTCTAAGAATTTGAGATGTTTTGTCACATATGCAGAATTATAAGTTATTGATTATTGGTGGTCTAACTTTGCTGTTTAAAAATGGAAAAAAAATCACCATATTTCAAAAAAAATGAAATAGTAGAAAAATATCCCTAGCTCCTCTTCTTGCCTCCATAGCATCAACATTTTTGTACTCAAAATTCATTATAGGAATAAATTTCCATTTATGAACATCTTGAAAAACATAGTAAGATATTTGTCATACTTTTCTTAATACTTTGTTGAAAAAAGCCCCAATTTACATAATGAAGGAAAAATGACACTATTATCATATAAATTAAGCTAATGTAAAAGAGGAATTATTATGTTATTCGCGACATCTGTGCTCATTGAATTAGAAATTACGCTACCTTTTATATATACGATGGGTCAAGTAGTGTTTTTCCAAACAAAAAAATGGCAGCATATGAAGTTAAAATAATGCTAAATAACGAAAACACCTGTTTGAGTGATACATTTGTCTCTTTCAGTACATGCTTAAATACTTGTTCTCAAAACAGTAATTAACCATTTTACCTAACAATTTGTATAATAGCCCACAACTTGGTTTTACCTAAATAGGAATAAAAGAGTTCCCTAGTTTTTTAGGTTAATATAAAAATGACAAAAGCAACATATTCTCTAGATATTAAATTTTCTTCCATTTGGTCATGTAAAACATTTGAGATACCAACTCTTTCAGTTAACTTATGCCTTTATATACTTCATTATTTGTATTTTATATAACAGAGACATTTATCAAGTTTGTTC
Organism: Phocoena phocoena; assembly: GCF_963924675.1. NCBI lineage: Eukaryota > Metazoa > Chordata > Mammalia > Artiodactyla > Phocoenidae > Phocoena > Phocoena phocoena. The sequence continues at coordinate 71,248,588 of NC_089234.1, read as the reverse complement.
TATCAGGGTGTTTGTTGGCAGACTCTGGCAGAGAATATGCCGTGAAAGTGAGAAATTAAGTCAAGCAAATCATAATTTAGTTGGTTTTACGTGACTGCCTTGTCCTACTGCACTTTCAAATTTTATCAAATGATTAAGTAAATATGAACGCTAAATTCAGTTACCATCCACAGGGTCGTGGAAAACGCTGTTCTCATCTGCAAAACTTCTGGTGCCTGAAATGTTTCCATAATCAAATATTGGTCCTTCTAGCAGAGTCACTATATCTATTCGATTAATTTTTGTCAAGACCGCAGTTAAGGCATCAGCTGAAAGAGGAGGGAAAAAAAAAGGTTGAAAACCCAATTAAATGATTTTCTTCTAAGTCATCACAATACCCACACAAAGGCATGGCTCTCTTGACCCTCCTAGAGTCTTAGTTCCGCCTCACTGCACCTCTGCGATATTCACTACCCAGAGGGCTCAGAAAGCTTGCTGCTCCAGGGAAGATACGTTAGGGTCTTAAGAACCATTTTGTGAAGCCGTGTGTGATGACAGCCACATTTGTTCCGTCTCTGTAAGGCGCAGAGCAGATAGGCCTCAAGACAGCGACACTCCCGTTAGTTATAAGGGGATCTAATAAACACATTCCTCTCCTGTTAGACTGTCAGAATAGGTCACCCTTATGTTTGATGCTTAGCATTCATGACTTACTAAGGTCAGGCCGACCCAGGCAAACCCCCAGTAACTGATTCCACATCGTTATGGGTTGGCATTTGTCACAGTATAGCACCACTCCCCTACCACCACCTAAACCACACAAAACCCAGGAATACTGGGGAGTTCTCTGCCATCACAGACCAGGCTGGATAAAATGATTTGATCCTATCCTTTTCTCTATTACCTCTCTGCACATCCATTTCTGGCCATAGCAGTAACTTCACATTGTTTCCCACTACTGCCCCATGACTGAACAGCTAGAATTATATTTTCATTTTTGACGGTCACAGAGAAAAATGCAAAACATGCAAATATAGACAAAATGCCAAAAAGCCCCTACTACTTGCTTCCTAAAAAGCTTCCTAAAGACGCACACAATTAAACAAGTATAACTTGCCATTACTTTATGATCACTGTGATCTTATTAACGGTAGGCTTATCTGAAATATTAGACATATGCAATTTTGCAAGTTAAAGTAATATAATTTCAGCATACTTGTAGCATTTTTTCCATCTCTGGTAACCCATTTTTTTAATAACATGAAGCTTTGAGAAATTAAAGAATTTGGATTTTCCACACGTATTTGATTGATTTCATCCACTGAAAAATTCAGCTCCCTTGCCAGTTCTGTAGAAAAGAAAAGGAGTTACTAAGATTTCATATTGTAATTTTATCACATATATTTCATAAAAGTAATGCTCAACTGCCCCCCCCCCCCAAAAAAAGGAAAGGATTTTATAGTAAAACCCAAGTACAGCCTTGGGCATTAATCTTTATATACTTGATTTCACAGGAAAATACTGATAATATACAGGCTGTGACTTATCTCTCCTAAGATAATTCCTTGGTTATAATCAGATTCCCTTTGGAGATTATTTTATAAAGATTCTTGCTCTGTTCAAAGAGGATGTTGCTAGATTCTTTTAACTCAGCCAAATTATTGTCTGCAATTTGAGCAAACTTCATACAAGATACATAGGGATATACAATTCATAAACATGGCACAAGAGGAGCCGGTAGAGTTTTCTCTCGGCAACCTCCATGAAGTAGATCTTTTACTCACATAATACTCTATTCTATATGCCTTCAAGTTTCATCAGTGCCACTTGGGAGGTTAAATGATGACTCCAAGCCAGATCATTGTCTATGATACGCTGTCACTTGTGTAAAAAATAAAAGGGAGATAAGCTTTCTGTCCAGCTAAGTGTATATAACCATACACTCAATCTTGTAAATGCAGAGTGTGTCTTCGGAAGGATACATATGATATGCGTAGTTGCCTTGGGAGAGTTAAACTTGGGAGTCAAAGGTGAGAAGGAGACTTACTTTTCACTGTATATTTTTTGTACATTTAAAAAAGATGTGTCAGGTGTTTATTACCTTAAATGATTATAAAAAGTAAGAAATGGGAAAAAAAATCCATGGAAAAGGAATTGGACGACTCTATCCTGCTTAAGAACCGTTTCCAGCAGTTTGGCAAAATGTATTCAGAGGCTCAAAAATGTCTGTATCCTTTGACCAACTGATTTCACTCCTAGAAATCTATGGTGAGAGTACATAGGGTTGTACACAATTATTTACATACATGAATGCTCACTGTAGGCTTGTACTACTGAAAAATTGAAAACAAAGCATGTGTTGAACAAAAGGAGAGAAGTTAATTAATGTAATGCAGTGGCTGGCAAAGTGATCACAGCCCACAGTTAGAAATACATTGTATATCATGATGCTTACATAAATGAAACCACATCTTTATGGAGCAAAATAACCTTACTATATGTGATAGACAGACATTTTCTTTTCCTTTTAAAAACAAAAACAAAGCATGAACTGATTTCATGACTCACTAGTGCATTGTTACCAACAGCAAAACACCATTGTAAAGTATGGCTATTGGATGTTATTTGTCCATTAAAACCAAGATCAGAAAGTAAATAAAAAAGCAGAAAATTACATTGTGTATATAACATTTTAAAAGCTTTTTATTTAAAAAAAAACCCACCAAAGTACATTAAGTTGCTTGTTAACAGCGGTTCTGAGGGATGGATTTAAATTTTGTTTTTCTAAATGCTAATTTTCCTAATAATCTTCATTGAGCATATAGTAATTCGAATTAGAAAAGTTAATTTTTTTTAAGTGCCTTATCTCTTTGTGTTTTAAGGGCAGTAATCCTTCCTGCCCTCGTGACCGAACCATATCCTTTGTCTAGAGACTCAGTGAAGAGCAAAGACACATTGTCACTAAGAATTTTACAGTTTTATGACTTTGTCTCGCTATTCTTTTTTTTTGGCGGTACGCGGGCCTCTCACTGCTGTGGCCTCTCCCGCTGCGGAGCACAGGCTCCGGATGCGCAGGCTCAGAGGCCATGGCTCACGGGCCCAGCCGCTCTGCGGCATGTGGGATCCTCCCGGACCGGGGCACGAACCCGTGTCCCCTGCTTCGGCAGGCGGAATCTCAACCACTGCGCCACCAGGGAAGCCCTCTCGCTATTCTTATGTCACATATTCTCCAAGAGTTTACTCTGACAAACTAAGGACTGGTTTTGCTTAAAGAAAATAATCTAATAGTTATGGGTAAATAATACACAAAATCAACATTCGCTCCAGGATATTTTCAGGTTACAGTGTCTACTGTTAAAATATAATACTATTATTAATTTTATGTTCAGAAATACTTATACATAATGAATTACTGTTAACTCTCAACAGTCTGCAAAGGATTACTCAGACCCACTGTTTCTTAAGAGCTCCACTAGGCCAGGTCAGTAGCAGTGTGCCTGAGGGCAGGGCTGGGCGGAAGGAGAGAGGAGGCCTTAATATGCGGAGGGTGGGGAAGGCCTGGGATTCAGGGCATTCGAAGGAAATAAATGTAAATGACCTTTTGTGCCATGATCTAGTTTCATGTTGTCCATTTTGATAGCCTAGATAATTGTTTCCCTGAGTAGAGAATGTATGTCGCTGATAGTATGCAAGATGACTTTAAATAGGACAATAATTAACATTTATTTATATTTAACTGTTGTTTTTTGGCTGTGCATTAAAAAAAAATACACTCAACCTATAAAACTTAAAATTTCTCTGATTCATGTGAAGTAGGATTTGGGGGGCCCAGTTAACATCAAAACTACAAAGCAGGGGCTTCCCTGGTGGCGCAGTGGTTGAGAGTCCGCCTGCCGATGCAGGGGATACGGGTTCGTGCCCCGGTCTGGGGGGGGATCCCACATGCCGCGGAGCGGCTACGCCCGTGAGCCATGGCCGCTGAGCCTGCGCGTCCGGAGCCTGTGCTCCACAACGGGAGAGGGAGGCCACAACAGTGAGAGGCCCGCGTACCGCAAAAAAACCCCAAAAAACCAAAAAAAACTACAAAGCAGTATTGTCCAGTTGACACAGAGCCTTATCTTCATCTTTAATGAAGTGAAATCAAGCCAAAAATTCCTCTTCTACACCCTGATTATAAAAAGTTTCATTCATTTCACAGAGCTCAACTATTTTTGTAAATTGAATAGATTCATTCACCTGTATCCTATTTTTTTCAATTTTAATTCAAAATTTAAGCTTAACCCTCATCCTTTGTTTTCTTGTTTATCATTATCAAAATGACATGAGTTCCTTTTAAATAAATCTTTGACCATAAAAGTGAGCCCGCTTAAAAGTATCAGCTCAATAAGCATGCAAATAATTTGTGTATATCGTAAAAATTGTGACAGTGACTCATGAATGATTAAGATTTGTGAAACCTAGGCATGGATTAGTTGAACTATTGCCTAAGAGAGCTGACCTAAGGGCATAAACCATAGCTAAAATTTTTGGATTATCTGAAAACCATAGGCCTTAGCTACGTTTTCCTATATGCCACAAAATAAATTTGCTATTAGGTAAAAGGTTATCCCATATTACCAGAAATGGCATTGTGAAGAAAGTGCTTAAAATGAAGGTAAAATAAGATTTAAATGTCTATTCTTTAGGGTATGTGCATAGAAAAGTTTTGAAAAACACAGTATACTATAATTAACTCTGGGTAGATAGAATTACAAGTGATAAAAATGTATTTTACTCATTGCTATTTGTTTTTAATGATAAACTGCTTGTGAAAAAGACAAACTAAGAAACTGTTTGTTTCATTCAGGTGTACACACACTTACCTGTCCAACTGAGTCCCAGGTGATCGGCTACTATTGCCATCCTGATATCTGTCCGTTCACATGGACTCTGTGGACCTACGATTTACAATTTCTTAATTAAAATAATCATCAAGAAAGACACGATACTGGAAAATTGCTGTTAGCAGTATTCAGATTTTACAGAGAGACTACTGCTAACACTGTACACTTCAATGTGTCCTAATCACCTACATGAACACTTCTCTTTTCACATGACTCACTTGATTTTCACCTGCATCAGGCCAAATGTCAGACTACATGGATGCTCAATGTAATGGAATTCAACATGCTGACAAGCTAGCTACTTTACAGTAGTTACAGAAGTGTCGTGTTGGTGAAAACACCACGATGGCATTTCAACATCTGTGCTCTTACTTTGACAGAATCATATCCATTAGCACACTGAAAAAAAAAAAAGTTGCTCATCTTGAATGACACCGATATCTTCAGCATGCTTCCCTAGCTGTCTACAGTGTCGTTGGGTTAAGAGGAAGAAAGAAGAGTATATAGACAGCACGTACAGATGACAATGACAGAATGAGAAACTACGGTTAAGTCACTCCACAGGCAATCACAACAGTTCATGCACTAGGGTCTACGAGTTGGAAAGTGTTTACAAACTATGCTCGTTCTCCAGGATGTGAGCAAAGAGTGCTCGAGAGACCTGACTGCCTTCATTCTCACCAGTCCTCCTACTGCTCCATTTCTCACTGCCGGCCTTTTCACTCTTTGATTTTAAAGGTGCTGCCTCTGTTTTCTTATCTCTAGCAGACTTCGCTGTAACCGAAGGCTGGCCACCCCGGGAAGTCTCGGACAACGACGTGTTTCTTGAGGTACTGTCTTCCTCATCGGACAACTCGGACTGCATCTTTTTGTCTTCTTCCGAGAGGCGGTCCACAAGCTTTAAGGTCTCACCACTAATTCCCTTAAAATATTCAATGGAGTGTTTACATACTTCCTTAAGCTGACTTTTCCTAACTTTAACTGTGGTGGTGGTGGTGGTGGTGGTGGTGACGGTGGTGACACAGGTGGATCTTACCTTTACTGGCAACTTGGATGGAAGCTGTTTGGCCTTGCCTCTGTCTGGCTGCCCCTGCTTTTGTGTAGCACACGGTTTTCTAACTGAACCTGTGTTTTCCCTGTGTGTATTCTTCACTGGAATTCTGGACTTTACATCTACACGTGAAGAAGCAGTAAGGGTTTTGGTTTTCTCAGATTGACTAACCTGCTTCATTTTACTCACATGAATGTTTGGCATATGATCTGGTGGGAAGAGATCTTTTGGTGAAGTGGCCTTTATGGGAAGTTTGGATTTTCGCCTAATCCCTATTGATTCCTTTGTCTTTTGCTGCTCTCCAAGAACTTTCTGTTTCTCTCTCACACAATGTCCTTGCAGTACCCCTGTCCTTTTTCCTGATGAGCTTTTCACTGGATTAGCTTTCTCTGTGGTACAAGTGGGTGCAGAATGTTCTGTCAGAACTACGTGACTTGTAATGTTATCTGTCTGTATAGTGGAAGAATCCAAATTGTTGTTGTTATTAAAGTTATCTTTTTGAAAATCATGTTTTTCTTGGGGCCTAACGCCCATGTGGCTATCGGCTGTATTTGAAATCACTGTTACAGGTTCATTCTCTAATCCCTGACCACTGGTCATCACAGCTTCTATCTTATCTGTCACTTCTCCAGGGCCTTCTTTCTTCAAGGTCATGGTGGACGCAGAAATTCCCATTTTTATAGGCGTGCGCAACTTGGGGTCAAGTTTAGAGGTGTTAGTGGCCGCTGCTTTCTCCTGGGAGCCACTACCGGATGTGCCTTCCTGACACTCTCCGCTGGTCGGGATGCTGGGGTTAGGTTCCACTGTAGGTGCCTCTACATTTCCCTCTAGATTGGTTTCTACAGTGGTGTCCCCTGCCTGTGGCTGTGGTATGGCAGTGACTGTACTTTTATCCCCTTCCCCCGGGTCCCCTGACTTCCCTTCAGAAGTATGCTCACCAATCTGGAAAAATTGGAGCCTCTCTTCCACAAAATCCCTCTTGCTCATGTCAATTGCACCACTGCGAGTCATCTCAAACATTTTTCCTTCATGAAATGGGAAGGGGTTAGGCTCACTAGTAGGGGTACTTTCGTCAGTTGGCGTTCGGGCTGGCGTTGTATCGGGGGTGGTGGCTGGAGAGCGGTCTTCCACAGCCAGACCAAATGGCTTAGTTTCATCTTCCCGTGATTTACTGTCATAAACGTCATCATCCCCTCGGTTATTAGACCAGGGGTCAAAATCTAGACCTTTGGTAGCTACTGTCTTAAAAGGAGTGGCAAATTCTTCATCTACTTTGTAACTGAAATAAGTATCAGGAAACACTGATCTGTCAGGATGTCTGCCTTCTAGTGTGAAAAACTGGGCCCCCGACTTCTGATCAGTCTTAGCGGGAGTCTTTTCAGATGAAGGGCTTTTGGAAGGTGGCTTCTCTTCATCTGGCCCCACCCTTCCCTCCTCCTCCTGGATAACTTCCAACTTGCTTTGGCTAAAGGAGCGATCAGCTGGCTTCAGAATGCCCTCCGTGTTCCAGACATCTTTCTTCAGCTCCAGGGTTTGACTTGGGAATTTAGAATCACTCTCTGTCAAGCCGTCATCTTCGTCTTGCAGGTCGTAGCCATCCAGAGAGTCGATCTCTGTGGCATCTGTGTCGTGAGAAAACTCTGCCGTGGTGGCAATGGAACACTCTGTGATGGACTGGTCGTTGTTCCCATTCTGGGCCGTTTCATTCTGAGGTGAATCAAGGCCAAGGCCAAATTCAGTATCTTTTCCAGATCCATTCATTTCTGATTCTTTCTGGGTGGAAGCCTTTTCAGCGGAGGCTTTGGATTTTGTCACTTCTTTTTGTTCGTCGTCGACCTCCTTTAACTTGAAGGTGTATTTTTTGACCGGGACTGGTTGATAAAGGGATTCGTCATCGCTGGAGTCACTGACGTCCGCCCCAGGAGGAACTGGGGAAGGCGGCTGCACCCTGATGACCGGTTCCGCCAGTCGGTACTTGTCGTGCTCGTCTTGCAGACTGACTTCAATCATGTCGACCTCTCTTTCAGGGAGGTAAGGATGTTTCTTATCGGACTCCATCTGGTCTGCGTCCAGCGGTGGAGGAGGGGGAAATTCAATGTAGGCAACTCTGTTAGCCCTGAGTCTTTGGTTAGAGTCTGTGCTCACACTGCTAGGTGTGTGGCGCCCGACTGCTGCCGTCTCCTCCACTGCAGTCTGCTGTAAGGAGGCTGACCTGGCCTGTCCCTCCTCCTCAGATTCCTCCGAAACCTCGGGAATTGGGCTGGGTTTGCCTGGTATATAGGCTATAAGCGAGTCGGGTGTCTTAGATGTAAATTCATAACTCACTTCCTCTGAACTGGGCGTCTCTGGGGTTAAAGGGCTTTTCCCAGAGCTGTCTAGAAAGGACACTTGCTCTAGAGTATCATCTTCTGGACTAGCCTGGGGAGAAGGGGGTTGCTTTTGCTGTCTAGTTGTATAAAAGGTCCCCCTGGTCTCTTGTACCGTCTTACATTCCTGACTTATGATTTTTTTTACACCTCCTTGTTGTATCTCCTTTTCATACTGCTTCCCCACCTGTACAAAACTGACATAAACAGGTAAAGTTTTTATCTCTTTCCCTCCCTCCGTCTGGGCCAGTGGTGCAACTTTTTCCAATCCATCAATGGGACTGTGGTCGAGTACATCACTAGAGGGCGATTCCTTTCCTGGGCTAAACTCTAGAGAGTCAGGAGACTTGGTCGGGGAGAGCTCGGTTTCATCGAGAGGCGGGCATAAGCCTACGTAACTCTGACGTTTGGAAACTTTGCTGATTTCTGAATAGGTAACTTTTTCATCTTCTGTAGCATTAAGGTGCTGTGTCTCAACTGTCTCTTTACTCATACTTGAGTGGGGTAACTTTTGTGATAGTTCATGTTTTGGAAATGTCGACTGCTTGCAAAAACCATCGGGAATGTCAGAAGACGGCGTCCTCCTTTCCTCTGCGGCCCTGACTGGGATGTGCGACACTGCCGAGCTCTCACTTCTCCTGGAAGGTTGGTCAAGAGATCCACCTGGATGTTCCCCGTCTTTAACACCGTATTCCCTGTATAAGACTTTTTTGGAGGGAGATTTTACAGTCATTTCCTTAATTTCTGAGAGAGAGCCATTTGTTAACAATTTGTGTTCTCTCTCAGTCACAGACAAAAATTCATCCCTCTGATCAACAGTTTTACTCTCCGGGTGACCAACGTGATTCTCTCTTACATCGTGAACAAGCACATGCGAAAGTTTCTCTTTCTGCGACTTATTGTTAGTGGCTCCAGGACTTTCCCACGTTCTAAAGACCTTTTTGTCCCATGGTCCCTTGGTTGCTAACTCTGCGGTTACGTGACATGCCAAGTCCTTAGGCTGTTGCTCAGAAAAATAGTCAGGCATTGCTTTACTTGAGATTTCAGTTCTCTGTTTTTTCACATCATCAGAGCCAAAATCATCTACAACCATTTCATGGCTCTGGGCATGCTCATCTTTAGCTCTGAATACCGTAAGGTCTTTTTGCACAGGGACACTTTCATCCAAAGGGTCTATGGCCTTCTGCTGTTTCTCTCTAGCGAACACTTGGTAGACAGGTAGCTTGCTCTCCTGGATTTTTTTAACTGGGATTCTAGATTGGCCATCCGGCTTTGTGTCTTCTTGAGAAACGTCCTTACTTTTGGCCTGCGCGCCTTGTTCAAATTTTAATCTAATGGAACTGAGTTTCGATTGTTTGAGCTGAAACCCAGACTGGGGCCCTTCTGATTCTTTGCTCTGTGAACGACTTCCTTTGGCTTCCTCTGTGGACTTGCTGTCCTCAGTCTGTTGGGAGGGAACCACCTCTGGGCTGCTGGGCAGACTGACTGCGTCCTTCTCGTCGGCTCTGGGGAAGCCTTGTCTGTCACAGCCACGCTGCCTCGCCTTGACCCACTCGTCACTGTTGGCCAGCAGTTCTGTCAGCAGTGCTTTCTCAGGGCTGCTACCGGTAGAGCTTTGAGATGAGTATTCTTTGCCATTCCTAGGGTGTGGCTTTTTCTCTGGGGACTGCAGTTCATCATTGAGCTTTTCGGTTCTGTCACGAAAAAACTGTGACACTTCAGTCAGTTTTTCTTCAGCTTCCTTCACGGTCCTGTCCACCCTATCTTCGTATATCAACTTCTCTCTACCTCTGTCTAATCTGTCCTCAGCAAAGCGCATCCACATGGCATGTTTTGGACTACTAACATCGCCAGAATAGTGCAACACTGTCACTTTATCAAAATGCTCATCCTTAGACACTTTACCTACACCATTTTCAGACACATCTTTATAGATTTTGGAGAGAATTTCTTTTTTGGGGGCAGTGACTACTTTTTCTCTGGCCCGCTTATCAGACCCCTGTAACTCTGAGCTAGGGGGTCCCGCATGGTCTGTAACTGATTCCTCGGTATCAGAATGAGACACATCTAGCTTTTCTGACAGAAGCATTTTCTCAGCAAACCTGTAAGATTCCCCTCTTAGTTCTGACAACTCATCGTCATGGTATTCTATTGAGTGCTGACTCCAAAGCTTCAGTGTTTTATAAGAGTCATCAGATATGAGCTGAGCAGAACTAGGGCGACTATCTTCTTCTTGGGACACGGGAGTGTTTACTCTGGAAGACTCCAGATAAGAAGGCAACGACTCTTCAGCAGTGAGTTCTTCTTCTTCTTGCTGACCCTGTTCCTCTGAACAAGGAAAAGCATCGTGCTTTTCTGGCAGAAAATCTTTTAGGTTAATATCTCCCCGGGATAAGTCTTTCTGATATACATACATTTCCTTTTCGGGATGCTTTTTGGTTTCTCTAATAATGACTTCAGTGGGCTCAGCTTGGTTACCTTTTTCGATGTGGACTTCTATTATACGCTCCAGTTTGGGTTTCATTTGGTTGTCCTTCTCTGCGTGCTGGGCTGAGGTTTCAGCAGCAGACTTGTGAACGTCTGGGGACACTGCCGACTTATGTTCAAACAGACCTGCCAGCTCTTTGGAAGGGTCTCGCCCGGACTGAAAGGCCTTCATGATGTCGTGGACTGACATGGTTTCTTCAATTCTCTCAGAGGCGCCTTCACTGCCTGGTGGAGAATGATAAACCATTCTGGTGGTTGTGGTTATGTGAGTCTCTTCTTTAACACGCATGCCTTTGCCCAGAACGTGACTGTGGTCGTCTTCTTCGCTACTGGTTTTCATTTGAAACGCTTTGACTTTTTCTTTAATACTAGAAGTGGTGGGCTTTGGTTCCAGCTCCATAAACGTAGGTGATGGTTTGGGTGACATGGGCTCCTCTGGTTGGGACGGGGGAGCCTCTCCAGCTGAGGGCTCATAGCTCCTGATAACATGAACCACTTCAGTTCTCGTTTCTGTAATGACCGGAGGGATGGGGACTTCCTGAAAAAGTGGTTTGGGACCAGTGCTTTCAGCGCTTTGTGGGGCTGAAGGTGTTTTCTCACTTCTTGTTTCAAAGCCACTGTCAGACAAGGGACTTTTATCTTGGTCATGTTGAGAAAAGTCATCTGGAGACTCTAAAATAGTATCTGTTCCAAAAAAGGAATCGGCCATCTTACATAACTCCTTCTCGGAGGTGGAAGACCTCATGGAGGCTGGAGGCATTTTGAGTTTGTGTTCCTGCAGGGCGATTGCTGGTTTTAAAATTCGTTTCTGTCTCTCTTCACCATCCTTCTTGGCATCCTCAAACTTGTACTTGAAGTTCGTCAGTGAACTACTCCCGATATCATTTGTTAGGTAATCGATAACTTGGGTCAGGTTATAATCCTTTTCGGAGGCAGCCTTTGCCTTAACTTGGGCTCTCTCTGGCGGAGATGGAGAATGGCTCGCAGCAGCCTGTTGTCTTGCCTCTCTTATTTCTTCTGAACTGAATTCTATCCAGTCGTCTTCGGGAGAATGTCCTTTGTCACTCTTTGGTGATTTGAGTGGTCCCTTATTATCCACACAGACATCCTTTTTAAGGATTTCACTAACTTTCACTAAGTCTTCCTTCACTTTCTCGACAATTTTGAAAGGTTCTTCATCGTCGATTCTCCCTTCTTTGGGGAGTTCAGGTTGGAATGGCTTCTCCTCAGGCACGTCTGTTTGGAGTATTGCCGTCATCCGCATTAGGTCCTCCTTCATTTCAGCCACGTCTTTTAGTATCTCCTGACTGGAAGACAGAGAAGATGGCGTAGACAGCTTGAGGGCAGATGGTGCAAGGAACAAAGATGACTTAACTGGAGATGAAGTTCGATTGAAATGGGGCTGAGGAAGTGTCTCCGTAGTCAATGTTTTAATGGGCGACAGCAAGGCTGCTGCTGATTTTGTAAGTGAATTAGAGTCTGGAAGTTTCTTTAATGCTGGTTCCGGCAAAACATTGACTACAGAGTATACTGGCACTGTTATTATTGATGAAGTTACAGATGAGGTAGTTGCAGATATTGACGACCCGAGGGATGTATAGAGTGCACTTGCAGAAGGAGTTCTTAGAGACTGAAAAGCTGATGGTGCTGGAGAAACATACGACCTGAGTGGGGAAAACGGCATTGCTGTGGTGGTCGGGAACACTTTCTCAACTGCGTCAGTGGCTCCATTAACCACAGAGCTCACAGAGTGTGTAGCTGTAGCAATTTTTTCCTGTAACGTGGCAGTGGCTTTGCATCCGTTAATTAAAGTTGAAGATGATGGATATTTCAGAGGGGAAATAGATCCGTTGACTAATGCTACCTCTGCGTGTCCAGGCATCTGTTTCACGGGTGATGAGAGAGAAGAGGCCATCGTAACTTTAGCTGATGAAATGATATCAGCTGTTGATTTAGCTGGAGACACCACTGACATTAAAGGTGAAGAGATTAGCGGTGCTGTGGATGTGATAATTGACTTAAATGGCAGACTCGAGGAATACATATTAATGTTTGATTTGGGGGAAGCAGGGGGTGTCATGGTAATGGACGACCTCTCCAAAAGAGATCCTGCTGTAGTCACCGGGGACGTTCGAGAGGAAAATGTAGAATTGGATGCCAGCCCCTTTAAAGGCAAGGCCTCCGTGACTGTGGGAGCTCTAACCAGGGTACCAGAGGAAACTTGGATATTGTATGGAGACTGTGACACCACTGTTTTTATTGGCGAAGAAATTGTCCGAAAGGATCTAATTGGAGATGCCACATCACTAATGGATTTAACCGAAGATGTAGTTGATGCACCTAGCGTGGATTTGATTGGAGAAGGAGTCGAAACAGACCATATTGATTTTAATGGAGAAGCGGATGGCGTATTGGAGGAGGAACTTGATAAGGAAGTGAAGCCTGACGTGGCCGGCCCGGGCACTGTCATCGGAGCTGCTGTGCAGGACTGGTATGCTCTTGCAGAAAAGAATGGCTTGTATGAGTAAGTGGTGGGGAGGGATCTCGTTGGTCCTGCGCTCCGTTCAACTGTTTCTTAAATTTTAAAATGAAATCAAACACAAAAATCAACAAAAATGGTTGAGAAACAGAGAGACCAGAGAAAAAAATTGGTCAGTAAACTTTGAAATATTACAAAAGCAAGTACAATTGTTTGCATGATTTAGAATGGAAGAGGCAAAAGGAACAATTAAGAGGAAAAAAAAAATTGCTACAGACATAACTAATCCAAAGTTAAAAATAAAACTAAGTAAAACACAGAGCAGTGTGAAATGGAAAGACAGGAAAAGCACGTTGCAACCAAATAGGCCAACAGTGAAAAAAACAACAAAAACAGAAACACAAGGAAACGATGATGAGAAAAATAACCACAATGGAAAAACTGTTCCCTTACTTCCTATTGACTTTCTTATGTGCTGGTTTTGAAATATCAGTAGCCGTTCTGTTTTGCCCGTATAGGTACATGTTTGTTTCGTGCAACCATATAACTCTCAGTTTAGTAAGTTCTAATGTTCCATCTCCTTGGACCTCTTGGTGATACAGATTGCACCTACTTAGAACCATATCAATGTGTGTAGCTATACATGAAATGTCTAAAACTCTTATTTTAGAAAACCACTCAAGCCTATTTCATGCAGAATCCAAAATAACTTTGAAGTGACAGGCAACTGATGTGCAAACTGTGAAGCCACTGGATTTTAAGTTTGTATCTTCCATGCACAACTCGGTTATGCTTCACACCCGTAAAAAGCCAATAAGAGCAAGAAGTTTTCTGAGTCAGAATTTTAAAAGAAAAAAAAACAAACAAAAGGAATGTTTGCATTTATCTTTTCCATGCAGTATATTCCTTTTGGTGAGGAAAAAAGGAACGTGACATGAAATGATTTTAGAATGCATGTGTACGCACACACAAAGGGGGGAAAAAAACCCAGAAATATGGTTCATGGTTACCATAAGCAAGCAAAGCAACTGAAAACATTTTCTCATGCGCGATATATCACGGCAAACGAGCCAAAGAAGTAATACAATTTTTATGCCATATTATGCACAATGTGTAAACTTTAAAAACACTTTCACAAGAGTATTTAGAAAGAAGAGTACACTTTTTCCATGAGATGTGAAGTCTTGGTACCTTTTGAGATTTTTTTTTTTTTTTTTTTGGCCGCCCCTTGCAACTTGTGGGATCTTTAGTTCCCTGACCAGGGATCAAACTCGTGCCCCGTGAAGTGGAAGTGCGGAGTCTTTTAACCACAGGACCGCCAGGGAAGTCCCCTTTTGAGATTTCTTTAGGAAAATATTTAATACTGCATATGAAAAATCCATCTGCAACTGAATATATCCATGTCTGGTGTTGTCTTCATTACGGATAAAAGCACATAGTTTATATGTCAGATATTTTTCCTAATCCATTTACTTCTAATTCTCAAAAGGTATCATGGTGGAAATCTTAAAAGCAGTCATATTTTTAACACCCCGTATTTAACTCTCTACAGTAGGATACGGTATATATCCGTGTATATATTTTATCGATAGCAAAGGGACCAATTCTGGCTCCTTCCCAGAATATTCATGGGACTCATGGATACCCCAAACACTGGCGCAACCATGAGGCAGACCTACCACTAGGAAGGATGGATTTAGTACCAGCATTCTTCTGGCAACGGGATAAGAAACATACGAATGAGGTAAGCACCCTCGCTGGGGGAGAGCAAGCACACACTGAGTCCTCTCTACTTCTACAGTTCTAGGAAACAAACTGAGCTGGTCACAGAGGTTCGGAATGCCTGCCAAGCGCTAACGTTCTATGTCAAAGTTGAGTAGAGTTTCGCTTCCAGAAAGCACTGGTGTTCAGAATAAGAGTGAAACTCGAAGAGGAAATGAGAATCTGCTTCATCTTTACGCTCTTCATGCTGTGCTCGTGCCATTGCTACAATCCAGTCCTTGGATTAACAGCGACTCCCACAAGGGTGAAGATTTTCATTCCTGGTGTACATTTAAATTCAAACATTCAGAACATATCCTTTTCTAGGCTTACATATTATTCTAAAGAAAAGTGGAAGAACTAAGGAAAAAAACTCACCCATTCATTACCCCTCCTAGTCACAATTCTCCATATTGGCTTAATTTTGGAAACACCACACTGCAAATGGAAGGTTTGGGGATTCCTTCAATTCAGTGATTTGGGCTCCGTTTAATGGCTCAAGAGAACTTATTTTTATAACTACCAGAAACTGGCAAAGCATCTCTCCTTTACCACTGATGTCTGGCTTCACCAAGCAGAGCAGTCTTCTGAGCCACATCTAGGGTTTTATACTTTGCACGAAGCAACCAATTTACTGATTAGTTACATATTTTATGCTTTAATGATACATATTTTGTGATACCCTTTATAACAAAGGGAATTCTGGGTGTCAGGCACTGAATTACAGCAGAATCTTTCTTCTGGAGGGGGGCGTTGGAAAGGACAGGGTAGTACGGGAAAAGCTGCTTTCACTTGGAGTTCTAACACCAATTCAGGGGCCATAACATTTCCTTAGGTTTTCTTTTAGTCCTTTCTTAGTTCTTCCCATTCTTCTGTCCACCATTCTGCTCCCTCTCGTAAAACAGAGAGAAAAGTACCCTCTTCCTTCTATCAAAAGTCAAGGAAGACAAACTACATTTACCTTAACTGAAGCTAACCAAGAAGTAGCAACCCTTTCAGAGGTGGGAAAAATTCAGTTGTCTCAGCACACACACCTGACCTTACAAATCATATATTCCCCAAACAAATACCTTAGGGACCAAAATCGGATAGGAGCTTGCCTGCCCAGAGGTACCCCAACCTGAAGTAGCTGGTCCATGGAGACTGTCCAAAGCTCAAGGCTACTGCCTGGGAGTGCCAAGCATCTACACCATGAGAACCTTAGCTTTGGAGCAAAAGAGCATCCCAAGGAAAACTTCCACCGAGGAGACTCAGTTGTATTGAAAAACCATCTAGTTACATACACACATACGTTCCCTGCTTTGTAGCATAATGGGAGTTAATTTCAGCTCTTATGGTTTTGGAAAGATTTAGACATTTATGCTAGAGGAAAAAAAAGAGATCTGGAAGAACATTCATGAGAGTGCTTGGGTTTCCTTTCGCTTATGCTCCCCATTTTGTGTCTGAATATAAAAGCTTCCCTAGTATGTACACTCCGGGAGCTAGACTGCAAAAGATTATGCTAAGACCACCCGAGCGAAGCAGTAGAGTAGTTTCCTGCTGCACATTTAATATGCTATGTTGGCCCACAGAAACAAGAATTCAGGAAAGATGGGAAAAACCAGAGTTGTGGTTCTTACTGGTAAATTTCCAATCCTCCCTGAATTCAAGTAACTGTGAGTAATGGAAAGCAGCTAGAAATGATTCACTAATTTAAAAATAATTTTTGTATAAATCCTCCTCTGATGGTTCAAGTGGCACCATGCTACATCGGTCAAACACACTGCTGCTCTCAGCACTCTTAGTTCCTGTTGGTGGAGAGGGTTCTCTTGAAGGCAGTGATCACCAGAGGTGATAAACATAAGGATGAGGGAAACACAGGGACGGGGGGAGGGAGACAGAGAGAACGAACGAATATGACTGAATGAACCTATGCCTCGATACTTGCAAGCCAGTTAACGATGGACCAAAACAATCACTGAGAGAAGAAAAGGGTTTAACCCGTCTCGTGAAGGCCAGCCTTAGAGCTGATATTTAATAAAGAGCAGAGGGAAAGGGAGAGAGAGAGGGAGGGAGGAAACAGCAATCAGTAAACAAGTGCTACCTGAAGAAGGTAGGAAAATATAATTCTTGCCAACTGGGACAAAAAGGAATCAGGACTAAGATATAATGACCTACCTATATTAAGAAAAATGAGATGACCAGAGTTACTTTATCATCCTTTATACCGTCCCACATGGATGAAAGTAAATATTCTCTCTTTTGAGCACGGATTTAAAGCAACCTTGGTACAACATTATCTCCTAACACAGTTAACTACCAAGGTGAAATCAAGGTTTTCGTATTCAAGTGATAGATGTTTCTAATTAAAAAAAAAAGAAAAACTACTGGCTTAAAAACACTTTTAAAGCTACGATCTGGGGGTGTTTGTACCTCACATCTCCAACTATATACAATATATTACTTATATCTCATGATAAAGTTTTCCCACAGGCAATTTTCTTCTGCCATTGGGTTTTCACATGACCCCAAAGTTCAGTTAGTATAGAAAAAATGTCTCTTCTTATAAAAATCCACATAGATTAGTAAATGTGTTAGGAAACTCACTCATTCCAGGCTCAGTCAAGTAGCTGTAGCGCTTACGTAAAGCCAACGATGCAAAGCTCTGTCGTCTATCCGTTTTCTCGTTCTGGAAAAGAAAAAAAAGAGGAAGATTATGTTCCACTTCCTTGTGACACTTTCATCATTTTGAAACATTCTGTAGAATGGCATGTTGATATCTTGTTTATCCTTATTTTTCTTCTTACGGATTTTCCTCAGGGAAATGCTAATTTCCTACTGTGGTTCTACAACCCCACCCCAATTCTTAGCCAAATAACCATCATTTAGCAAAATATAAGAGCACCAACACAGCAGACTACAGGGAACTACAAATAAAAGACAAGCATTACAGAGACTTCTGATGCTGAGCAGTAAATTTTCCCAAATTTGTTCGTATTGAAAGCACATACATCATGATGTACACTCACTCGTTGTGAGTACATTCAAGGAAAAAAAGGCACACAAAGTTTATTATTATGATTACTGCTGTTGTTTCTATATGTTAATAGGTGTAAAACGTAGACGAGGAGATTAAGAAGAGGTTAATGGTTTTACTGAAGTAATGTTACTGAGTCTTAAGGCTACTGATTCTATTTATTATTACTGAGGTGTGAGTTTTAAAAATCCAGTGATCTGATAACTTGGAGAAATACTAGGAGATAACTTATAAGAAAAAATTTATTTAAAACTTAATTGAACAATTATACTCTTAAAAAATGGCCAAGATAAATTTCTTTAAATAGAATATCAAATATTTGTCAATAGCCACTGAGCGCATATTTTATAGTACATAAAACATGTAAAATGTCATATATTATCATCATCTTAGATTTAAAAGTTGTAACAGTGGATACTAGGTGAAAATATGCACAAATGTATATTTATCCATGCCAATCTATCACATTTAAGAAATGCTTAAAGAACTTTAGCTCCTCTTTTTAAGTCATTAGCTGGATTTTGATTCTATTGATTGTACTAAAGTACTCTTCTGTACATGTGGAAGAGTAAATTATTCTTTAAGGAAAAGTACGCTTTACCTCATTTAAGCTAAGATCTGCAAAAATATAATACATTTCCCACACTTCAGCCCTCTGCAACTTCTTTTATACAGATTCCATTTCTATTCTATCTCTGATAGAGTAAAAGCAGAAGTGTTCATATTACCTCATCCTCTTGATCTGACTCTGTCTCCTTTTGGTTCCAAGATGCATTGCAGAGACAAGGAATATTATAATGGACAGCAGGGAAAAGAATATCAGGATATGAAAAGGACTGAGTAGGGAGCACAAAATGCAAGCTGCTTTAGAAAGCAAAGCAAACCAAAAGAAGCCAACAAAAAATATCAAAGCTATACATCCATGGCAAATTAATGTGTGACATTATTTGAAAACAAACAAAATCTATGAACTACCAGCAGAAGCAGAAGCAATAAACAGAGGACTCCATCGTACAAACCATAAGAATCTGACACCACAGTCACAAGACTTAGTCAGTCTACACAAAGAGACTAATAAAACTTGAGTTTCAAGAGCTTTAATCATGTTACAAAGCATTCCTTAATTGCATACCAAGGGCCCACTTCTTCAAGGCCAGGGAAAGAAAGTTAAAATAAACCAGTATTAAAAGATACCTTTTTATGTGCGGGCAGAGTGATGTTTAAGTTGCAAACAGCTGTTTGAGGCAGTCCTTTTGTTGTCTTTGGTTCTTTCAGAAAAGACAGACGACCACAGGGCTCTTGGCTGGTGTCTCTAATCTAGAAGAATTTAGGTAGTTGACAGTTATAGAAAGAGACCCTTTTCTGAGGATGGCCCATCTGCACAAGAGTTAAGCGTGTTTGTTTTATGGAGCCCTTCGAGAACCAGGAATAGTAAAGGGAAAAGGTGATAATGATTACATGTCAGCCGACATGGTCACATTTAAACTTGGCAAGATTTAGAATGCCCAATTCCTAGTCTAAACACAGGAATGTTATGTCTGCTGGTCTCATCCTGACAATCCAGTGTATAGTCTGAGTTATATGTATTTTCTTCCTGTCTAATAATTGCTTTTTTTTCAAAGCCTCAGTGTTAGCAACCATAACAGCAGCAAATAGTAATAACAATAAAACAATTCTCCTTTGTCCTCTGGTTCTCTGAGGAGGAAGATGGTCTCTCCAGAATGTCCCCGGGTTCCACCAGAAATAAAGATGAAACTTGAACAATCAATTTGGATTTCATCCATTATTTGATTACGGAGCAGTCCAGATATGATGCATTTTGTTATTCTAGATTGCTTGGTCTCACAAACATTTGCCTACATATAAATGATCATTTAGCTGTTTAAAAGGTAGAGACTCTTTTTACTAATTATAAAGCCTTCCTGGCTCTAAAGTACACTCAGGTAGAACTAGGACAAAAATCTGACTTTGTTCCTATGAATTTAAGTTTGGTGGGATATTTCCAACTGAATAAATCATTAGAATCTTTTTTATTCTTTAAGAGCATTTAAAAAAAAATCCACAGAGTCTCTCTTGAAGGTGATTTACCTTGATGGAAAATGGCAGTCTATTTTCTTTGAAAGCATAAAAGTTAAAAACAAGTTGCTGTCCTCCTTTGGTAAGTGCGGCCAGGTTTCCATAACAATCAACATAAATAGGCTTTCCTTCCAGAACCTTTTGGAGTAAAAGAAATACATAATTTAATGGTAAATGGAAAGAATTCTGAGATTTTAAGTCATATAACCTTAAAAGACCGACATGTTTCTATGTCACATTTGTCTTGTAATTGGTAAATTACTTCTGGTGGTGCTATTTGCCACAAAAATAACTCTGTCGGTTCACAATTAGTAACTGCGATTGGAAACTGCAACATGGACATGTACAAGACAGAATTATAGCTTTATTTCTCTTCTACCAAATATAAATATAGATTTATTTCTATTCTACCAACTTTAAACATATTTGAGAAAGTGCCTGATATCAACCACTTACTTACCCATAGAGTTTGAAAGTTTTTTTGGACTCTTAGATACTTATCCAGTGATTGAAAAAGGAAAATCATGGTGATGTGTCTAGACAGTGAACGTGAAAATAACTCAAGTGGCCACAGGAAAATCGCAACCATGACCTAGATTCGTTGGTACTACATTTTAACCAACTAAGATAACCTCGAAGACATTTAAAATCATTTGAGAGTGAATCTGCATCACATTTTAAAACAAAAACTAAAATCAATAATGTATTTGATATTTATAGTACATGCTGTATTAGGACCTCAAAAGAAAACTCAATGTCTGGAGAATGTAACTGTTTACAGCACTTGCTGTAAACAAGGTACCTCAATATCTTTGCTTCTTGCAACTTCCTCAAAATTCTCTTGCTGCTCTAAAGTTTTGTCCACTTTATCATCTGTCATGCAGAAACATCGCAGAGACGATTCTACAGGATCATTCATTTTGGCAAAAACAACAAACTTGGCCATATACGGAACACATATTAATTCTCTGTACAGTTGTGTGGCTAACCCCACAGTTTCTAAAACTTGATGGCAGTCTGCAAGCCAAAATCTGAGGGAGACAAAAACAAAATATCAAAAGTATAAAAATAAGGAGATTTCAAAGCCAAATCACCATTAAAACAGAGAGTATATAAAGGAACTAAACCAAAACATTAACTTGTTCATTTGAACAAACAGCAAAGATATTTACTCTGTTTCTCAAATACAGAAACCCTACATTTATTATTTGTTATGCTTTTGCTAAGAAAATGCTAAGGATTTTTCTCCTCTATTTTCTTTTCCATAAAATTCTTTTTCCCCTCTTACACATACCCATGGCAAGCCTTCCTTTCTACTCCTGCTTCAGAGTTTATTACTTCACCTTTGGAAGGAACAAGAATTTTATGGGGGAAAATGGGAGAGAAAGGAAGATCCTATCTGTTTTTACGAATTGCTAAGAAGCAAGTTTACTACCTTATAGGCTCCCTGTGAGAACCGGATAAAATGACATCCAAGTGAATTTAAAATTTCTGAGTTAGGCCCAACTTCACCATCAGCATTTTACAGAACAATCACACTGGTATTAAGCACAACAATTTTTACTTTCCAAAAGGTAATAAAAAGAATTCCTAGTACTTTTTGGAATCCTTTTATTTCCATACCTGGCAGAAACATTGGTTGTAAAAGAGACACAATCCTTTATAAACGTCAAAGGAGTAGTTCCTGTGATGTCTTCCCACTGAGCAGGCGATGTGCCCCCTGAGAGAACAACACCAGATATGTGACTTTATTATGGGAGATGATCCTTGTAAAATTTTTAACGTCATCCTGTTCTTTCTGTATAGCCAGTAACTCGCAAAACTTCAGCACTTTCATTAATGACACGTACGAAAGATAGTTCTCCTCTCTCCTCTCTTTCATACTTTTACCAGCCTATGGTAATATTAGGTTAGGAAAAAAATCACCTTTCTGTTTGCCTGCATACTAATGAATGGCTTAAACTTGGGGCACACAAGTTTAAGCCATTCATTTTAAGCCACAATTTACATGTGCAAAGATCTGTTGTTGCAGATAGTATAATTCTTTTATTTTTTATTTATTATAATATTATTTTTTATTTTGGCGGTACGCGGGCCTCCCACTGCTGTGGCCTCTCCCGTTGCAGAGCACAGGCTCTGGATGCGCAGGCTCAGCGGCCATGGCTCACGGGCCCAGCCGCTCCGCGGCATGTGGGATCCTCCCGGACCGGGGCACGAACCCGTGTCCCCTGCATCGGCAGGCGGACACTCAACCACTGCGCCACCAGGGAAGCCCATTCTTTTATTTTTTTAAAAAGTCAAGAACTATCAGGAACGTTAAAATGAAAGTCATTTTATACTTCCTGAATCATTTAACTTTCCAGGCTAAAAGGGGAACCAGCCATTAAAATTACTCTTTAGAAAAAACACACAAACAGGAAAACCTATCTTTAAGTTATAAACTCATCTCAGGTTAATCAAATGATGAATTAGCTCTGGACTCTGGGTGCTTATCACAAAATGTGTTCACCTAAGTCCTGCATATTTAGTCTATTGGATTACATTTGTGAATAGAGTAGGTGAGAAGAATCATATACTCACTTGGCTCTTCCCTACTCCTGGCCCTCTGTGGGAGCCTCTGTTTCCCCCAAAGTCCATCCAATTTCCCATAGCCTAAAGGGTGGTGCTAGGTCTGTTACCTCAGTCACCGAGAGATTACCTAGATGCTCCAGTAGATTCAATAATACCTCAATACCTTAAAAAAGCACTACTATTAACACTAAACTTAATAGGAAAAATGATACCACTGAAAAATGTCATGCTATCAGCATCTTAAAGAAATAATTACAGGGATAATAGAGATGAGATGATGGACAAGTAAAATGCTTTATTCTTTTTTTTTTCTACGCTTACAATGTTGGCAGGGATGTTCAGAGGTTTTCCATCTTTGTACAGAATCATTGCGAATGCCATAGCATTAATAGCAAAAACAGCAACAACTTAACCAAACCTGTGATGCTACAGAGAAGGCGCAGATTGGGTGTGGTGTCTCCCTTGTACCCATTGGAGACACCTTCTCCGGAGGCCGGGGGCACTGGAATGGTCATTGTGATAGGCTTATGGAATTTCCTTCTTCTGGGTTCCACAGTGACAATTGGGCTAAACGTTGCTTTGTTTCCAAGGATCTTTTTCACAGTTTCATCTGGAACAGGCTGGGCCTAGAGACGAGAGAAAGGACCTTACGTGAAAGTGGACATTTTGCTCTTATCAGAAAGTGGACTTTTTAACTGAGGAGAAAAAAACCAAAAACAACCACCCAAAAAATGTCTTTCTTCTGCTATTAACATTCTTGTGTATGCCTTCTGATGGCCACATGTATGGGTTTCTGGTAGTTATATATCTAAGAGCCAAATTGCTATCTGGTACACATACGACCACCATTACGACGTAATTGCCAAAATGTTTTCCAAAATGCTCGTTGCGGTACCAGTTTTTATTCTCATCAGCAGATGTGAGTGTCCTAGTTGTTCTACGTATTTGCCAACACTTGGTAGTTTCAGTCTTTTTTTATGTTAGATATTTTATTGAGTCAAGTTTAACATTTTAATATGTTTATCGGTATTTGGAAATGGAAGAGAACATAACTTTCCAGAAATTTTGTTATTTTAAAGAAATCTTTTTAAAAATTTTATGGGGCAAAAAATAGTCGTTCTTTTTCATCCTTTCTCACTATTTCAGAAAGGCATAAAGCAAAAACAAAAACAACCTAACACTGTAGCAGGGCCTACAGCTAGAGTATGTCCCCAGTAGAACACAGACGGCATGGGCTTGCATGAAAGAGACAGGATGTCAGATCTCACGGCAGAGAAACCTCTCAGTCTAATCCAACGGACAACAAATATTGAGTCCAGTAGTTTTCAAATCTATGCAGGGCGTTCAGTAAAACATTACAAAGGCAACTTGTACCCTCAATTTTTATTGAGGTTTCTAGAGTTAAGTAACAAAAAGGCGTACAAGATTTCAAAGGATATCAGTTCTAGTCTAACAATTCTTTTCATTTCTTTGCAATTTGGTAGAATATTCAATGTGGGAGACAGTTGCAGGGAACTTCATACTACTGAAATGTAAGGTGGTATCTTTAGCTCCAAATGTTTACTGAACTTTCAGTTAAACTATTAATTACTATATTAAGTTAACAACACAAATTAAGTTATTTCAGGTTATTTTCTTTATTCAATAAGAAAAAAAAGTACTGGTTAAGTTCTAACAGAAATGAATAAATGGAAGAAAGACCATTCTTGCCAAGATTTTCAGCCAGCTTTCCAAACCAAAACAAGTTCCAACTGGTTTGGTTAAAACCCAGCATTTATGATTTACTTGAACTAAAATCTAAAAGCTTGCAAGTTTCACTATTATAGATTTTTATGATGTGGCATATTATAAACCAAATCAAATATACTTTGTTTCTTTAATGGTATATGTGCTGTTTGGTGCTTTGTTGCTCCACATACTGAGACCAATAACCTATGGTTAAAAAATGATTTTTCATCAGAAACCAAGTGATACATCTAAACAGAAAAACCCTAAAATATGTACCTTTTTTTTATAAGCCAGTAGGCTAACTTTATATGTAATACTTTTAATTTAAAACAGGTTAATGATTCCCCAAATGGCCCAAATGCTTCGATTAGCAATATATCATAAGGATGAGTCATGACAACAGTTTTCAGAGCAGAACATGCTCACATGCTCTCTCCATGTACCAAGGAGAACAACTTTTTGTGAACATTACCTGGAGGCCCACTCGAATTCTTTTGGTTAAAGCACCCTCTGGGAAAGAAGCTTGGACGAGGGGCACGGTGGTACTGCTCAGAATGCCACCTTCAGGACCAATCTGATTGCTTTCCTGCTTAATCCGTGAAACCACTGCGAAGTACTGGGGGAAATCCTTAGTGATAATCCTGCAGATACGCTTTTTCCCTAACTCTTCTGGGCTGTCAAGTTCTGAAAAGAAAAATGAATGAAAAAGCCATGAGAATAAGCCTATCTACCCAATACCTTGAGACAAACTGATGTATAATATTGACAGTTAAAATTATTTAGATTCAGTAGTACAAACAGTTTTATGATAAAGAGAAAACTATAGTGACCTTAAAATAATACCAAGCTTTGCAAAAATATTATAAAGCTATTCATGCACAGTATTTGTAGAAAAATATTTCTACTGAAGAGGAATAAACATTTCCAAAGACTGGCATTTTACCACATATGGACAAATTTCTACTCTTCAAGAAGGGATACCTTAATTCTGTGCTTCTTTACAATAACCTGCCCTCAAGATGCCCAAAGTAAGAATGAGTCAGAAAAAAGTAAGGCCTCATAAGAAAGTAAGGAAAAAAAAAAGAAGAAAGTAAGCACTTCAGTATGTGTGAAAGGCTCTAGAACTTTATTTGAAAACCTCTTTAAAATATTTTAAAATTACCCAAATGATTTGTATCATCATCGCCAATTTCTGTCTGCTCATCAATGGCCCTCATACATCAAGCTCAACCTATTTACAAGTGGACACATCTTCTTCCCTTCTGTCCACCTGCAGACCTACTTTTTGCCTTGTAGTCCTAACTCTGGTCGATTTATTTTACACTTTGCCCAGTCCTCCAGTCCAATAGCTTTGACTGACTGGCTTTACACTTCGCATCCAAAGGTCAAAGTCCCGTTGATTCTGTCTTGGAAAGGGCTTGCTCTCCTGCCACCCCTTGTTCAGATGCCGTTTCGACTTGCGTAGATTACCGGCACCACCGCTTAGCCGTCTCCCTGTCACTCGCCTCCCCTTTGCTCCAGTCTACCTCCCGTGGTGCAGCCAGATGGGTTTCTTTCAAAAGCCCAGCTTTATGCAGAATTCTGGTAGGTTTAATTGAAATAAACCATTAAAAAAAATCGTATGCAATAATATTTGAGAGTAACCAAGAGTATTTTGGAAAAGTAGATTTGTGAGGGGGAATTTATAAGATTTGAAAACTTAACCTAGAAGTATCACAATAAAACAGATATAGAGAGAAATATAAGAAATAGATAATAATAGACAAATAGGTCAGGGGGACAGAAACAGAGAATCAAGAAATAGATTCAACTTTATCAGGACTTCTCTGGTGGCACAGTGGTTAAGAATCCGCCTGCCAGTGCAGGGGACATGGGTTCGAGCCCTGGTCTGGGATGATCCCACAGGCCGTGGAGCAACTAAGCCCGTGTGCCACAACTGCTGAGCCTGCGCTCTAGAGCCCGCGAGCCACAACTGCTGAAGCCCGTGCGCCTAGAGCCCGTGCTCCACAACGAGAAGCAAGTGCACTGCAATGAAGAGTAGCCCCTGCTCACCGCAACTACAGAGACGCCCACGAAGACCCAACATGCCCAAAATAAATAAATTTTTAAAAAGAGATTCAACTTTATATATGTGTATACATAAACACATATACATACATATAGTATATGTGTAAGTCATATATATCTACTTTTATATATATATTATGTATTTAGCATATTTAAATCAAAGTCATATTTAAACTTCAGTTCAGTGGGGGAAAGATGGTTTATTTAAAGGACAGTGTTAACATAATCGAACATCTGTGTGGAAGAACAAAGCTAAATCACTATATATCTTATCATATATTAATACAAATTCCAGCTGGACAAGAGACTTAACTACTTAAAAAATTATCAAAAAAATCAAGAGAATACCTTTTAGCCTTCAACAGGAGAAACTTTCCTACTCAAAACGGGATACCCAGAGGCCTAAAAGTCAGTTCTGACTATATAAAAATGTAAAGCTTTCTATGACAAGAATAATAAACTTGAATGACAAAAGGTAGACTGGGAAAGGTAATAGCCACACATGACAAATGAAGAACTGATATGCTCAATATCAATGGCAGCTACAAGTTGATAAGATGACAGAGAAGCCAATGGAAACTAGCAAAATGTTATAAACAGGCGATTCAGAAAACGGCCAATAAACTTTATGTTACAATATTCAAACTCGGTAATTTACGTGGAAATACCAATTCCAACAAGATACAATCTCCTGCTACACCCACCTCCTGGTAAGATTAAAGACCAATATCTTGTCGAGAGAAAACTGGGGGAAAACAGATGCTTTTAGTCATTGCTGGTGGGTGTGAATGGCAATAATCTTTTGACAGTGTAACTGGGCATCTTCTATTCAAAACGAAAACGCATCTACCCTTGGACCCAGCAATCCCATTCTCTGACGTCTTTCTTACAAAAGCACAGGCAAAGCGGCATTGCTTGTAATGACTAAAGCTTGGAAGAGCCTGCGTGCCCATCAGTAAGGGCTTGGTTAGATAGGTCACGGTTCATCCACACTCGCGGCACTCCTGCAACGAGTGAAGAGGAGGATTCAGGTTCGTCCATTTACCAAATATTTACTGAGGACCCACTATGTGCAGGCACTCGTCTAGTCACCAGGGATACAGCAGAGAGCAAACTAAAGTCACCGCTCACAGGGAGATTACATTCTAATGGGGGGAAGGGGGGAAGGGCACACACCACTGAGCACATAGGAAGAAAAAAGAAAATCAAGGGGTGGAAATAGAATGTGACGGGGGGTGGGGGTGGGGAAGGTCAGGAAACACCTCTCTGAGGAGGTGACAGGAGAGGTGAGCTCGGAGGGAGGGAGGGAGCCAGGCAGGTAGTGGTTGATATGTATAAAGTCAGGAAGGAAGCAGCAGGCAGAGCAACGTGCACAGTATGATCCTTTTTAGAGGAAAAGTGTAATCTGTATGTTTGTATATATATATATTTTTTAATTAATTTATTTATTTAGGCTGCGTTGGGTCTTCGTTGCTGCGCACAGGCTTTCTCTAGTTGCGGCGAGCGGGGGCTACTCTTCGTTGCGGTGCGCAGGCTTCTCATTGTGGTGGCTTCTCTTGTTGTGGAGCACGGGCTCTAGGCACTCAGGCTTCAGTAGTTGTGGCACGCGGGCTCAGTAGTTGTGGCACGCAGGCTCTAGAGTGCAGGCTCAGTAGTTGTGGCACACGGGCTTAGTTGCTCCGCGGCATGTGGGATCTTCCAGGACCAGGGCTCGAACTCGTGTCCCCAGCATTGGCAGGTGGATTCTTAACCACTGCACCACCAGGGAAGTCCCTGGTTGTATGTTTTTATAAGACAAATTTGCAGACGAAACCTTCTACGCTATTAACACTGGCAACTGGAGTTGGAGGTGAGAATAGGGTGGGAAATAAGATAGCATTCATTACCTTTGGGTTTACGTAGCTGGGGTGGTTTTAGTTGCTACAAAACAAAGGGGAGATTGCCACACTTCAAGGAGGGGTGTTGGTTTTACTTTTGTTGTTTGCTACTCACAGAAGCCTCTTTTCATTCCTCTGATACCTACAGCACATGCCTACCATCCCTCCACTACGAACACGTTTGCCGCCTCTGTTAGACACAGGGCTGAGATAGCGGCATATTCCACACAGAAATGTGCAGAATGGTAAAATGGATGGTTAGCTAATTGGATCAGAGACATCTTCTCATTTTACAGATTAACCACCACCAAATTAATTGTCAACTAGGAGAGAAACAGGGTTCACCCCAGATCAAAAACGGAACTGGAATCTTGGTCCTTTTTGTTTTCTAACCATCTCCTTCCCCCCTGCTCTGTCAAAACCTAAATACTGAGT
The DNA here is from genome assembly GCF_963924675.1 of Phocoena phocoena. Classification (NCBI taxonomy): domain Eukaryota; kingdom Metazoa; phylum Chordata; class Mammalia; order Artiodactyla; family Phocoenidae; genus Phocoena; species Phocoena phocoena. The sequence goes on along the minus strand of NC_089234.1, from coordinate 71,219,812 downwards.
CTCTAGTGAAGGAAAAGAAAACAAAGGTAAAGAATTTTAAAAAAACCAAAAAAGCTAGTATAGAAAAACAGGAAGAAATCAAAGTTTGCTCAGGAAAATATTCTGGGGAAGTTTTCACCTATTCACCAATTGATAAAGAATAAAAGTTTTCCATACAGAGCAGGTATATTTCCTTTCCCATGATTTGGCTTATTTTAAAAAGTCCGGGGCTTCCCTGGTGGCGCAGTGGTTGAGAATCTGCCTGCCAGTGCAGGGGACACGGGTTCGAGCCCTGGTCTGGGAAGATCCCACATGCCGCGGAGCAACTAGGCCCGTGAACCACAACTACTGAGCCTGCGTGTCTGGAGCCTGTGCTCCGCAACAAGAGAGGCCGCGACAGTGAGAGGCCCGCGCACCGCGATGAAGAGTGGCCCCCGCTCGCCGCAACTAGAGAAAGCCCTTGCTCAGGAACGAAGACAGCCAAAAATAAACAAATAAAACAACACAGCCAAAAATAAATAAATAAAATTTTAAATGTAGTGTCAAATCAGTTTATTAAAAAAAAAAAAGTCTGGATTTCCGGAGTTCATAACTCATGCTGCAACTGAAAAAGTTCTGATAATTTGTTTAAATTGCTGTGCAACTCATCACCATCCGCTGAGTAGATACTTTTTTAATTTCAGCTGCAAACCTGTGATTATGTTCTCCTTTAGAAAAGACTTAGGACTCCACACAGTGCAAGCAGTTTACATGGACTCTGCCGTGAAAGTACACCCTTCAAACAAGACAGATTTCCTAACTCTGCCTGTAACAAGCATGTATCCTGTGAGTATTAGGTCTACTCAAGATTATTCTGGACCTACCGGTGGGAGTGAGGCATCTTTCGGAGGAATTGTGATAACGTGCACTTCTCAGCTGCTTGTGTGTGTGTTTGGGTGTGCGCACATACATCTGTGCGGAGTTAAGGTAGAGACGGAGGTATCACCCCTGGAAACTAATAGCAGTGGATTGGGAAGAGCTACACTTGGCGCACAGAGGTCGCTTGACCACACTTATGCCATCTTACCTTGGATGAAGCATTAAGGCCACCCCAAACAGAAGGTGAGGGGGTACCCCTCAGATGCAGCAGATGAGTGGTAAATGGAGAAACTCAGATTTCTGACGTCTTTCAGGATTTGCCAGTGACTCAGGGACCCTCTGTGTTGTACTCTATTTTGAAGCTTTTAGCAGTTCCTCTGTCACCATTAAAACTTGCATAATTATTGACCTTCAATGTGTATTTTAACGGGTACTTTAAAGATAAGGCTTAACCTAATGGAATAACTAACGTGTGGATAAAAGGCGTTGGCGTCTCCACGCCCCATTTTTTTTTTTTTTTTTTTTGCTGTACACGGGCCTCTCACTGTTGTGGCCTCTCCCTTTGCGGGGCACAGGCTCCAGATGCACAGGCTCAGCAGCCATGGCTCACGGGCCCAGCCACTCTGCGGCATGTGGGATCTTCCCGGACCGGGGCACAAACCCGTGTCCCCTGCATCGGCAGGCGGACTCTCAACCACTGCACCACCAGGGAAGCCCTCCACGCCCCATTTTTTAAGTAGAATCATACACCTTCTTGAATTACTCATATTCCCAGGCCTCTGCATGATGAAATGGAGAAAAGGTATCTTCCCTTAACCAGATTACATTCTGTATATATGTCTACTCAAAATCTTTTTAACTTTTTTCCTCTGAGAAGAAAAGTTAATAGAAGTATAAAAATACTAATACTGGTTTATAATCTTTTCAAGAGCTACAGTTGAAGGCTGGGCCATTACACTCTAGGATATCTGCACAAGTAAGAAAGTAAATGATGTGGATAAGTAGGTGAACGTGAGGAGGGAAGAGGAAGAGGTGAAACCAGTAAAGTCACTGCAGCATGCGTACGGCCTGGGCGCCTGCCACAAGATTTTACTGGCTATCGTAGGACAGAGGTTAGATAAATTATGATATATTCATACTATGGTATACTGTGCTGTATTGCTATTTGTAAGCTAAAAAGGCATATTAAAAAAAGTCAGATTTCCAGGCAAAAAGGAATGAAGTCTGATCATGTAAAAATGAACAACGCCACTGTTCTGTCCAGGACTGTATTTAATCGGAGTTTAAAATGGTCTATTACTTCGACCAGAGAAGCAGGAAGATATTACCAAGAATCTTTGCTTTGTTCCCACCCTTTACATACAGAGATAAACTCAACCAAGTAATGTGCACCACAAACATGGTGCCTGGATCATATTCCTACCCACAGAGAACCTAGCTCCCAGAGGAGTGTGCCCCAGACTGGCCAGATCAGAAGCAACACCGGTGCTACCTATTTAAAGCAGAGATTCCTAGGCTTCTCTCATGGAGATTCTGAGTTGGTAGGCCAGGGGTGGAGCCTGAAATTTCCATACTCAACTCAGGTGACTTTATGACTTGACACATTTGAGAAGCGAGGTCTTAGTAGACTCTCTCCCTGTAACTGTCCTTAAAAATCCAGAACCCAAATTATTAAAAATATGACAACAGGATTCCATGAAAAACAACTCAAGGATGTTTCAGTATGAGAAGAGGAGCTTATGGGGCAACAATAAATATCTACTAGCTTAAAATAGTTTTATTTTTAAAAGGATATACTAAACCACTCCATAGCTATAGAATTAAAGGAGGCAAGGGCATAAAAAAATATTAAGAGCTTTTTAACTTTCAGGGTGATTCATAATGCCTAGCCTATGAAAGAACCCTGGATCCCTCTCTTCCTTTTTAATTTGTTACTAGCAAAGTTGCCTCTCTCTCTCTCTCTCTCTCTCTCTCTCTCTCTCTCACACACACACACACACACACACACACACACACATCACAGGGAAAAGAGAGAGGTGAGTTCTGAAATAGGTTTGGCCAGGAAGAAGGTTAAAATTTACACTTACTGCATGTCTACTTTGTGGCGGGTCAATTACTCTTTTGCCCACATAGCATTTTGGTAAAGTAAGTGTCTGAAATTCAGAGAGGTTAAGTGACTTACCCAAACTGACTTAGCTGGTCTGCTTTAGAGCTGAGATTAGAACCTAAGACCAGGCTGGGGGAACGGATGAAATCACACAGACGTGGACTCCAACCACCATTTAACACAGTGTCTTTGCAGACTAGCTGGCACGTGTGTAGTGGTTGATAAACGGATGAGTAATGGACGGATGTGCAAACACCCTGGTCCAAAAGGTGACATGACTTCGTACTGGCCCACTCCAGGGGCACAGAGCTCTCGTGATAGTGGCACTTTCTGCTGCATAAGACATGGAAGCTAATGTTCTGCAGCATTCTTGCCTCGCTGATGAATGATAAGTTTCTTAAGTACCTTGTAACTCCTTTAGTTCATTTGTAAAAGCTGGGACAGCATTCTCTGTAACAGGTTTTGCAACAGAGCAAGAAGGATCATAAAATGCTTTGCAAATATGAATGGGTGTGAAGGTCATAATACAATGAATCCTAAATAACACGACTGAAATCATGTTCCCACAAAATGAGTTTTTCTTAAAAGCATTCAAATGATCACACCGATTAGTTCTGCCTCACTCTTACATGCACTAAATGTCTTGATAACATGGTCCAATGGAGCCATGACTCTCTTTCCTGTATGGAATTTGTTTTCTGAAGGCTGTACGTGATCTGGTCAGGTTTCAGTGTGAACAGTCTATAGAAGGAATACAACCTGGAGTTTTCACAAAGGACGATTTCTTTTCTTTTCTTTTTTTTTTTTTTGCGGTACACAGGCCTCTCACTGTTGTGGCCTCTCCCGTTGCGGAGCACAGGCTCCGGACACGCAGGCTCAGTGGCCGTGGCTCACGGGCCCAGCCGCTCTGTGGCATGTGGGATCTTCCCGGACCGGGGCACGAACCCGCGTCCCCTGCATCGGCAGGCGGACTCTCAACCACTGTGCCACCAGGGAAGCCCAGGATGATCTCTTTATCTAGGGTTTCATTTCTGGTCATGTGAATGTTCTCTCGGCTTGTTCTTCTACGAATGGAGTATTTGATACTGAGCGGTGGGAAAAAACGGGAGTCTTAGAATGTCAGAATTCAAAACGGCATGCTAGCTAGTATGGGTCTGTGGAAAGTCTTTGTAGACAGGTACCTTCGGTTCAAATCCAGTTCTCAAACCAGTGAGCTTGGATCTTGGAGGAGTTCCTTAACGCTGAGCCCTATGTAAACTCGTTTATAAGATCAGGATAAGAAAAGTTACCTCTGGGGTGGATTTGACAAATAAATGATACAAATCCGCCAGCACAGATCTGTTGACATAATAATTTAGATTACGTATTCTTTCCAAGGTCATACGACCCTGGAGATAGAGGAGAGCCATAGAGCCAGTCTGTGGCAGATCTAAGGTTGGACTGTTTTGTTTTGTTTTTTTTTTAAATCACACTGTCTCTGTTTTGCATCTCTACAGGTATATAAATCGGAACTGCTATCATTTTAATTTCATTCAGTTTTTAAGGGAAAATATCACCAATCATAGAAAATTAAGTAGCAGATAAATTGGGGGAAATGAAGGCAATAAAAGATAAATTTATAATATTTAACTCTGGCTGTAGAATATGTGGAACAACAGAACAGTTGTAATATATTCACTGAAATATTTCAGAAAATTATAGACATTCATAATTCCATTCTTTGGAATTAAAGTTCAGCTCCACCAAAAATGCAACTTTTGGAACGAGCCCACCCTTGGATGTTACAGGAAAAAACCCTCAAATGATATACTTGACCCTCCTTCCTCAACATAAACACAGTAGGAAACTTTTCAATTTTTACTTTGAAATAATTAGATTCATGGAAAGTTGCAAAGACAGTACAGAAAGGTCCCATCATTTTAGTAATTTAACTCATATTCTTATTGAATTCTGGCATCTGCTATATGTGTGTCTGGATCAGCATTATTTTACATCTTTAACTACCCAAGGTAGGGACCTTCTTTGTTATTCAGATTTGCACAAGTAACTGAGTGCTAATGTTGCAGAATGTCTGGAAACAATGATATACCTGTTTGTTTTTCCCTCCAGTTTTTGCAATCCGTATAATTGCTGACAATCATATATCTTAAAGTTATTTTTAGAAAACTAATTCCTAATCATTATGTGCCCTTCCCCGGCTTCCCAGACCTCCTCTCCCCATTTGTTTGTGGCATCTGTTCTTTTAGAAAGTTGCTTCCTGTCTTGGGTATGGGTCACTGAATTACTGAGGAAATGTATTTCCAAGAGTGGCAGCACATGCCTGGATACAACTCATTCATTTCTTCATTTCTCCAACAAATTATGACGAAGTGACAACACTGCTAAGGGCTGTTACATTCATTGGGCATAAGGACTGTCACCAGTCAGAGCCGTTCCTTGCCCTCATGGACTTTACAGTCCACTAAGGAAGGGAGCAAAGTTCAAAACTGCTTGTTACAGAAGAAGACAGGTCAGGTGCGATAGAAGTATTTACCAAGTGTATCTAACTTAGACTGGGGTTTAGGGAAGGCTTCCTGGAAACAGAGAAGTGAGAGAGGGTGTGTTTGGCCATGCTGGAATAATCATTCTAAGGTTTTCCTCCATGATTGCAGAAGCCTTGTATTCTTTGCATCTGCTTCTCTCTGTTATTTTCCACAAAAATGTTCTTCCACATCTGCTTACTCTTCCACTTGTGCAAATGAAAAGGCTTTCAGGCAATTAGCCCCCTTACAAACTTTCTTCAACCCTTCGTTTAACCATCGGTACTATATCCAGACAAGGAACAATTTATATAATCCTATCTTCAAAATCCGGATCGTATATAATGTCTTAAAGCTAAACACCATCAATCCGTAACCCGGCATATGCAGCAAACACAGAAGTGCACTGAGCTCTAAGGGGCCTAGACCTGCCGTGTCTGGCACATCGGCCTCTATTCACATCGACACTAAAGGCGACGGAAGCTAACACCCGGTCTCTCAGACCCCTTCACTGTCCCTGGAGGGCACAGAGCCCTACTCTGTCTGACACATGGGACAGGGTGTCTCATGTCATTTTTTGACACACTAATGTTTCATAAAGACATGTAATTGCAAGAAGTACATTACACAGACATATATAAAACCTGGCATTATTAATCTTCATCTGCTTCGGTCCCGTTTTCATTTCCTGACTAGTAAGGCGTGAGGGAACTGTTCTGGCCCAGTTATGCACCTAGTGGGCATCGCTGAATCCACTTAAAAGTAAGTTTTCTGGCAGTGGACTGAAAGCAGATTAGCATCTTGTTATGGTTTAGTTAATAGTTTGGGGCTGTTTCGCTTTTTCTCTTTTTTTCTTACACCCCAACCACAGTCCTGATTTGGTTAAGTTCAATTTTTCCTTTTTCCTCCAGAATTTTTCAAAATTGTTAATCGATTTCCCCAACAGATGGTGCTGTGTACAACGTGAAACTACATATTTCACTTTTCAGTGCTCAACTACTTCTATGAGCAGTTCTTAAGATCTCTAAGGAGGAAGGATTCTTCTACTAGTAAATATCGTATTCTTTTCCATGCTGGCTTATCATAGGATATTGAATATGGTTCCATGTGCTATATAGTAGGACCTCATTGTTTATCTGTTCTATGTATAGTAGTTTGTATCTGCTAATCCCAAACTCCCCATCCAACCCTCCCCCGTCCCCGTTTCCGCCCCCCGCCCCGCCCCCGGCAGGCACAATTTTAAACATGTTGAATTGAACTTTGTGAGTTTAACTCAAGTAAGGTTTTAATTAAACTTACAAAGTGGATTCAATTTGGTGATTTTAAAGATGATGTCTTTGTGGGGAGCAGAATGAGTATTTTTTTGTTTTGCGATATCTTTCTCTCCTGAGAAAACACGAACGAACAAGTGCTAGAACAAGATCTATGTCTGCTGCCAAAGAGAAAAGTTGCTCCTGCCACATGATACCTCAGTGGTAACAACAGGTTCTTCACACCCAGACCAACTGTCCTCTGTGTCATTCTAGCCTGTTATTTCAGTAGAGCTGCTCTAACACACCTGCTTCATTAGCATAACCACTGATGCCTTTATCTCTGAGGTTGCTAGTGCCACAAATAACTCTTGATTCCACCCTATTCTGCAATGACAGTTTTTCCTGAATACATGCCATGTCCTTTGGAGTCATACAAGAACTAGGAGGGTACCTTGATTCATAATGGAAAATTTAAGGAGCAGCTGGCATTCATGTCACCTTTTGTTCCACACAAAGCATTCTCATAGGCATCCTTCATTTTAGAAGATACAGAGGCAAGGGAGTATCGTAGAAAAATGGCTAGATTTGGAGTCAGAAGTCTAGATCTGTCTGCTTACGATTTCCTGACTGGGTGGTAGTCATGGGGTAATCATCATCAACTGTGACCAGGGATTCCACTAGCCCTGGAGGTGTCCTCGTGGGATCTGGAAAAGCGTCCATGTGGAGTGGACACAGCCCTGTAGGCAACTAGAGAGTCGCTTTGAAAACATTAGATAAAGGTGCCCCTTTGTCCTGAAGGCCAGTGTCGGAGCAGATGGCTTGGAAAGTGGAAGAGGCAAGATGTCTGCCCCCCTCGCTCTCCTGCACAGCTGTACGTGGCAGCCGTGGCTATGGCTAACTTTGAGAGTGGTTCTCATGTGTCAGACATCATGCTGAGAAATTCACACATATTAGCTCATCTATTTCCCATTAGTTCTCTATGAGCTTAGAGAGATCAAGGGCTTTCTTGGAGTCGCACAGCTAGTAAGCTGTGGAGCCAGGATGGGAATTCCAGTCTGTGTGACATCCACAGGTCGTGATCCTCACGACCACACCACGTTGGGCAAACTATCCTCCTCCTTGGACTTGTCTTTCCCTGGAGTTACAATTTGTTTGTTTGTTTGTTTGTTTTTGGCGGTACACGGGACTCTCACTGCTGTGGCCTCTCCCGTTGCGGAGCACAGGCTCCGGACGCGCAGGCGCAGCGGCCGTGGCTCACGGGCCCAGCCGCTCCGCGGCATGTGGGATCTTCCCGGACCGGGGCACGAACCCGTGTCCCCTGCATCGGCAGGCGGACTCTCAACCACTGCGCCACCAGGGAAGCCCTGGAGTTACAATTTGATTGTGCACATGGAAAGGCTTTGCAAGTTTTAAAATACTATAGAACCATAATCTAATCTTTACAATTGTGTTGTTCAGTAAAAAAATCACTGATCAAAATACTGGCTAAGATGCTTTCTAAACACTTGGGTTTTAAGATGTTCAGAGAAGACGGTGCAACAGGACTAGTTATAAAAGTAGAATACAGATTACTTATAAAGTAATGAGTTCATTTATGGAAAAGAGGGTTAAAATGAGACATTTATAATAAGACAGGTATTATCAAGGGTCACTTGCCATAGATGGCAGATAAGGCTTAATTGTTATGAACTGGGTAAACTGATAGGGTAAATAAAATAATAGTGGAATGATTTATTCCTCTTTTTCTTTAAGGAATTCTTGAGTGATCTGGTCACTGGCTTATTTTATGTACTATTTTTATCTTGCTAATTAACAGCTATCCAGGGGCACAGAGTGGTGAGGGTAGAAATAACACGAAACCTCCTAAACCATGCTTATGCTTCTCTCCCCACAAGAAGTTTGACTAGTTGGACCTTGAAGGAAAAAGAAGGCTTGGATTTTTAGAGACAGATTGATTTTTATTTTTGCCTGTCTGCTTTTAGAGGAGGGATGTTCCAGTAAGAGCTAAGTTTCTCTGGGGACAGGACAAGAGTGGTGGTTAGTGGTGAGTGAGCTTGGCATGAAATCTGATTAATTGAGCTTCAGTTATAAAATGTGTGTCTTGATTCCTTCATTATCACTGCTTTTATAGATTTAATATGAAGAAAACCATGGTGCCTTGAAAATTTCATCCTCAGTTTCCCTTTTGTGGCCTCCAGTGCTTGAATCTTTAAACTTGGAAGTATTTGCATTTCCTTTTAATTGTCTAAAATGGAACCAAACTTTATCTGGTCTTAAAAACCGTAGCAAAGAAACTCTATCCACTATTCCCAAGATAACATGCAGAATCCAGGATAGGGCTAGATCATCATTTCTTTAAAACATCGGACAGATGCCCCTAGTGTGGCAGTGTCTGGGGCGTCATTTGTCTAAGCAAAGATAGGACTAACTTCCTATTTGAAAACTGGCTTATTAAAAACAAAATGAAAGAAAAATCAAAAACAAAACAACAACAAAAAAAACCCAAAATAAAGACATGTCAGTATGAAATCATGGAAATCCATTCCATAAATAAACCTTAAAATTAAAAAAAAAAAATCTGCCTGTGTCTGATACTATAATCTGCGCTCAAAAATGAAGAACATGTTATTAGAATCCGGTGTTTTTGTCAGAACTGCGGTGTCTAATGATTTGGCCACTGGCCACAGGTGACTATTTGAAATTAATTATACAAAATTAAAAATTACCTTCCTCGCTTGCACTAGTCACATTTCAAGTGCCCAAGAGTCTCCGGTGACTAGTGATGGCTGTTGGACCACACAGGTATGGAATATTTCCATCCCCATAGAAAGTGCTATTGAAAGGACAACACTCTCTTAGAATATTCAGTATTCTTCCTAAAACGTTAATGAAGTTTGGGGGAGAAGAAACAGACTAACAAGAGCTTTCTTCCAGACAGCTATATATAATTTTTTTAATTTGAATTTTATTTTATTCATTTATTTTTATACAGCAGGTTCTTATTAGTTATGTATTTTGTACATATTAGTGTATATATGTCAATCCCAATCTCCCAGTTCATCCCCCCACACCCCCCAGAGCTATATATTATCATAAGGTTCCTCCTTCTGCCTACTCTCCAGGATTGGGTGAGCGTCCGAATCAGCACTGTGCCCGATACTGGTGACTCAAAAGCGATTAAGACACGTACTCTGCCCTCAGCTACTTACAATATCAAGGTAGCTATTGGTTAAAAAAAAAAAAAAGAAATCCTTGTGGAGAGGATGCTGCATTAAAAAACTAGTAATCTACAATAGTATTTAAGAAATACTGGATACATGAAAATATCTTTATACCTTATTTTCCTTAAAACAGGAAAAAAAAAACTATCCTCTGGAAAACCCATTTATCTTATTCTCTCTATTTTTTATTCTCAATCACCCATATTCTTTTACTCTTTTCAAAATGCGAATTCAGTTCTTTCCCTTAGGATTTATTCATTTTAAAACTTTTGATTATGTTTTCTTATAAATTTCCTTATAGAAAACTATATTTCATGCTTTATAATAAATTAAGGTAATAACTATTAGAAATCTAAAATTGCCAATGAAAGTTCCCATCCATCAGAAATTATCTGAAGTTGTGAATGGTACGGGATATACATGTCAGTATTATGTATAAACATTTAATGTATACTCATAACATGTATAACATTTAAAATGACTCTTCTGGATCTTGAAATCTAGAGGTTTGTAGGAATTTTATCCTTTAGGTTTATTTTCTTCTCCACAGGACACATATTTCTGAAGTAAGTGGGATAGTTAAAAGTTTTTGAGAACAGGTAGAACGAGATTTCAGCCCCTGTGCTGCTACTGAGTTGGGGGTAACCTTTTGACTTGTTTGAACTTCAGTTCCCCCATCTATAAAGTGGGATTAAAACTACCTACTTCGCAGTACTATGCTTTCATTTAAAATTTCCATACATAGAGGTATTTATCAGTGCCTCACGAATGCTAGACTCTCAGCAATGATTAGGTTCCCCCTACCCTGCTGTAAAGACATCTTTAAATTCTTGGTTGGCTGTGATTCGCTGTGTCTTATACAATACCTTTGGCATGACAATTTTTTCTACGGAATGAATATAATAGTGGATATTTATCAAGGGCTTAGTTTGTAACAAGGGCTGTATCTGAAAAGCGCCTCACATAATGACTTTATTTCATCTCAACAGCAACCTTATGAAGTGAGGAAGGTAATCTCCACTTTATAGAAGTAACAGAGGCTCACGGGGATCCAAGAGCTCGTCCGAGGTCGTCCCTCAAACACCCTCGAGTCTGTCTAGCTCCTTTGTCCACACTTCACAACCAGTAGAGACTATGCTAGATGCATTCCAAAAGCTAGTGAGCTAAATGCTAAGAGAGTGAATTTTATGGTATGTGAATAATTTCTCCAGTAAAGCTGTTATATAAAACAGTTGCTGGGCTTCCCTGGTGGCGCAGTGGTTGAGAGTCCGCCTGCCAATGCAGGGGACATGGGTTCGAGCCCTGGTCTGGGAGATCCCACATGCCGCGGAGCAACTGGGCCGTGAGCCACAATTACTGAGCCTGCGCCGAGCCTGTGCTCCGCAACAAGAGAGGCCGCGATAGTGAGAGGCCCGCGCACCGCGCACCGCGATGAAGAGTGGCCCCCGCTTGCCACAACTAGAGAAAGCCCTCGCACAGAAGCAAAGACCCAACACAGCCATAAATAAATAAAATAAAAACAAAAACAAAAACAGTTGCTGGATTTGTAGTGATTAGCAAGTCAGTATAAAGATTAGCTTTATTTTATGATGAGCTCTCTCTCTCTCTCTCTTTTTTTTTTTCTTTACCTTTTTAAAGGAAAACGCTGCACCAAGTACCCACTCTCAAAACAAGTCTATTCCCAATATCTACCAAGAAAAACTGCTACGATTCTAAGGGTCAGACAGCCTGCAGAAGGTGTGTATGAGAGAGTGACATGCTCGCTATAGGCCAGTCTTACC